>NC_059435.1:8600631-8900631 GCF_021028975.2 Sphaerodactylus townsendi | reverse complement strand
CTCGACATGGGCAGGGTCGAGGGCGCCCAGCTCCACCCCCTGCTGCCATCTTCCTGGTCACGTGGGGGCTTATTTTGCACCCCCCCCCCAATGTGACCAGAGGAGTGGCGCCCAAGAACAAGGGGTACCCCTTGTCTCTAGGCAAATACGCCACTGGGACAGGGTACATGCTTTGTTTCTACAACGGGATTCAGGAGTAGATAAAATACTTGGAAAAAGTTTCAGTCTTTTACAAGAAAGAAAATGAAACTTACATTTGTACATAAGCTCCTTTATCTTAAGGATATGAACAGGATTCAGGATATACATAAAATCAGACTTCTTGATAAATTACGGCACTGGTTACATAAGGTTCCACTAGCAAAATAACTAGTGTTTTTTATACTCTGCTTTTCTCTACTTAGGGAACTTCAAAGTGCTTAAAATCACAACTCCTTCCTCTCCCCACAACAGGCACCTTGTGAGAGACATGGGGCTGAGAAGATTTTGAGAGAACTGTGACTGACCCAAGGTCACCCAGCAAACTTCATATGGAGGAGTGGGGAATCAAATCCTAGAGTCCTCCAGTGTTGACCACTACACCACAGAATTATAAAGATTTGAAAGGATTTGTAAACTCAGCCTTACACTCAAGAAAAAGAAAACCATAAGAAATCCATTCACAGCTATCCAAGGTTGTTTCCCCACTTACCTTGACCAAAGGTTGCTGCGTGCTACTCCCAGCCCGCATCATTTCTGGCACGCTCCCGAGCTTCCCCACGACCGGGGTCATCAAAAGGCGCAATTTCCCAAAGGTGCCCACAGGTTCAATTTCGAGGAGCAGCAGGAATGACGCGCGTAGAGGGGGCGTGACAGCGGCCGCGTCGGGGCGGCTGCGTTGTCGCCGCCCCTGTAGTGGGGAGTGCCGGGGACCCCCGAGCTACTTGGGAACAGTAGCGCGCAGCAGCAGGTAAGTGGGGAAACAACCCAAGTCATGTGACAATACTGACCCCCATGACAGTTTGGGAATGAAAGATAATGCTGCCAAATAGAACATTCTAATAAGCATAGCTTTAAAAACTTTCTAAAAGTAGCCACTGAAACACTCATATAGCAGTAGACACACATTTTGAAACACAAATTAGCTGTTCTTTCTGCCCCCATCAGAATCGCATGGCACATCAGTGCAGTTAAGTGAAAGAGAGAAGAGACTAATGAAAAATCTCAGCTGCAATAAATATTGTTTTAGGTTTGGTGTCTAATCAGTGCAAATGGGGTTAGCCCAAAAGGACTAAACGGCAAGGCGTTTGACAAAAGAACGCTGACTTTCATTAATGACTATGGATGTTTCCTCGGTGGCAGCAAACGGTTGAAAGTGGATCCTTATCGCATCCTGGAATGTTGCACCTACAGGTGCCCGGACGAGTCACTATTTCCCAGTCGCCCGGAAAGCTTCGAAAAAGTGAATGGGGACACTACAAGGCAGGGCTATTTGACTGCCCTCATTCAAATGAAAGGGTTTTCGAGGATCGGGAAGACTGTTTAAACGCCCTGGATTTTCTTAGTGTGTGGTTACATGCCACATTCGGACCTGACTGGCAGCTGCCCTGAGCTTATTTCATAAAGCAGGTTTTTGTTCCGGTCTTAGAATCTCCCGAGCCAGCCTGTTCTACGAAGGGAGATAAATATTCAAAGCCAGAATCCCACAAACTCTTTCTCTGAGCATGCCATCCTGTGCTCAGCATCGTGTTGCCTGGAGTCCTGCTGGAATTAGAGGTCCTCTCCAGTTGACCAAAGTCAGTTCCCCTGGAGAAAATGGCTCCTTTCGAGGTGGTCTCTTGGGCATCATACCTCAATGAGATCCAACCCCCTCCTGAGACCCTTCCTCCCCAGGCTCTACCCACAATTTCTCCAGCAATTTCCCAACCCAGCGTTAGAAACTCTACTTCAGCCTGGCCTCCATGCAGTTCTTCAGCCAAGCGAAGAGAGTGGCACGGCATCTGGGTCTGCCTTCCGTGGCAGGACTGACGACTCTCTCTCAAAATCCCAAAGGTGCCCACAGGTTCAGAAAGGCTGGAGACCCCATGCCCTAATACAGTGGTGGTAACCTATGGCACGGGTGCCAGAGGTAGCACTTAGAGCCCTCTCTGTGGGCACGCACAAACTGAGTCCCCCCCCCCCCCACACACACACATCTAGGCTGGCCTGGGCCGCTGGGCTCGATTATTAGCATTAAACCTAAGACCTAATTTTGGGGAAGCAGTGTAGGTAACCCTGGGGAAGCAGTGTAGGTAACCCTGTTAAGCACTGTTAAACCCCACTGATTTTCATGAGAAGAACTAAAGCGTGATCCTTTACCTGGGAGTAAGCTCAGTTGCTGGAAATGGGGCTTGCTTCTGAGTAATCCTCCTAGGGTTGTGATTCACCCGTTGGAAGAGTTGCATGGTTGCTTCAAAGCAAAGCCACCAAGCTTACTCCCGAGTAACGCACGCCTCGGAGCCAACTGTTTTTTCTAAACTAAAACCTCAGTATTCAGGTTAAATTGCCATGTTGGCACTTCATGATAAATATATGGGTTTTGGGTTGCAATTTGGGCACTCAGTCTCGAAAAGGTTTGCCATCACTGCCGTAATAGTTCTGTTCACAATGTCATTAGCATTTAATCGTCCCTTTCCTCATCCCCTTAGAAGAGAAAATTATATACATTCAGGACCTTTACATTTAAATTTCAGCTGCATGTATTTTACAGCATCCAAATTTGCTTGGATGCTATAAAACAGGGGTGTCCAACTCTGGTGCTTCAGATGTTCATGGACTTCAATTCCCATCAGCCCCTGCTGGCATGGCCAATTGGGGTTGATGGGAATTGTAGTCCATGAACATCTGAAGCGCCAGAGTTGGACACCTCTGCTGTAAAATATATTACAAGGATGAAATCTTAAAAGCATATAATGGAAGAGGCCCACGAGGGGGATGCATGGTATGATTGATTGATTGATTGATTGATTGATTGATTGATTGATTGATTGATTGATTGATTGATTGATTGATTGATTGATTGATTGATTGATTGATTGATTGATTGATTGATTGATTGATTGATTGATTGATTGATTGATTGTTAAACTTATAGACCGCCCTCCCCCGGAGGGCTCAGGGCGATTCACAACAACAGATAACAACAAATAATATAATGGCACAAGTAGTACCAATACAATTTAAAACATAACATTTAAATCATGGTATAAAATTTCAGAATAGCAGACAGATGGCGTCTAATGATTGAACTCCTTTAAAAAGGGGACAGCAAGGTCCCAACTATTAAAAGAGAGGGAAGAAGGGGAGGGAGGTGGAGCTTTTTCAGCGGCCGGCCTCCCCAAAGGCCCAGCGGAATAATTCAGTCTTACAGGTCCTGAACTCATTAAGTCCTGCAGGGCCTGGACAGCTGGTGGAAGAGCATTCCACCAGACAGGGGCCAGGGCCATAAAGGCCCTGGCCCGGGGGGGAAGCCAGCCGCATCATGGAGGGGCCATGGACTACCAGTAAATTAGCCTCTGCTGAGCGCAGAGGCCGAGATGGGACATATGGAGCTCCAGAGGCCGAGATGGGACATATTTAGCTCCAATCTAGTGGGCGGTGGGGAGATAGCGTGGCATAGTGCCAATGAAGAAGTGCCTCATCTTCTTATCCTATCAGAGGATGTCAACTCGTGAATGAGTTCCTGTATTCCTCCCACCCTACCTCACCTCTTGTGCGTAAATTTGCCACTCCCTTCAATTCCTGAGTTAGCAGTTGTTTGAATTATGTCTGCATCAGCTTTTGCAGTCGCGACGGTAAGCCGCAAATCACAATTTAGTATATTTATTTACTGCACCTGCAGCTCTGAGTAGAACCAGTTTGCTTCTCAGTTCTCTATCCTCAGCACCAGTTAAGTGTTATGTTTGCATAAGAACGATTGTAGTTAATTTAAAATCTTTCCATGGTGTCATGGAAGGAGCGGGGGCACAGAAATCCTCTCCCTGGGCCCAGGGACTCTTGGGTAGAACTGTCACTATGGATGGGAAGGGGTGAGTTCATCTGGCATGGCAATCCACCTCCCCTCCAAATACCTCTGGCAGATG
Organism: Sphaerodactylus townsendi; assembly: GCF_021028975.2. NCBI lineage: Eukaryota > Metazoa > Chordata > Lepidosauria > Squamata > Sphaerodactylidae > Sphaerodactylus > Sphaerodactylus townsendi. Next base: position 8,896,531 of record NC_059435.1, on the reverse strand, counting down.
ATTGAAGCAGTAGACCTGGGTGGGAGAGGGGGACACAGCAAACGCCTCAAGCATTCGATTTTAAACACACGCACACAAATAAACACACGGGGTGGAGGGTAGGAAACAACACAGAAAAGAGGGTGTGCGCAGGTTTCATGCTAATTCAAGTTTACAAAGATCCTCCAGGAATTTACACCTCCCTTTAAGGTCTGTTAGACTGAAAGCACTTAAAGCTGTCAAAGGCAGCCAACAGCTGACAATGTCAGGGTGCCAAAGACAAGTGACCTCCTTGCTGGGTCACTTTTCAGGACATCTCTTGGAAGTGAAAAGGAGCCCCCTGGCACAGAGAGGTAAGCTGCAGCAATGAAGTCAAACCTCTGCTCATCACCTGAGTTCGATTCCAAAGGAAGTCAGTCGCAGGTAGTCGGTTCAAGGTTGACTCAGCCTGCTGGGGGGGGGGGGGAGTACTGGGGAAGGCAATGCCAAACCACCCCAGAGGTCTGCCTGTACTCTTTTCCACTGAAAGATCTAAGAAGAATGATAACTTCATCCACCACATGCTAGACTGTCTTTGTTCAGGGATGTTTTATTATCATCCTGAAAATGTTGTAAGTTACTTTTGTGAAAAAGAATCAAACCATTCCTTCATCCAGTAGCATCTATTCAGACTGGCTCCAGCGCTGCAACATCTCAGGCACAGTCTTTTATCAGCAGAGTTTAAAGCGGAGTCACTCTGGCAAGATGAGAAGGTCCACAGTCCTCTTGAACTCACTGCAACCTCCTAGCACTTAGGAAAATAATACTCTCCATGCAAGATGTTCTTTCCATAGGAAGGTTTTATTTTGGCAGTTGCAAGGTCTGTTCTATACAAGACTATAAAGCTATACAGAACTCTTCAGCAACAACAAAGTTGAACACACTGAACACTCTGAACTCAGACTCTCCCTGAACTTAGCATATACAATGCATTGCATCTTATACATCCAACAAGGATACTTTTCCCCCACCCCGGCATCATTGGTCTAGAGCAGAGGTGGGATCCAACCAGTTCTCACCACTTCTCTAGAAGTGGTTACTAATTTTTTCTGAGTGCCGAGAAGGGGTTACTAAAGCAACCTCCCTGCCCAATAGGGACTGGAGGTGTGTGTGTGCGGTGGCGCCACTGTTTGAATCCCACCACCATCGGAACCTGTTATTAAAATTTTTGGATCCCACCACTGGTCTAGAGTCACAGTTGAACTCATCAATCATTTTAAAGGACAACTGTAGCTTCCTGGCCCTAGACTGACTGTCTCCATCCTCTTTGTTGGGCAAACCTCTGCTGATTAGAAGATGAACCTTTTGTGAACTTTTTTTTTATATCATAACATCTTTCTCAACACCCACTTTCACACCTACTAACTGGACATGCTGGGGATTGAGCCTGTGGCTTTCTGCAAGCCAAGCTTTCTCCACCACTCAGTCACAGCTCAGCTTTGACAGGAGGGAAGACACCTGGTTTTCTCTCAACTCCTCCAGACTTCTGACCTGACTCGCTCATCACTTCCTGCCCATTCCCAATCAGGCTGACTGCCTACAGCCTGCCCCCACTCCCACCCCCTTCCTCTGAGCACCTGACATAAAATCTTTGCGGCCCAGAAGTAAGTCATGCGAGCCACCTGCATTTGGATCCCCTTGCAGCAAAACTGGTCCAGTGGGAATCCCAGATATTTCTCTCGTTAATAAAGTCCAAGAACCAGGGCAGATTTCCAGCAAGGCCCTTTCCATCTTATGCCACAGCCTTTGTTGCCTGAGTGCAGAGGGGAGGAGGAGGAGGACAGCTGGCACAGAAATATGTCATAATACTGGATATTCCCTTCTATTCCCACTCCCCCACTAGTATCGCTCCTGTCATAATGGCACAGCAACCCTTAGGGAAGTATGGTTGGGACACACCTGGGTGTCAACAGCCTTTCTCTTTGTATTGTTGAAGGCTTTCACAGTTTATTCCGATTCCTTCGAACTGAGTTGTGGCTGGTTTTCTCACAGGCTGAATGGCCGATTCAGAGACCTTGTTCAAAGCGCTACTGCATTTGGGTTGGCATTTTTCAGAGGTGTGTCACAGAGGGAAGTCCATCACAGTGTGTATCAGACTTCCCTCTGTGACACACCTCTGAAGATGCCAGTCACAGATGCAGGTGAAACGTTAGGAACAAGATCTACCAGACTACGGCCACACAGTCCAGAAAACCCACCAGAACCAGCCTTTCTCATGTTCCCAGTTGGGATATAAAAAGGGGAGAGACTGTGTTCCTCCCCCGTTCATCTGTCTCAAGTTGCCTGGCGGTTTTCTGTCCAGAGAGACGTAGTGAGCAAACGTGCTCAGATCCTTGACCTCTATGTGCCAAAATGCTTGAATTGTTTGTAGCAACGCTGCAACCTGTTTTCCACCTTAGCTGCGTGTGCCAGACTCGCATTGGCCATTCGACGTAAGCACAACAGATATGTGCTAGCTCCGAGAACATCACAACATGTTTTTATCAAAACACCATACCAATACAGAGCTGGGCATAAAGCTCAGATAGAGAAACTGTTGTGGGACAAATTCCAAAGGCGAGGGTACAAATACAAAAGGTAGTTGACAAGATAATGATAATGATGAATTGGGCATTCGGCTTAAACACAAATATTCTGTGCAATGTGTTATTCTGTAACAAATCCTTCCCTCCAAGTGAACAGGTAGGGGGATGACGGACACTGCAGGGGTAAAGGTTATCTAAAGATAAATTAGACAAAAAATGTGTCTGAGGATACCTGGCGTAAAACATATTTTGCAATGCCCGTGTTCAGTCTAGAGAATGAGTTGAAACTGTGTATGCAGGTGACTATTTTTCCATGGCGTCTCTTGAAAGAGGCTGCATGAGTAACGCAGCATTTTGATAATATTCACAGCCGATGCCAGAGTGGTGTAGCGGTTAGGAGCGGCAGACTCTAATCTGGAGAGCTGGGTTTGATTTCTCACTCCTACACCTGAGCAGCAGGCTCTAATCTGGGGAACCAAGTTCAATGCCCCACTCTTCCCCATGAAGCCTGCTGGATGACCTTCGGCTAGCCCCAGTTCTCTCAGAACTCTCTCAGCCCCATCTATCTTACAAGGTGACTGCTGTGGGGAGAGGAAGGGATCGTGATTGTAAGCCACTTTGAGACTCCTTAAAAGTAGGGAAAAACCAATTTTTCTTCTCCTCTATTTCAGAGGCCTTACATGTTTGTGTCCTCTTCCCCTCCCCCTGAATTGCCTATGCGGGTGAATGTCCAGATCAGTGTGTCTGCCCACTCAGGCATAATCAAAACAGGTCTCTTGCCCTGCGTTGTTTAGTGTCCTAAGAATTGCAACACTTCTGCTAGACTCCCTAACCTGGCCTCGCGCCTCACAATCACCAAGACTCCCTGAACACAGGCGACAAGAATACATGTTTGCAGCAGCAAACCAGTCATAAAAAGAATATAAACCCACTAATTTGCAGAAGCCGCTTAACCAGTATTCAAAGTTAGTTCTTAACATGAACCAAAAGACAGGGAATTAAGATGTGTGCCGGGGTTCTCTGCTCATTTTAGACTGTTAATGAACCAAACATGCATTCCCAATGAGGTAACCAAGTGTTCAGCCGCCGCACAAAAGCAAAGCTGTTTCAGAATCTCATAATTATCAGATGCCTCCGCGGCTATTATTAGGAAATTCCACAACCTCATTTGAATGTTCAACACAATTTGAGTTGGCGTGAAATGAAAGAGCGATGGCAGCTTTCAGTTCAGCGTATGCTACCTCGTCAAACTCTTGAAAGATTTCCTGGAGGAAAAGCATTCCCACTGCGATACATCAAGCCAAACCTAGATTATGACAAAGTGGGTTATAAGTGTTTAAATAAATTAACCCCAAGTTTCAGAACAGCTGCTTAAAAGCTGGGGGGGGGGGGGGGGAATGTTCTATATACAACCTCTCCAGTCCACCTGGTTTTATAGAAAGCGCTGACCTGAATCTGATTCAGATAAGCACAGCAATGTTTTAAAGCTCTGAGCTCCAGATGACACACAAAAAGGGAGAAGCAATATAAGATAATAAAAAACCATAGGTAAGAGAGATCAACATTCCAATCTTTAGACGGTTGGACAGCATGGAAGCTATGGAAGAAACTAAGGCAGCAAATGAGGTTGTCATATTTGTTCCCATGAACATAAAGCTATCTATTGTTCAGGCTTTGCATGAGCTGTGTAGCTTCTGTGTTTGTGCATCCTATTGGCAAGTTCTATGCAAACTTAGGGCTCTTATATAATTAGACAGCGAGGACTGAGGGAAGATATACAGCTTCCTTTAACTCGTTCCAGGACACTGTCCCTCCCTTTCATAATTTATCACATTGACAGTTACAAGAAAGAAAGAGGAAAAGTGAGGAAGACTTTAGCATGTCATCCTAGCACATCATGACCACAACTGCTGTTTGTCGATCTGATAGGCAGGTGAACAGACCTGACCACATGATGCCTGCTGCTAGTTACAAAAGCACAAAGTGAAGCATGCACACAATGTAGGTCATTAAAATGATGTGTCAGACTGTGCAGATGTAAAAGAGAAGGTTAGCCCCAAGTGATTCTATGCTTAGAAAGTCCATAGGTTATTTTGATGACCTGACCGCATACTTAGGTGGGAACGGTCCATTGTATACTTACAGTGAAGGGGCCTTCCCCTGGAAGGCAGGAGGACATCTTGCTGGGTGTTTCTCACCTTTGCTCAGGGAGGCAGGAAAAAGAATTCGCCACTTCCTGTAGAGGCTCTGGACTCCAGGAGTAAACTCCTAACTCAGCAGTAAGAAAACAGAAAAGGATAGACTCGAACAGATATGAACATCCCTAATCAGAATAACCTTCAGAATCAGAATAACCATAAAAAGGAACACATAACAGGAAGTTTTAAGAACTGCATTTAAACTGTATTTGATAGAGTAGCATATGTTGGAGAAGAAACGGTGCCAAGGGTGGGCCAAGATGCCCTCCTGCCTTCCAGGAGAAGGCCCCTTCACTGTAAGTGTACAATGGACCATTCTCCTAGAGGCGTAGGGCATCTTGCTGGGAACTCCCAGAGCAGTGCCCCATGTTAGGGAGGGCTACCATTAAATCTCTAGTATGTGCTCTAAAACTGTATGACCAAATGAAGTTTCAGCGGCTCCCCATGCATTCAGCTTACAATGTTTAACAAATAAAGATGGGGAAGACCAAATGGCCACTTTACAAATTTGTTCTACAGAAACCAAGGACGTAGGTAAGGGGGAGGGGTTCCTTGGGCTAAAAAAAAACCCCTATTACATGTCCGAAGCTCCGCCCCCCCCCATTTGTGGGTTTTTTGTATTTTTTAAAATGTTTTTCGGTTATTGGCCTGCAGGGGGCACAGTTTTTAGGCTAGCAGCACCAAAATTTCAGGGATTTGTTGGAAGACTCTCCAGATGATACCACCCAGGTGTGGTGAGGTTTGGTTCAGGGGTCCAAAGTTATGGACTCCCAAAGGGGATGCCCCCATCTCCGTTGTTTCCAATGGGAGCTAATAGTAGACGGGGCTACCCTTTTGAGCGTTCATAACTTTGGACCTCATGAACCAAATTTCACCAAACCTGGGTGGTATGAGAAGGACAGTCTCCTGAAGATACCCTGAAAGTTTGGTGCTGCTAGCTTAACAACTGCACCCCTGAAAGCAGGCACCCCCCAAATTTCCCCAGATTCTCCTCTTCGACATGGATTTAAAGGGAGAATCTGAGGTCCCCTGTTTAAACACCATTGAAAGTGATGCTGTTTGGAGGTGGATTCCAGCATCACAGTGGCCGCCCATGGGGAGGGGGGGCAAAACTCAGATTTTTTCACTGGGCTCCATTTTCCCTAGCTATGTCTCTGCCTGGAGGGGAGGGCAGAAGGGACCTGTGTCAAGTATAAGGATAAAAGCGCCAACACAGTGTATCTCATTGCCAGTTCACAACCTAGGCATGATATTGCAACACTAATCCAAAATCAGTTCGGCACTGTAGTTAAAATTCTGAGCAAGAAAAAAAATTGACACAATCCTTTGAAGAGGCTCAATACAAGAGTGAAGAGTTTAAGAATGAAAGTTCGAGCTACCTCTATCTGGCATTCATGTTAAAATTTAAATTACTCGAGGGATGTTCTAGAGGGTGGGAATCTGGCATGGACTCTCATCCTTCACAGCGTTTGAGAGGGTCGAAACTTGTTTTTACCACATGGCACCACCTGGGTCTGACTGGTCAAACCTATTTTGGAAGGCAAGCCAATGCATCCATTTCATTCCTCCGCCAAGCCAAGAAACTCATGACTTTGACTTGGACTAGTCTTCCATCTCAGCCAGTTTTATTTCATTGCTTATTGTACGTAATACATTTCCACTACCGGTATATTGTTCTCCAATCTTGTAATCTGTATTAGAGCCTTTTTAGTGCGTTCTGAGTTTGCTGGTCGTGTGTGCTAAGCTGTTCCTACAATATGGTTTTCGGTTGTAATCTGCCTTGCTTTTCAGCAAGGGAGGAACACTATAAATAAATAAATATCCAAAACAACAACTGGTCCGAGAAGTATAAACTAAATCAGGCCTGGGCCATATAAACAGGCCCGGTTACTTATTTTTAAACTTGGAAAAACTTAGCGCAAGGGATTTAAGAAGAAATTGCATACATTCTTTTCATTCGCGGCTTATGCAGCTAAATATAATGCCGGCCACTACAGCAAATATTTTCTTGCCTATTATTTTTAAATTAACTTGCTCCCATCCCTTGCGACATCAGGGAAGAATATATATAGTTTGTGTGTGAGCATGTTTGTGAGCATAAGAGAGAGATTTATCTTGCATGTTAGGGCAAGAGACTGTGAATACTACCAACTATCAATGGGTACGTCCCTGCAGGAGTGGCAGATTTTCTTTGCGTTCCTGGGGGGGGATGGGTCAGGCATAACTGACACCCGTATGTCACATGACCACTGTCCTGACCACAATAGGCAAGAACAGCAGACTGAGGTCTAGTATGATTAACATAGTAAGCAAAAGTCCAAAAGGCTCTGCTGCCAATATTCAAAGTTTCACAGATTGTATATTAGAATAGCGGCTGCTCGGAGGACTGGTCTGGAGAGGAGTTTGGAGAGGAGTTTGGAGAGGAGGCTGCTGAGGGGGGATATGATTGAAGTCTACAAAATTATGCATGGGGTAGAAAATGTTGACAGAGAGAAATTTTTCTCTCTTTCTCACAATACTAGAACCAGGGGGCATCCATTGAAAATGCTGGGGGGAAGAATTAGGACTAATAAAAGGAAACACTTCTTCACGCAACGTGTGATTGGTGTTTGGAATATGCTGCCACAGGAGGTGGTGATGGCCACTAACCTGGATAGCTTTAAAAGGGGCTTGGACAGATTTATGGAGGAGAAGTCGATTTATGGCTACCAATCTTGATCCTCCTTGATCTGAGATTGCAAATGCCTTAGCAGACCAGGTGATCGGGAGCAACAGCCGCAGAAGGCCATTGCGTTCACATCCTACATGTGAGCTCCCAAAGGCACCTGGTGGGCCACTGCGAGTAGCAGAGAGCTGGACTAGATGGACTTTGGTCTGATCCAGCTGGCTTGTTCTTATGTTCTTATGTTCTTATGTCTATCTCTCATTCAGAAGTATTGCATAGACCTGGCCTCTGTGTAGACCTGAGTGGATGCTGTTCTAATATACGATCTGTGAAGCTTTGAATACTGCTAATTTAAAACGAACAGAACATAATCCCATATTGCGTACATTCATGAAACAGCTGGGGCACTTGTCACTTTTTGTGCTGAATCATAGCTATGCTGACTGAACTGTGTGTCAGAAGGATGACAAAAATGTCATAAGGTCAAACACTGCAAGCAAAGTAGCATTTTCTCCTGACGTTTCGCCTGCATCTGCGGCTGGCATCTTCAGAGGATCCTCTGAAGACGCCAGCCACAGATGTAGGCGAAACGTCAAGAGAAAATGCAACTGGAACACGGCTGTCCAGCCTGGAAACCCCACAACACCCCAGTGATTCCGCCCATGAAAGCCTTCGACAATACTGCAAGCAAAGATTGATAATCGTGGGCAGATTTTCACTGAAACTTGTTATCCACCATGTCAGTTTCATGGAGGACTTCCTAGATTCTCAGACCACTATTGAACTGACTGAATAAAAAAAGCACTTTGGTATCAACACAAAAATTGCCTAACGTGAATTTAACTTCTATAAACACTGTAGTGAAAAGGCCACAAGAGCAAAAGTTCCCTGAGCTGAAATTCCCAGGGAACTCACCCATCCAATCCTACCCTTTGCCAGTCCCAAATATGCCTCTCCTGCTCCTGCACGGCTTCATTCCTTAAAACTACATTTTGGGGGAATAAAAAAAAAAACCACACCCAGTGGATGAAATAAATTTTCAACAGTGATTTACAAATTTAGTGACTTTACAAGATGGGCACTAGACTGACAAGTCAATTTGTACCGTCTCTGTTTTATCTCTCTGAAATAATAGATAATATTAATTCTAAAATCGGTGAAGACGGAGGTGCTTGGCTGAACAATTTAAAACATAGGTGACAAACTCGCGGCCCTCCATATGTTATGGACTACAGTACCCATCATCCCCTGCCAGCATGCTGGCAGGGGATGATGGGAATTTCAATCCTTATTTATCTGGAGAACCGTTAATTCTAATACCTGTCACAAAAAACATCTGAAGGCCACCTGATCATGTTCCCACATAATACCCACAACATGTTCAGTAAAAGCATTCTCTGTTAAAGGCCACGACTCCTGAGATCTCTAAATCATTATTTTGAGATAAGATAACTTGTGTTGTTCAAAACAAATCCGCAAGGAGATACAAAATAGCCTACATTATTAGAACAGCAGCTGTTTTTAGCGTGTTTGTGGGGAATTAGTAATATTCTGAACTTGAATAAACTCTTGGTTTACCTAAAAATGTCTGAATCCTACTGGAAGTTTTCTAACCCAGTTACGCATAGGACAAGCCTACGATCCAACAAATATTATTTTTGATCATCTTAAAATGAACATTTTGTTCCAATACAGTTGTGAAATTATGTGATCTCTAATAAAATAACACAGAGATGGCTCCTACGGTAGGTTTCTTGCCATTCTGAGTTTCAGAGCAAATTATTTTCGGAATATATTTTAAAACAAATTAGTTTGAATTGTGCAGGTTTCTAATTTATAACAAAACAAAGAATCCGAACTGGAAAAGGAACTGTTATAATATACAATAAGGCAGTAAAAATGTCGACTCTCTATATGTAATAAATATTGGAAATTTGACTCATGTCCATCCATTGTGCACAAACTGGACTTGTAAAACAAAACAGAAATATATTGTGATTCATGGCCAACAATAGTCTCTTTTTCCATTTTGATTCTTTGTTTTATTATAAATGAATAGGCTGAAGGATTCAAATCAAACGTGTAAAAAAAAATGCGATGCTTTAAAGCCAAAAAGAATTTGAGCGAAACCCAGAACAGCAAGAGGTCTACAGTATCTGCTCTTTTTCAGCTGAAATCTAGTCTTTACACTCACAAGTAAACCATTGTGTGTAAGAAAAGACCACTGTCTCTATTACTAGTGCTCACACAATAGCCCTTCCACAGTATCCAATTTTGGACTGAGAAAGAAGCGGAAACATTAACTTACTACCAATGGAATGAGATTACACATTAAGGTAGAAGCGCTTTTAACGCTCTAAAAATGTCAGATGTCTGACAGAAAGTTAGCTTTTTTTTTAAAAAAAGGATCTTCTTGTTAGCTTTTTTTTTTAAAAAAGGTCTTCTTGTTAGTGTTTGTACTTTTAAAATGACTATAAAAAGCAGACTTTTTAACCCTTCGGCTAAACTTATTCAATTTAACCCAGGACAAAAATTAAATGTCTTTCAGAGAAAAGAGCATCTATTTACCTTGACAGTATTCATACCATACCTTGCACCACAGTACAATTTTGCAGCTGGGCACGAATGCTGACAAGCAACAACAGCTCTCCAAAATAAAAAATGCCACAACTTGACCAAAAACATGCTGCCCACACACAATCCTCCAAGTGTTTCCCTTGTAACTGAAGACTGATAGGAGGGGGTATGCGTGCCAGAGGCACCACTGTGCCAGTGACATAATTGACTACAGCACAATTGTAGAGCAACAGCTTGACACGCAGAAGGTCCTGTATTCAATTCCTGGCATCTCCAGTTCAAAGGGGCCAGTCTTAGGTGATGTGAAAGACCTCCACCTGAGACCTTGGACAGCCCCTGCCAGTCAGAGTAGGGTGTAGGCAATACTCACATTCATAGACCAGCATTCTGATTCAGTACACAGCAGTGTAATTTTTTTGCTCTTTCTTTGTATAACCCTTTTATGTGTAACCTCCATAAAGGCACCTCTCTGTAGTGCTTCAAGGCGACACGTTCTATGCTGCCAGCATGGTGTAGTGATTAAGAGCAGGTGCACTTTAATCTGGAGAACTGGGTTTGATTCCCCACTCTGCCACTTGAGCTGTGGAGGCTTATCTGGTGAACCAGATTAGCCTGTGCACTCCAACACATGCCAGCTGGGTGACCCTGGGCTAATCACAGTTCTTCAGAGCTCTCTCAGTCCCACCCACCTCACAGGGTGTTTGTTGTGAGGGGGGAAGGGAAAGGAGACTGTAAGCCCCCTTGAGTCTACTTACAGGAGAGAAAGTGGAGATATAAATCCAAATTCCTCCTCCTCCTCCTCCTCCTCCTCCTCACCATATATTCACTACCAACCAAGTGCTGAGGATTCTTAGTTTGAAGAACCTGATGGCTTAGTTGTATACTAGAAGTAAAACCCATTTGATGCACTAATACTAGAAAACTGTTGGTGGGTTAACAGCATCCATTGAGGGGGCCAACCCCTCCTACCTTTCCTCCATGCTTGGCCCTGCAATTTATCACAGTTAATGAAAGCTAGGCCAATTCTGCAGAAATCGTTCACTGCATGATAGGGGAAAATGTCTGTTGCAGCAAGATTTCTTGTACAGATGTGGTGTCCTCCTCGCCAGGCAGTCCTCTCCTCGTCCATTTTTCCTTGCTGTGCTCTCCATTATCCTCTCTCTAGGGCATAGTGTCAAACTCGCACCCCTCCAGATGTTACGGACTACAGTTCCCATCATCCCCTGGCAGGGGATGATGGGAACTGTAGTCCGTAACATCTGGAGGGGCGCGAGTTTGACACCTGTGCTCTAGGGGATGACACCTAGCAGAGGGAGCAGGCTCCTTCCTGATTCTCTAAATGTTTATATCGATACACTGAGAGTTGGCTTTTCCAAAGGAATAGCACAAGCAGCGTCACCTGCCCCCTCTGCTTCTGCCCTCCCTGACGATTGGAAGGGCTTTTTAAAACTTTATTTCAGACAAGCCTCTATTTTAAAAACCACACTCTCTCTTGCAGCAGGGAGGAAGGGAGAATATCAGCTCTAGCCTTGGACCTACCTTTAAGGCTGTTGATGGGCGGAGTTAAGAGAAGCAGGAAGGAAGCAGCAAAAGGAAAGGCCAGTTGAGACTTCAGAAAGCTGCTGGCCAGGCACTGGACTGCCTCCTCATTTGTAAACAGGGAAATGCAAGGAGAGCCCTCTGCAAGCCCACTGCACAGAGAAGACTCCCGAGATAAGGGTTTCATGTGTAATGGGTTGCAGCCTAATTATTCAATGAAAAAAAGGCTTGCTTACAGATTTCCACCCCACACACATATGAACAGGCTCCCCTAACTTTGCAAGAGGGTTTTCTTTTCTCAGGTTTCCCTCCACCCACCACACAGAAAGGCTCCCCCAACTTTGTAAATGGACTCTTCTTTCTCAAATTCTCCTTCCCCCCACCCACATATATGTAGACTGACTTCACAACTTTTCAAACAGGCTTAGATTCCCCCCCACACACATACACACAAGCTCACACAGACAGGCTTCCCTAACATTGCAAACAGGCTCTTCCAGCTCAGCTACGGCTTGTCAGAGCTTGTCCTAGGTTCCCAAACAGGAAGTTCTTGAAAGTTCACTATAGGGACTTAGTAGGGTGAAGCACACTATGGGGGAAGGAGGGCAGTATGGCTTCCTCCTGTACTGTTCCCCCTTTTCAAGGCTCGCCACCACTAGGGAGAAGCACAACGTGTGGGGAGGAGGGGAATATGGCTTTGTACAGCATGGGCTGCTGGGAAATTTAATCCTTGCCCCTTGGGTGTAGAGGGAGCTGGATTCTGGGCCCTCCCAGATAGTCAAAGACTACACTTCCCAGCAGCCCTTGCCTTTTCTTGTTCGTTGGCAGGCACATGCTGATCAATTATATAGTAAGATGGCAAAATGACAGAACAGTCAGTGCATGCGGTGGCTCTGAGGTAAAAAGGAAATCCTCTACTCTAGTTGTTTTTCTTAAACATAAATAGAGTTTATTGATAAGCACAGCAGCGGCAATGGTTTATTTATGGATAATAAGCGTAATGGTTTTAGATAGGTATGTAGGTAAAACACCTAACCACATAGCTTATTTTCCCACTGGCCAATCAGGCCAACAACTTCCACACATCTTAACTTCCCGGTCAGGCTCGTAACTTCCACACAGAATACAGATTTCTTTCATGCTCTGCAGAACCTCATTCAACTCTCCTCTCTTCAGCTTTCTCATACACAACTCTCTTAACTCTTCTTACATACACACACTCCATAACTGTCTCTCCTCCAAAGCCACTCTCCAAACCAGTGGCAACTCACCTCTGCGGATCCAGCTCCAGTCAACCTAACACTCCCCATTCTCACATCCACCCCCCACCCCTTTATTACTCTACAGGTCTACATTTTAGATCACAGCAACATTCATCTATAACTCTACACTAAACCCATAGAAATAAAACGCAAACACAGTTTGTATGTGCCAAAACACCACAGGCAGCATCATATGTTCATGTGTCATCACAATAACAACTCCTCTACCCAATCATTTTGCAAAATTAGAACATAAGAACAAGCCAGCTGGATCAGATCAGAGTCCATCTAGTCCAGCTCTCTGCTACTCGCAGTGGCCCACCAGGTGCCTTTGGGAGCTCACATGCAGGATGTGAAAGCAACGGCCTTCTGCTGCTGCTGCTGCTCCCGAGCACCTGGTCTGCTAAGGCATTTGCAATCTGAGATCAAGGAGGATCAAGATTGGTAGCCATAAATCGACTTCTCCTCCATAAATCTGTCCAAGCCCTTTTTAAAGCTATCCAGGTTAGTGGCCATCACCACCTCCTGTGGCAGCATATTCCAAACACCAATCACACATTGCGTGAAGAAGTGTTTCCTTTTATTAGTCCTAACTCTTCCCCCCAGCATTTTCAATGAATGCCCCCTGGTTCTAGTTGAAGTTACTTTTCTTTTTTTTACTTCTTTAGAGGGTGCCAGATATATGAAAAACGTTTACGCTATTTTTCTTTTTGTACTTCTTTAGAGAAAGCGTGTCAGATGTGTACTCCAGTACATGGATACTCCTGCATGTAACATCAGAAGGGGGAAGGATTTGTTCTAGACACTGCCTCAGTTACCTTCTCTTTCTCCAGTCTGTGTTTAAACTATAGGACACTTTGTTTATGGTATTTTGTAAAACACTATGTTCACCAAGGGACTCTATAAAGCTCAGTGCATACAGATAATAAGAAAATGGTCCACTGCTATAAGTTTCCTGTCCTGGGGGAGTTTTCAGTTGGCATGGCTGGTACTGCTGCTGAAGCTCTGGTCAACAACTAGAATTTGAAGATGGCTTGGACAATTCACACAATTACAGCCAAGCGCCCCTTTTGTTTCCACAGAGCCTTTCTCCTCAGTTGGCAGACAATGAAATGGACCACTGGATACTTACCATGAATGGTCCTTCTCCTACGAGGCCAGGAGAACATCTTGTGTTGCGTGGTTTAGCCTCAGAACAAGGTGCACCTGGTGATATATTTGCAAGGCATTTTTGCAGATAAGAGATCGCTCACCTCCACCTAGATTTTGACTCTGCCAGTTTAACACTGCCTTCATGGCAATATCATCAGTGCTTCACTTGATCACAATTGCCTGGAGGAATGACATTTACCGCAGTCAGAGGATATGGCCAAACTGCTTAGAGGAGTCAGGTTAAGGTCTTCTGAACTTTGCACCTTGCCCATCTTCTCTTACAGTTAGGTGGGACTGGTAGCCTGAACGTAGGAGGTCGTGGGTACTCTTCTAAAAGAGGCAATTGTAAAGTCCACGCTGGGGGGAAATTCTCGCTAGACCCCAAGGATCTAAACAATTGCCAGCCCGTTGACAACATTCCTTTTTTGGGAAAGGCGCCTAAGCAAATATCAGCAGGGCAACTCCAGGCATTCCTGGAGGTCACAGATTATCTAGGCACATTTTAATCATGCTTCAGGCCTGGTTTTGGGACTGAAACTCTCTTGGACTGCTTACTTTGTGAAACAGTCCTTACATAGTCAGACGGTCCCCGATGATTTTCTTGTACTTCTTGTTAACCTCTGGTATCATCAACCACGTTACCCCTCTGGAACAACTGACAGGGACTGGAGGCAACGTGTTCTGATGACTCCCACCCTATTTGGCCAACCAATGCCAGAAGGTAGGTGACAGCTACAGTCCATTGTATTGATGCTGTGATGTCTCAATGGGCTCAGTTTTATCCCGCCATGTATTTTAATACCTGAATATTTGGCAAGATCATCTGGACATTTAGAGTTGAATGTCCCCTCAACTTGGCTGTCGCCCGACTCTCTTTTTCCCCCTGAGCATGTTCTGACGCAAGACAATCTCCCCTGGTTCATTTGAGCACTGCTGACAGGTAGTAATCATGGGGCCCAAATGTTTGACACACCATGCAGCTGTATCCAAACAGCTCCATGTTGACCAACTGCAGAAAAAAATTACTGTACACATGCAATTACAGACTGTGTTATTACAGCTGCTGCCACCATTCCGAATAGCACATTTGCTACTGTGTTAAAGTTAAAGTCACACTGATGAAAGAAATAAAAACTATGTATAATATTTTCCGTTATATCTCCTCCATGGAACAGGCTTGAGACGTACTTTTTAAAAGGGAAAAAAGAAACCTGATATACACACTGCTGTATACGGCTACAACAGGGGTTGGCAACACACGGCTCGTGACCCACAAGCGGCTCCTTCCTGCTTGTAGTGCAGCTCCCGTCATGGCTGCCCCTTCCTGGGGCCTCGCAAGTTCCCGTTGGCTCGTGAGGCTTGTCTCGGCGCTGATCAGGTCTCCCTACTCGGTTCCTCCCCTCCTCTCCTCTGTGCCGGAGCCCCCGCTCCAGGCTTAGTGGCCCAGCCACGCTGCCCCACGAGGAAACCCTGGCCGAAGCATGCTCCCTGGCCCTGACCGTGGCGGGAGCCCACCAGCTGGACCGGGGGCGGGGCGAGTGGGCGATTGCGCCACAGCTGGCTGGCCGCGGCACTGGCACAAGGCCAGGGGGCAGGGACAAGGGAGCCCCAGAGGCCTTTGTGAGGCTATTTAAGGCAGGGCGTCCGGGGAAAGGGAAGGAGCGGGACCTGTGGAGGTTGCGAGGAACGGGAAGGGAGGCAGAAGAGGAGAAGAGAGAGGGGAAGGAAGCTGTGAAAGAGACAAAGAAAGTGGCTGAAAGGGGCAGAGGGAAGGCAGAGGGGAAAATAGAGGAGAGCCGTGCAGGGAAGGAAGCGGAGAAAGTGGCTGAGAGGGGGAAGGCAGAGCAGAAGGCAGGAGAGAGCTGCAGGCTGATAGTGGGAGGAAGTCACCAGCGGCCTGTGGCTGAAGTCGCATATTTATTTCATATTTATAAAATATATTTATTTTGCATGTACTCGGTGCGCAAAAACCATGGGGAGGAGGGATTTCATAAGCAACACACTATAATTGGTTAAATATATATATATATACAGTGCTATCTTCATTTTAAATGTCAAAAAGTATTTGCGGCTCCGTTTTCTTTTTCATGGAAAACGGGTCCAAATGGCTCTTTGAGTGTTGAAGGTTGCTGACCCCTGGGCTATAATAACTATATTTAATTGCCAATTTAAGTCTCTTACTGACTAGGGGTAGGTAGATTGACCACCATGACAGCCAAGCCTCATGGAAGTCCAGATCCCCATTAGGCATCTGACAGCTGTGGAAGTGGACTCTGCCATCTTTGATACCAGTGGTGGGGAGAAGCGACCAGTAGGGACAATGCCAGCATTGTAAAACTGGGGCCAGTTTGGCCTTTTCCTTTTAGAATGTAAAAGGCTGTGGGATCTTTACAACTATCACCTGTTGGTTTCTTTCCCTTTTTAAAGGGTAGAGAGATGCCAACTAACAGCTGTTTCCCAAGCTGGCTCGCAGCCCAATCTAAGAGGGGGGAATCAATTTTTGGAGCCAGAACAAAGCCACCCTGGGCATTTACTTCTCCCTGTTCCTGTGCCTCCCAAAACATCTTATCCTTGCACACTGTAGTCCCATAGCTGGAACCAATACACTCAACCACATCGAGACAACATGATGTTCCAACCATTAAGCAACAACCTAGTGATGGTAGAATGAGCATTACCAGGGAGACGCATCAAAAATAGAGTGCAAATTCAAAACAGTGAATTATTTACATCCTGTACTTTGTGAGACTAAAAATAAATATTGAAATAATGAATATGAAACCAACTATAAACACCAAAGCATTAAAACAAGATTGCAGCACACCAAGATTCTTACAGTATATAAAATCACTTAAGAACATAAAAAGAGCAGGAAAATCAACCAGACCACTTTATCACTGTACGACTAAAAGTAGCATGCGTAATTCAAAATGACAACATAAAATCCTTCGGGGGATTAGTAGAACTAATTACATAAAACCAGTTGCCAAAAATCTTAAAAATAAAACTGATGGAGAAGAATATCATTTTTAAAAAGTCTTAGTATAAAAATATATGGGATGAGGCAAAGATTTGGAAGGAGGGTGTTTCAAAGTGAAGGCATCACAAATGTGCTCTTCTCTCTGCGATACACCACTGAAGATGCCAGCCACAGGTGCAGGCAAAACGTTAGGAACAAGATCTACCAGACCACAGCCACACAGCCTGGAAAGCCCACCACAACCAATTGAGTTCGGCCGTGAAAGCCTTCGACAATACACTGAAAAGATCCTGTTTCTCATAGCCTTCTGCTTCAGTTCAGAGGGTGAGGATATTTAGAGCATGGCCTGACAAATAACAGTATAACAGCCAGCAGACCATGGTCCTGATCCTAGGTCATTCAAAATTTTAAGGTATCAGACAGAGCTTAGGCCCCTTCTGGACATGCAGAATAATGCACTTTCAATCCACTTCCAATGCACTTTGCAGCTAGATTTTACTGTGCGAAATGGCAAAATCCACTTGCAAACAATTGTGAAAGTGGATTGAAAGCACATTATTCTGCATGTGTGGAAGGGGCCTTAGACTTGGGCTCAAAAGTAGGCTGGTGTCAGTATTGCTTTAAGTCACAAGATTTATATAAAATTATGCATGGGGTAGAAAATGTTGACAGAGAGAAATTTTTCTCCCTTTCTCACAATACTAGAACCAGGGGGGATTCATTGAAAATGCTGGGGGAAAGAATTAGGACTAATAAAAGGAAACACTTCTTCACACAACGTGTGATTGGTGTTTGGAATATGCTGCCACAGGAGGTGGTGATGGCCACTAACCTGGATAGCTTTAAAAAGGGCTTGGACAGACTTATGGAGAAGTCAATCTATGGCTACCAATCTTGATCCTCCTTGATCTCAGATTGCAAATGCCTTAGCAGACCAAGTGCTCGGGAGCAGCAGCAGCAGAAGGCCATTGCTTTCACATCCTGCATGTGAGCTCCCAAAGGCACCTGGTGGGCCACTGCGAGTAGCAGAGTGCTGGACTAGATGGACTCTGGTCTGATCCAGTAGGCTAGTTCTTATGTTCTTATTTGATCACTATAGCCTGTACCCAAGCCAGATATCTTGTTGCTGGGTTTCATACCAACTGCAGCTCCACACAGAGACCAAAAGACAAATATTTTTCAGCAGCTCACAAGTCACCAATGGTCCTACTGAGTGGAGACAGTATACAAGAAACTAGAGTCTTAGTCCCTCCCAGAATCTTCAATGCAGCCCCGTGCCAGGTCATATGAACAGCTTGCAACCGATGTCACTGTGTTGACAGCTAGGATGCATTAACCTCCTTCCATTACCATGTGCCGTTGGGAAGCCATGTATAACATGTCAGTATGAATGTGCGCAATTTTCCAATTCCACACTAACTTTTCCTAACCATAAGAAAGAAAGTCTTCTACCACCACTCACTCAAAAGAGCTGCTGGCTTAGGTTCTTCACCCACTTTAAAGGAATACCCCCAGTCTGAGCAGGGTCCCCCATAACTGCACTGAGAAATCTTTAACCAACAAGGTGCCTCTAAAAATGTGGCAGGAATCCTGAGAATCCAGAAAGACTGAAGACAGAAAGAAAGACTCCTGAGTGAAATAATTCAAACAGCTGGGCTTGGGAACTAGAAACCTCATGCATATCAAAATATCGTCAAGAATTTAATAATTGTGTCCTTGGCTGAAAAGCCAAGGACCTCATACTACACTATAGCTATCAATCTTCGAAGCCAAAGCAGAAGTCCAAGTTCGAAAGATTTAGAACTATTAGATTTGACGGCTCTCCCCCGCCAAAGCAGGCTCAAAGCAGCTCACAATACTGACAAATACAAAATTTCATATATTTTCTAAAAATAAGAAAATCAATAAACTATATAAAACTATTACACCCAGCGCTAAACATATTCAAGGGTGGAGTGACACATCACTCCCCGAATTTTATAAAAAGAGGAGAGGGAGGGAAGATG
Organism: Sphaerodactylus townsendi; assembly: GCF_021028975.2. NCBI lineage: Eukaryota > Metazoa > Chordata > Lepidosauria > Squamata > Sphaerodactylidae > Sphaerodactylus > Sphaerodactylus townsendi. Next base: position 8,877,609 of record NC_059435.1, on the reverse strand, counting down.
GTTATGTTACTCCCGTTGCTGCCTTCAACTGTGGGCAAATAATCCAAAAATGAACAGATGCAGGGACATGTGTCAACAAGTTCACAAGACAGTGATAGTCCTGGGTAGATAAAACACCACAGTGGCCCCTTCCGCACATGCGGAATAATCCACTTTCACTCCACTTCCACAACTGTTTGCAAGTGGATTTTGCTCTTCCACATGGTAAAACCCGGCTGCAAAGTGCACTGAAAGTGGATTGAAAGTGCATTATTCTGCATGTGCAGAAGGGGCCAAATGTAACAGATCTGAGGCAAAGCAATAATCCAGAAAGTGAAGATGAGCTTTGGGGGATGCTTTACGGCAGATTCTGACTTCACTTACAGTCAGGCAAACAGGACCAAAATGAAGATTCAAGTGTGTAACCTGACTGATCAAAGAGGAAGAACTGATGTTTCAGGGTCCTGGAAAAACTTTCAAGGCAAAACAAAGAGGTTAAAAAAAAGGGAAAGCAAAGAGGGTATCCAGGTGTAAGGGGTAGACCTAGGTGCAGTCATGATCTGATTGGAAGAGCTGAATTTTGTCAGGCTATTCCAAATAGTCTCAATTGGATCATGGTGAAAAAGGCTGAGAGTTTAATTATTCAATGTACTTCTAAACCACCTTTTCAATCAAACACGGTTCCCAAGGCAGTTTACAGTGCAGTATTATTAAATCCAAACCCAGATAACGCATCAAAATCAGCACAGTAAAACAGCATATAAAAACATGATGGAAATACATATTCCAGCAAAGCCAGCAACACCAACCAAAGGAACTTGGAGGCCTTTGGCAAAGGAAGTTCCTTTAAACTGTTTGGAAGCCATTAAAAGGGTGGGGTGTCTAAATAGCCTTCACCTACACACAGGGTTGCCCAGCCCAGTTTGGGGAACTCCTGGGGGGCGGAGCCTGGGGAGGACGGGGACCTCAGTAGGGTACAGCAGTAGAGACCACCCTCCAAAGCAGCAATTTCCCTCAAGGTGAACTGATCTCTGTAGTCTGGAGATGAGCTGTGATTCCAGGTAAACTCTAGGTCCCACCTGGAGGCTGCAGACTAACTTACACCCCACTCAGGTAAGCTTCAATCACAAAACTCTCCATTCATCTACAAATTTAAATTAGCTATTCTCTGCTAGAGATATTCACTGTAGAGATGCTCTCTTTCTGAATCAATTAAAAAATCTGCTTGTGATGATGAACTTCACTGCAATACTTATACTGATGATGCTCAGTGTTATGCCAGGTGGGGGCAGGTGGGTGTTAAGTCCCTCTAATAATACCGGGGCCAGGGGGATCCTAGACATGAAAATAGAGGGACTAACAAGTTTTTATTCTAGTAGACGTTTTCATGCACTGGAACGTACTTCATCAGATGCGTCTTGTTCTGTTTTGCAGCAACAGACTATCATCCTAAGCAAAATTATATTGAAGTCCATGGGCTCAGGATGGTGTAATTCTGCTTAGATCAGACAATATTGTAATAGGGAGCCCTCTCCATAATCAGTGTTGGACCCCTACCTCCGCCCCTCCTGGAGTTCAGTTTGGAACTGGGCTCAGAAAAACTGGATCCAGTCTGTCACTCACTCACTCACTCACTCACTCACTCACTCACTCACTCACTCACTCACTCACTCACACACACACACACACACTCACACACTCACACACACTCACACACACACACACTCACACACACACACACAAGTGCTCCCAAGGATAGCCTCAGCCGGCAAGTTCATAGAAATAACCTCTGATGTGAGGTTGTAAGGGTATGTGCTCATAGTTCTATTCTGATACAGAACTCTGAACATCACTAATGAAAACACGAACTCTTATTCCCCCCAGGGGTTATTCAATATTTCAGGCAACACCCATGTCTTGAAGGAATTATCTGAAATAGGTGTAGTATTAATACAATGCTTAACTATAATTTTAGAGATAGCTCCAGAGGCCAGAGGTGGTTTCAGTTAAGAGCAGCACTGCAGTTCTAAGCATTCACATGCCTAAAAACCATCTAGATACAGTACATATGTTTCACTGTTTGTGAGTATCACTCCTACTACATTTGCACCAGAAACCATAATCAGAGGTACCTGTTCTACAAGGAAAACTACCTGAAAATTAGTTAGGTAAGGATATTTATTGGCGACTTGTTTATAAATTTGACTACTCAAGCACTCAGTGGTTAGTTCCTATGCAAAATGACTTTCCACAGCCAGCCAGGCTCTCGATAGAAAGCTATAATACATCTATACACAAGATAGTTTCTGGGAACGTGTCCTTTATATTCTACCCTGTAGATTTAACAGGAGCCTGACACTGAAATTAAGCAGGCAAAGTTTTCCCTATCCCTTCACCTCCAAGCTTCACCCACTGAATTTCTGCACATGAGGCTTCCAATCAAAATCACAGGGGTACAACCCAATCCTTTGCACGTTTAGAGATGGACTGGGGAGAAGGAGAATTAAAGGAGGGGGTCTTTTTTCTTCTAACTACTGAAAGTTTTTGATAACACTGAAACATTCCCATGAAATATTTCCTTTTTCTGGAATGAGTGAAATATTTTAAGACAAGGTTTTACACATTCAAAATGTGTAGTATGAAGATTTTTATGTTCCATATTAGATAATTATGCAGTTCAGCTGTATACTGCAGACTGATGCCACAGATTTTCAAAAACACATTGTTTAAATGTGACTAATTTTAGTCACAAAAATATGTTACGCTTGATAAGAAACTACTCAAGAATTCAATGTTTTAAAGTTTAATATATCCAAATACATTAATAGTCCTATTGAGGCAGTATGAGGCTGCTCCTGTCCAAAATACTCTCACTTCCAATAAGATTTGTGTGTTTATTTTATACTATTATTTTTCTATCACACCGATGGCAAAAGCTCAGATATATGTGCCGAGGGACATGTGTAGCACACTGTACGGCAGTTTGCAGATTTCTCTCCTGAGTACTGTAAACTCTCAATTTTGCTTGCAGAATAACAAAGGCACTAAAAATTTTAAATATCATTAAGCCAAACAGTGCACTTTTATATGCTGAGTTAAAGTTATTCATTCCATGTTGCTGAAGCAGTAAAGTCAAGGTATGATAATATAAACATTCCACATATTTCATATATACCCACAATTCCTGGTTTTTTTCCACATAATGTCCAGAAGTTTTTTGCCACTATGTATGTTAAGCTGGAAGAAAGCCCTACTGAGCTGCTAGAAGGCTAGAGACACTTGGCCGAGTTTCATTGGATCACAGTTGTTACTAAAAGGCAGAATTACACACAGTGGACTGTTTTCGGCAAACGTTTTTGTCTTGAACACAGCCAAAGAGCAACCACCATGCTAAGAATTCTGAAGAACCTCCAGCCATGCCAGTAGACAGCCAACTGAGGACTATTTCCCAGCAGACATTTGTGGCCCTGCTATTAACAATCTGAAGGCGAATTTAGCATCTGCTCTTCCTCTCAAGTTTCCAGCAGGTCCCTCATCTAGAAACCCGGCTCTGAATGGATAGTAATCATGCGAGACTCTGCTTGTTTAAAATGTGCCGATATATTTAGAAGCAGCAAACGCCTAACAACAGCGATGGGCATAATCCTCTGGTTCATCAATGGGTTCCGTGTAAATAAAGCTTTTCCTGGCAGAAAATAAAAGTATTCTTCAACTGATAATTTCAAGATTGGACTGACTGGACTCAATAAAAATATCGGTAACAAACCCACATGTCTCATTTGATATGAGCAAATGTGTTTTGAAGGAGGAGCTGCTTCAATAAAATGTACAACAAATAGAAAAGGTTTTCATAGGCAAACTAACCACAGTTCAACCTACTCCAATGTTAAAAGAAGACCGAGGACCTCTCACATTATTACATTTAACTGTAAGTTTGAAAATAATTCACTTTTTACTGATTTGGGTGGGAGAACTCAGGGAAACTCCAATATGTTGCATATCTTGCAATATGTTGCATATCTTGCATAATTTGGCTTCTTAACTGCATCAGTTTTTTCCCCCTCCCTTGCACACAATATGGTTCTCTCTCCCCTTTTTCAAGTTAGATTCCCCAGTAAGCTAGCCTGAAAACACAGAAGGAAAACTCGAATTAAAACCGGGAGGATGACAGCTGGCAAACACTACTATGGGTAAGGGTGGGGAAGGAAACCCCAATGCAGTTAAGAAAACAAGCTGGAGCAAAACTCAGAAAACTCAGAAAAACACCTGTCTTGTGTGCAAAAGGGTGCTGTATGGGTTAAGAAAGTCTGCAAGAGATCAGAGCAGGTCAATCCACGCCTACTCAAAGGATCAACTCCAATTCCATCTTTGGAGCAGAGAGCATTCAACTGAGCACTCAACTCTGAATAAATGCTAGATCAAAGAAGGCAACGCCCCCCCCCCCAAAAAAAAGGCAGCAGGTGTAACCATGAGTCCACTAGGGGAACTAAAGAATTGGGATATTCCATATAAAGAAGAAAAGATGTCATCTTCCCAGATTGGAGGGCCTTAAGCTACAGGTAGTTCACGTCAGAAGGATACCAACTTTGTAATAACCTATGTATTAATATTCCAGGTATACTGATTGCTGAAAGGGGGGGATTGCAGAGGCGGACAAAGGGGAAACTGCGCCTGGGGCACACATGCACCCTGCGCCCCTGCCACAGCATTGCCCACCCCCGCCCTGGAACACCCCCACCACACCCCATTCAGCCCAGCCACACCTTTGCCACTGCTCCGCCCAGGGCGTCATGCCCCCCCACCCCGTGGGTGCTATGCCACTGGGGGATTGTGTTTATACTCACTGGCTATTAGCCTGTATTTTTATTTTTTGTTGTGAATGTTTGCAGTTAATGTTATATGAATCTTCCCGACTGGAGGGCCTGAAGCTGCAGGTAGCTCACCTCAGAAGGACACCAACTTTGTCATAAACTACATATTAATATTCCAGGGCAACATTGGAAGAGAACGAACAGATGGTTCAGCAAGGCAGAACAAAGCTGCAAGTCCATTCATCTTTAAGGAACCTGTCTAGGCAGAAACCAGAAAGACTGAGACCCTGCGAGTCTGCTTGAGGACAACAGGCCCCAACTGTTATATGTTAACAATTGTTTTTCATATTTTGATTGTTGTTCTATATATTACTTATGAAAAAAAGAAAACAAATTTGAAGTTGCTTACTGTAATTTTTATGAACGTCAAGTGTCGGATGGTGGGATCACACTGTCAAACACGCGAACTCCTATAGTTCTCAATTAAGAGCAAAATGTCTTGGGCCCCTTCCGCACATGCAAAATAATACGTTTTCAAACCACTTTCACAACTGTTTGCAAGTGGATTTTGCTATTCCGCACAGCTTCAAAGAGCACTGAAAGCAGTTTGAAAGTACATTATTCGGCATGTGCGGAATGAGCCTTGGATATCCCTCTTGGAATTAAATTTAAGTTACACAGGCAATATCCTCAAATGGAGGTTGCAAGGAAGCAAGGGGTGGGCAAAAAGGCAGCTAGGAGCACTTCACAGGAAGAGCATCCCTGTCTAAATAAAGCATGAATAAATAGCCTGGGTTAGGAAATTCCTGGATGATGTATAGCAGGTGTTCAAAGGCTATGATTCCCATAAGTCCCTGCCACCATGGCCCATTGACCATGCTGGCAGGGGCTGATGGGCATCATAGTCCATGAACATCTGGGGCATCAGAGTTGGACACCCCCGGTGTATAGTCTGGGAAGAGCAGGGTTTGTTGAGGGAAAGGACTTCAGATCATAGAACCAAAGTCCACTTTCCAAAGCAGCCATTTTTGGCAGGAGAACTAGTCTTTACAACTGTACATCTTATAAATCTGGGAGATCTTCAGGCCCCAGGTGGAGGTTGGCAACCTTCCCCCCTACAGATGATCAGAATTGTCAGAGGTGACAGCAATGATTATCTCTATTACAGCAGCACACACTAACACCAGCCTGTGCAAAACTAAGGATCTATGGACTGAGTTCTTCATCTACACAGCAAAAACTATTTTATCCAAGTAGTCTTTCCTTGCGAAGTCTGAATATGTTGACGGCACACATTCAGAGAGAGTTAATAGTCGAAAAACCCAAATGCCATACCAGTTATAAGGTCACAACAGTAACAAAAATCATAATTCCCATGTAGCTCACTGGACAAGATTTCATTTGTTCAGCAGCTGCTCCAGGCAAAATAATACATACAATTGCAGCAGACAAAGTATACAATATTTTTTTAAAAACTCAGCAACTACTGATATAACTGTATTGTCAAAGGCTTTCACGGCCGGATTCAACTGGTTGTGGTGGACTTTTCGGGCTGTGTGGCCGTGGTCTGGTAGAACGTTAGGAACAAGATCTACCAGACCATGGCCACACAGCCCAGAAAACCACAACCAAACAAAATTCAGTAAAAAGTCCTCCAACTTTTATAGCCCATGAACATTGTCTGTAAATTGAAGTATTTGATTTTGTATCATAATTTGGTATAAAACACTATTTGGGAATATTTAAAATTTTTATTCAACTTTTATTCAAACTTTTATTCAAAAAATTTTATTCAAAAACTAAACATATCAAAATAATGCAACTGACAATTCTATGGCTGTTTCCGCGATGGGTTACACCTTCTGCAGGGGTGCATTAGGGCGTATAACACCGACATGCACTTCAGGGACCATTAAATTGTGATGACTGCAATCCCAGTTAGAAGTGCAGGGAAGAGCGAGCGCGCAGCCTGCGCAGAGGCTGCACCGTCCCCCGAACGCCTTACTGTCCCTTCGGCCTTCTGGCGCATCGCACAGGCCCGAGGACGCGGCCCCCTGCCCTGCGCGACAGCTCTGGAGTCCCCTGGCCTGTGCGATGCAGCGGAAGGCCGGAGGGATGATAAGGCTTTCGGGAAAGGGGGGGGTAAATGGTGCCTTTCAGCTGCCGCCGTTCGCACGGCAGTGGTTGGAAGCCACCGTTTCTGAAAAACTCCGCTCGGAAGTTGCGAGGTCGGTGCTGCTCCATGCGAACGGTCTTCCAGGGACGCTGTCTTGTTCCTAATGTTTCACCTGCATCTGTAGATGAAGATGCCAGCCACAGATGGAGCGAAACGTTAGGAACAAGATCTACCAGATCACAGCCCCGCAGCCTGGAAAGCCCACAAAAACTATCCAGCTTCAGTACAAAACATCTCACATAACCATACTATACTTGATCTTAGCCAAACTGTTGGACACATATTTTTAAACAAATTTATAACCCTGTCAATTTAAGCACTTGCTTGGATAATATAAGAATTTTTATTTATTTATTTATTCATTCATTCATTCGATTTGGTAGACCACCCTACCTCTTGGACAATCTTCAATCTGGAATATAATGTCTAAACATAAAGTGATCCAAGGAGCACAAGATGCTTAAGAAGGCTCAATCCACAAAATCAGGAGGTAGAAAATTAAATAGACTGGATACACTTTCAGTGCTATGTACGTGGACCCTACTGAAACAATGCATCAGGGTAGCCTCACAGGGTGTGAAGGAGGCAGGCACATTCTAATCTCTTAGCATACAGAGGCTGTCAGAAAAATCAATAAAGCCTGACTTGAATAACAGAATTTTCTATAGTTTCTGGAGGGAGGTACTGTTCCCCCTGGAATCAGCCCTTCCCTTCTCTGTCTCTTCGGGGGATTCCGCATGGGCCCAAAACAGCAGTGTGCAAACACTGTGAGGGCACCTTTTACACCATTTTACACCGTTTTCACACTGCTGTTTTTGGCCCATGCAGAATCTGCCTTCTACTGTTTTTTACCAAGATATTACTTGCCTCTTTCTGCTTACCGTCTGTTGCTGTTTTTCTACTGTAATGTTACACAGAAGTAAAGTAATTTTTTTCTTCAGAAGAAAAGTTATGTATCCCTCTCCAACAGATACTTCATGCCATTTCTATATATGGCTTGAGAACTCTCTGGATCAGAACAATATAATATCTAGCTAACTTAGCGAGAATGAATCTCTCTCTCACACACACACACACACACACACACACTCACACACACACACACACACACACACACACACACACACACTGTACCACCAATCTTCCCTCTAGCATTTCCTTTTATAAAATTGGAAAACTCCAGTATTGCTACTGCCATACCAAAAAAAAAAATCTTTATGTATATCAGAACAGGAAGGACCACAGCCTTTTTTTTCCTATTAGGAAATTCAAGACCTATATGTAAATAGGTTCTGCACACAAAGCACTTCTTATACTGGTATATCCTCTTTTAGTAGGCACAGCTCACACACTTTCTACTATTAAACACACAGCCTAAAAGCGCTGGAAGGCAAGAAGTGACATTTTCTTTTTTAAAAATACTACAGCTAAATTGAGAAATTATTGCAGTAGTTACTGGGTATGTAATATTGTCAGGAGTTGAAAATGGCATTATAACTCAAACAAAATTTGGAGTAGCCACAAATCCCTCACAGCTGGAAAAAAAGTCAGGTACATTTTGTCTGTGCTTGCAGGTGTAAGGATTTTCAATGCAAAAATGCTAAATGGAAAAAAAATTCTCCTGCACCAAAAGGTCAAGAAAAAATTTCACACATGGAAACTCATTTTGAAGCTTATTTGTCTTAGAGATTCATCTCAGTCTCAGACTTGGTGCTGCACCCCCCCTCCTCCACCCCACGAATGGTTGTTCTATCCTAGTGGACTTCACTATATGCTAAGGGCACCTTGTCTGGGCTGACTCAAGATTCTGTCTTGACCCCCATGTCCAATGCACCTTCTGGTCTGATCATGGGTCATTCTGACTTTCTTATGGTGATGGGTGTTGGCAGGATCCTGGGATCTATGAAGGTCGCCACTTGCATTCTTGATTCCTGTTTGCCCTGATTACTGAAATCCTAAAAGGAGCGCACGAATGAGTCCCTGATATATATCACAAATAAATCGCAGACTCAAGGAACCTTTCCTGGCTCACGAAAAGAGGCAGTTATCCACACACTCTTTCAAAGACTATCATTAGAGAAGGACGAAGTAGCCAAGTAACGTTCAGTCGCTCATTTGCCGTTTCAGGGCAAGGTGACTGACAGAGTAGCTGGACAACACACCTCTAGTCTTCCTGAATGATCCTTCCTTTGAACAATTCCTCTGGACAATAACAGAAAAGCACAAACATCTCTAAAGAAAGAAATGCTGAGCCTATTATAAAAGCAATCGGTCTCATGGATTTTCAATAATACTTATACCCAAAGAAAGCAAGTCAGATATTTTAAAAATTGTTACTATTATTAGCACTTAAAGTTTTATAATCATTCTAAGGGAGTACAGATAGAAACTACATTAATAATCATAAATATTTTAGAATTGAACAACAGTAGTATTCAAAATAAGACACATGTAAGTACAGACAGAGTTCCCTTTGAAGCCCCCAAATGAAGGTGCAACAGCTTAAAGCAGCAAGTCATTTCATAATGTGAACAACAGAAAGTTTTCTCAGTGAAACACAAACTGCGCCCCAAAAAAAAAAGTTTAGAGGAAAACTCTGGTTTAGATAGACCAGGGGTGTCCAACTCTGGTGCTTCAGATTTTCATGGGCAACAATTCCCATCAGCCCCTGCTGGCATGGCCAATTGGTCATGCCAGCAGGGGCTGATGGGAATTGTAGTCCATGAACATCAGAAGTTCCAGAGTTGGACACCCCTGAGACAGACAGACACTCAACACCTTTAAACCATAGACAATTAGCCACATTCCCAGTGAACAAATTTCTCAAATGTCCAGCTATCATAATTTACTGCAAGCTCTCATAGAAACCAATGCAAGTGCAACTGCAGAAAATAGCTTCACATGAATGTCCTCACAAGATGTAACAGTAGATGAAACTGCCCTACAGAAGACCTCTCTTAAACTTTAGATGTACCACAGTAAGCATGGATTATGAATGGAATGATATGGTAGCTTCCCAAATGTTCCCAGGACTGCTGAATTTTTATAGCTTGAAAGTAGCAGATAACATTTTGAACATTCTTCCACGACAAAGAGAAAGCTAACAAGCTAGAGAGAAAGGTTCTAGCCCTGGCCCTTTCCCCACTTACCTTAAGCCCCGCGCTACTCTCCTCAAGTAGTGCGGGGTCCAGCTGCACTCCCCACTTCAGGGGCGGTGAGAACGCAGCCGCCCCGACGCTGCCTCTCCCGCGCCCCCTCAACGTGCGTAATTCCTGGTGCCTTTTCAAATGGTGCCTTTTGATGACCCCGCGCTCTGCGCAGGGCTGTGGGGAAGCCTGGGCGCGCACCAGGAATTGCGTGCGCTGGGAATTGCGCTAAGCAACCCGCAGACAAAGGTGAGTGGGGAAAGGGCCCCAGTCCTTTCCCTGCTGTGTTACTTTTCTGCTTCAGAAATTGATTTGCATATGGAAGTGCTCAAAATTGAAATGCCACACCTACTATCTGAAGCTGTACAGTCTATTCAACCACCTTATTCTGCTATACATATACACCCAGCCTCCGAAGAAACACATATTGAATATCAGTATTTTCCATTTGTTTATATTCCTGGGTTGTAATTTTTAAAATAGTCCAACCAATTACATACAACTATACCACTTGATAACACTCATTACAAATGAATCCAGGTTAAAATGACACTTCGTTCAACATACTATGGAATCTATTCATCTATCACAGTTTTGCAGGGCCTGAAAGAGAGATCGTTTTCGCCAGGCCTACACTGGAGGGCTGGAACGGTATTCCAATTCAGTTAGCCTCTCCTCTGTTGTTTTTCCTTCTTGGTTGTTAGATTATCAGGTTATATCAGATTGGCTATTAGATTATTGGCTTTTTTATGCCAATGATTGTAATTGTTTAATTTTATTGATGTTAACTGCTCTGAGACCACCCAACAGGGACAGCAGTTTATAAATCAAATCAAATAACAATAATACTCAACCTCTGCTTGACTAACTCTTACCAGTTTGTTTTCAGTATAAATTCATGGGAATTCTCACATGGCAGAGTTAACAAAGATTAGGAAAAATGGAGTGGTCTCTATTACGCCTAATATAATCAATAGTGTAAATGACTAAAGTCTCCTAATGTTGGCTGTAAATTGTAATGAAGAAAAACACAATTTGGCTTTTGAAAAGGTGGGATAAATCCTAATCCATGTCATTTTTCCACACCAATTTCCTCCCTAGGGTTAGCTAATCAACATCAGTGTGGCGGCTAGAACATAGTGCAACACTAGTACCATTCTAAAGACAAACTTTCTTCTGGTGGAGAAGTTCTAAATGTAGATATCAGGTATTGCATTTCACAGCACTCCCCTCGCCATTCCATGCAATCTCTCTGACTCATGTGTTGGTATGCACTATATCTCTGGCTCCTTTCATTTCTGATGCTGTAATGCCGAAACTATGACAACGATACACTATTCACAAGATCACTTGCTTGGCGTTAAGCAATCTACTACACGCAACCCAGAAAAAAAATATTGTACATTAACTTTCATTTCCTAACAAACTTGTAAGCTTACAAGTTTATTATAGGGTGCTGCAGCAGAATCTCCTAACTGTCTGCATTTCTACTACACAAGTGGTAAACTACTTAAGCAGAGTTTTGAAGGATTCCCTGTTTTACAGTTTCCCAGAAAAAAATTAAACTTTTTCAACCTCCCCTCTCCCTGCAACAATTATTTGGCTCTATCGACAAAATATTTTGTTACAGTACCACTCCTATAATTACGGTGGACACTGTCCCTTGCCAAGTTGTACCAGTTTTTAACCAGCTGTGTGTGTCAATTCATATGTGACACAAAAGAAGGTACCGATAACACACAAATGATTCATAAATCTGTGTCCTGTGCATCCTAATTCCTTTCTGGAGGGAGGACTGAGGCAGCTCCCCCAGGAGGAAACATGCATGTCATATTGTGACTACATGCATCTTCCTGAAGATGAAATGGACAACGTCCTTGATCAGGCAAGACACGGGGACTACAGCTTGACTACAGCCTGACTAACTGAGTTGTTGGAAGATCTGTGGCTGGGTCTTCCCAGCACTTTTTAAATTAAAAAAACAGTGGCAAAGGGCACTGATGAAAAGTGTACACGGCACAGAGCGGAGAAGGGGCTGAACCTTTCCCCACGTGGCCCTCCCAGAACTTCATGCAGGGGATGTTAAAATGCACTACTAAAGGTTAACTCCATTTGGTAACTGGTAGTAATAACTCATGAATTCTAAAAGTCTGACAGAGATGATACATGCTGAAATAAAGTGGCAAAGCTCCAGCTGGCTGTGCCTTTGACTTATTTTAAAACAAAGACCTGTATCAATTTTCACATGCCCTGGCCGAGTAATACTTTACAGTCCATCCACAGTGATGCATATAATAAAGATTTCCTACGTATAATGTTTTGCCAATACTTTTGTTCACCTCCAGTAAAGATGCCTAATCACAACAATGCAATTCAGAGTTTTATTTTTTTAGGGATCAGTAGCTCCCATTCCCACAAAGTCTTCTCTCCCTCCGCAGATCCCCACTAGCCTGTTCCTGAGGGTCCCTTCTTTCTTTCTGTGGCTGAGTGGGGTGGGCTTGGGAAAGAGCCCTTCAAAAATGGTGCTGGTGTTGGGTACTGAAATCGACCGACCCACACACACACACCCCCCAAAAGCCATGATACTATTAATGATTAAGCCAGAAACAATGGTAGCTTGCTTTAAAAAGTAAAAAAGGTCACCCTAACTTACCGTTGTAAGCTGCTACTGCTGCTGCGTTTGAAATGACAAATCCAAGACCTCCTTTCAGATAAAGCATCTTCCTAGGCAAGTAAACATTCCCAAAGATATGTTCGTAGGCAATAATAGCTACCCAAAGTATGCCTCTTTTATATTACAATCAAAGAACACAAACTGTATCTGATCCCCCTTCTAAACTAAAAGAGGCAAATTCCTACCTGTATCAGAAAGACTAGACATCAGCCATTTATGCACTTGTGGTCTGCCCCACAGTGAGCACACGTTCCCTTTGGCTCAGATTCTGGGCTGCGCACATGTTTTCCCCACTCCTGAACTCAATGCGCCGCAAATCAGAGAAGTCCTCTGGTTTGCAAAAGCGGGCAAAGTGCAACTCCGTCACTGCCTGACAGGGAAAGCAAAGCAGAGCAGAATGAAGTTGGCTTCCTCCGGGATTTCTGCTCATCCGCGCCCGTGCGGGAGCAGTTCTACTCACTCCTCTGCCAGCATCTCCAGCAGATCAATGGGACTTTGATGCTTTTGGTCTATCTCAGGAGCAATAGATCATTACAACAATTCAGAAAAAGGTAGCAATTAACCTCCCAACCCAGAAGCATGAGGCAGGCAACATTCTGCGGGGCACTCCTTGGGCCAATCTGGTTGGGAGGAAAATTCCCTTCCTGACCCCAGTGTGGTGATCAGCATTACCCTGGGCATGTAAAAAAGGGTCCCGAGAGCCAAGAACTTACACAACCCTTCATGTCCTGTCTAAGTTCACAGAATCAAAATTGCTGAAAGGTCGTCAAGTCTCTGCTCCAAAGAGGAAAAGCCTACCCCCTCTTGAAGAAATCAGTTCCCTCGAGGAACCACTCTGTCAGGAAGTCCTTCCTAACATTAATTTGAAAACTCTTTCAATTTAATCTCAACCTGCTGGCTCCAGTCCAACTTTCTGGGGCAACAGAAAACAACTCTGTTTTATCCTATATGTGACAGCCTTTCAAATACTTGAAGATGGCTGTCATATCACCCCTCAGTCATATCCTCTCCAGGCTAAACATAACTATACCCAGTGGTGGGATTCAAATAATTTAACAACTAATTCCGGTGGTTGGATTCAAATAATTTAGCAACTGGTTGTTTACAAGCACCATTTTAACAACCGGTTCTGCCGGAGTGGTGTGAACCAGCTGAATCCCACCACTGTCTATACCTCCTTCAACCTTGCCTCGGAAGACAAGTACTGTAAACTAACTGTGCAGCTAACGGTAAACCCTCAAAATTGGTGTCTCTTCCCCCCTCCCCTTTTCTACATAGACTGGCTTTCTAAGCTGATGCATGTCAGCAGCATGTTGTTCCCAGACTCTCCAGATGACCTTCTTCAGCATGTTCTCATAAATGTTAACTAGCACAAGAGACAAACAGGATCCAAGAAGATCAACACAATGGGATGGAACAGCAGCTTTCCAACATCACTGCCTGAAATTTTCCCAACAGGAAGGACCCAGAGCCACTACAAAACTTTACCTCACAGACACATCCAGGCACGACACTGGAAAAGGCAATCATGACTGATAGTATCAAACACAACTACAATGTTGGTGGGAACCAACAGAAGTCCCTTCCACTTCTCTGTTTCCTGGGTCTCCTATTAAATGAACTGAAGTGACCGGACAGTGCAAACCCGAACAGTTACATACTTCTAAGGCAATGGACTTTATTAGAAGGACATAACTCTATTTAGAACTGCTCTGTAAGCCACCAAATCAGAAGCCGGTCTGAAAGCAAAACCAGCACCATCCGTGAACCCTTAAACCTGAGTCACTGATACAGTCTCTATACCCTGCCTGAATGCTCAAGACTGAAAACTGAATTGACGCTGTTCATATCTAAGATGCCCTTTAGAAATGTCCTCGTCAAAATCTCTTTTGCCAAGGTCAAGACCTTGCAGCTTTAAAGAGGTTTTAAGCCTTTGGTGGTGGAAAGTGCCATCAAGTTGCAACCGATTTATAGAAATCCCTCACGGATCTTTCAAGGCAAGTGATGATTGGAGGTTGTTTGCCATTGCCTTCCTCTGAGCAGCAATCCAGGTGGCCTCCCATCCAATTACTGAAGACTGGCCCTCCTTTGCTTCTGAGATCTAATGGGATCAGGCTTGACTAGGCCATTTAGCCGTCTATAAGCCTCCACAACTCATCAATCCTGTCTTCCTTAGAAATCAAATTAGTTAAAGTTGGGCATGATTTCAAAGATCCTAGGGGTGAGCTTTACATCTCTAAGGATCCTGCTCACCTCTGCCAGTTGCACAAACTGAAAATATCTATCAAAACAGGTCCAGCACATCCGCCAGATATAGGCGGGACACTATGGGAAGACAACACTGCTTTCTGCAAGCAAGATACTCGTCAAATATTTAACTGAGGCCTCTGAGTGTTTCTCTAACTTCGTATTCAGACTCAGGTGGAATCGCACTATCCAAAAGAACGTACTGTGTAGATAGATGCAGGAATGCAACACTTCCTTTGCTGCCCCTACCACCAAGGAATAGCAACATACTACAATTCACACTTTAGCAAAGGTTTACCTTGTGGTTTGGGGAACACTTGAGGGAGCATTTCTGAGTGGCCTCCTTCGTAACCTGCTGCTACTTATCTCATGATATTCTCATGAGAGATCTAGAAAAATTCACCACAAGTTAAACTCCTACCATGAGTCTCTGTCGTCCTTGTTCCATTTTATCCTCATAGCAGCCCTATGAGGTGTGTTGAGCTTTCGTTGGCAGTGAATAGAGATCTGTATCTCCAAAATCATAGTCCAACACACTAACCACATGAAAACTACACAGCTCTGATTCTTCATTATTCACAAGATATAATATCTCATGGTTCTGGCAAGCAATTACAAACGCAAACCTGTACAGATAGCTGTGAATTCTCTAACATGTGACTGTGGATACAACTACTACTAACAGCTTCTGTAATATCATGGCTCTGAAAAAACAACAGAACAGTTCAATATTCAGTCAGCCCATTAAAACTCACAGTACCATTTCTTTCCCCTCTTCTTTTATTCAGATTTCTTGCTAACACCTCAGCTTTACCATTTCTCTAAAAATATGTTAAGAACACTCATCACGTGCAAAATTATTCTCACAGGGAAAATTAAACATTTGACAGAAATTTTTTAAAAAAATACCAACATATTCTGCAGATCAAGACAGTATACTCCATCAGAATTATTTACGCTTTGAGAAGTTTTGGCTTGACTACGGTACCTTGAAGTTACCCAATGACCTCCTCGATCTGAGCCGCCATATTCCTTCCCCTACACCATAACCATGACATCACATTGGCTCTCCAGTAAAGATCCCCTCTGACTTTACTCCAGAATTTGTAAAACAAGCACAAAAACCACAGCACTTTCGTCTTTCTCTGACAGGCAACACCTTAATCCTATCCATACCCTAATGCAAAATACACTGGTATTATTCCTATCCTCACAGGCATTCCAGAACACTTTTACCAAGTTTCACTTGCAAGCACTGCAAATTGCAGAATTTAATTACAACTCAAGACAGCCTAAGATAGGATATTAGGAATGTTGGAATAAAAATAGTATTCCTCCTCCCCCTTCCCGTTAATTGCAACCTCATTTCTTAGAAAAAGGGAAGATCCAGAAGACATAGTTCAAAAGGGAGTATCTAAAAAGTAATTATTCAGAACCACTGAAATAAATTCTAGGCTCTGCAGTATGCCCAGTTTGAGTGTTTATTCTTGCAACCCACACAAATGAAATCACACCCTTTTGCTGAACTTAGTAGACTTTATGAGCACCTCCCACAAACTACAGAACATACAGAAGGCATTCTTTTGACTAAATGGTTTCTTCATCTAATATGCAGATTATGAATCATACCTACACCATTGTTCCTTCTGGCTCCTTCAAGGGCTCCTAGCTCAAAGATGCTGTGATCAATGCAGCGGCAAACCAGGTGACTGGGTTGAACGCCCTGAAGTGTATTTCCAGTAAGAGTGGCAAAATTATCCCCAGCCCATCCCTGCTTTGAGAGACAAATCAGATGTGAATTTTCCTGCTCTCTCTCTCTCTCTCTCTCTCTCTCTCTCTCTCGTGTGTGTGTGTATACACCACCTGTACACATCCATTATGCTGCACTAATACCAAAAGTGGATTCACTAAGACAAATATGTGGTAGCTCTAGATTCAAATTCACTAAATGCTTTGTCAAGGACTTTCACAACCGGATTCAACCAGTTGTTGTGGGTTTTCCAGGCTGTGTGGCCATGGTCTGGTAGATCTTGTTCCACCTGCATCTGTGGCTGGCATCTTCAGAGGTTTATCACAGAGAGAAGTGTGTGTGTGTAACAGACTTCTCTCTGTGATACACCTCTGAAGATGCCAGCCACAGATGCAGGCGAAACGTTACGAACAACGTTACGAACATTACGAACAAGATCTACCAGACCACGGCCACACAGCCTGGAAAACCCACAACAATCACTAAATGTTCTTCCACAGACTGAAAAGGAAGCCTGCTTTCTTTTTTTGCCTATACTTCAGTTTCCTAAATACATGAAGGATAGCTGCAATTATTCATTCATTCATTCATTCATTCATTCATTCATTCATTCATTCATTCCACTTTTATACCGCCCTCCCCCAAAGGGCTCAGGGCGGTTTACAACATAATCACAGGCAAGTGGATAAACAGGATAAAATGCTAAAAATTAATACCAGTTAAAATGCAGCGCTCCAAATCCATAAATATTTAAAACAGATGGCGTTCAACCATTAACTCCTCTAACTCTGAGAGGGGAACAGCGGATCTCAGTTGTTAATGGGCACCTATCAGCAGCCGGCTTCCCCAAAAGCCCGGCGGAATAACTCGGTCTTACAGGCCCTGCGGAATTCATTTAGGTCCCGCAGGGCCCGGACAGCTGGAGGAAGAGCATTCCACCAGGCAGGGGCCAGGGCCGTAAAATTGTGTGACCTTATGCTAACAACTCCCTCAGACTAAGCTACCTCAAAGGTTGTTACAAGAATAAGGTTGTTATAAGAATAAGAGGGGGAGACCATGTCTGCTATCCTGAATTCTTTGGCGTAAGAGTGTGCATTTGTGTGTGTTTGTGAGGAGTATAAGTTAATAAAAATACATATCATGCAATCTTGTAAACATATCACACATTCTGTGGGTAAAACATGCTTCTTTCCCTGGGTCAACACTGGCACAAATCCACCTTTACCAATCTGCAACTATCACCCTTCATCCAAAACAGACTGACACAAATTAGAAAACACACTCTTTAAACAACCGGAATGTCAGTTCCAGATCAGATTTAAACAGGGTTGCAAACTCTGAGTTAGGAAATTCCTGGAGATTTGGGGGTGGGGGGTTGGATCCTATGGAAGGCTAGGGGTGGGGAGGGAACTCAGTGGGGTAGGATGCCAGAGGCTACCCTCCAAAGCAACCATTTTCTCCATTATCTCCGTACCCTGGAGTCCAGCTGTAATTCCAGGATAGAGATGCCAGCCTCCAGGTGGGACTAGTCACATAAGTTCCCCTGGGGAAAATGGACACTTTGGACAGTGGATTCTATGGCCCCATACCCTGTGAGCTCCCTGACCTCCCCAGGCTCCATCCCAAAATCTCCAGGAGCGTGGCCAAGGCCCACGAACCCCAGGGGACAGGTTAGGGAGGGGGAGGGAGGGGCAGGTTAAAGCAGGGGGGGGGAGGGGGAAGGGGAAGCGGCCATCATCTGGTTGAGGCCCACCCACCCTGGGGGGAACAGGAAGGGGGAAAGGTCTGGCAACGCTTCCCCTCCCCAAGGACAGGGGTGACCTGGCAATCCCATTCCACCAGATTTCCAGTCCCACCCTAGAGCCCAGCAACCTTAATTTAAGAGCCCCGGAAGGATGCCCATCTTTTAAACAGCGGCATGGCTTCAGATTCTCCCGCCCTGCCAGAAAGGGTTTCACCTGTTGCCTTTCTGCCTGCCATGCAATTGTCCAACAGGTGCCAAACTCGTGTTTCCAAAAGCAGCAGACCTCAAAGGTCCAGAGAGGCGCTGTTTAATCTACCCCGTCTTTAAAGTCCTTTCTTTCCCCAAGGACAGCGCACCTGAGCCTGGGCGCACCTGAGCCTGCCTTACCTGCTGGCCCCTCCTCCGGGCCTGCTCCTACCCCCCCCCCTTTCCTGCTGTCACTCCAGGCCCCGCCTCGGCCTCCCTCCTGACAGGCGCTCCGAGAGGCCTTCCTTTCCCTCCCTCACAGCTGCCAGCCGGGCTCCGGCGCCTCCCCGCCCTGTCAACAGCTGAGGAGGCCACAAGGAGGGGTGGGGGGGAGAAGAAGCACGCGGGGGGGGGGGCGAAATCCCCTCTGGCTCCCCCGGGAGCTCAGGACCCGCTGAGGAGCTCCGAGCGGGTCAGGCGAGGGAGACACAAATGGCGCCCCGGCTCTTGTTGCCAGAGCCGCCTCCATCTCCCTTCGGGACACAAACAGGTGGCTCCTCAGCCTCAAAACCGGATTAAACCCCCGCGCGCCGCGGCGGGAAGGAGAGAGCCGGTGGGCGCCGCAGCCCGGACAGAAGTGGGTGGGTGGGGGGGCGGGGGGGGGTTCCACAAAAGAGCGCCATTTCTGGCCCGGGGCGCGCGCCCCTGTCCTTACCGGCCGTTTGCAAAGCAGTTTTTGTGAAGCGCGCGCAACCTTAGGAACCGCACAAGTTTGCAGGCGCTGGGAGAGGCTTGCAAAAGGGAGACGCAACAAGCGGGCGGTTTCTCCGCGCGCACCCCCCAAAGCCACCACCACCACCACCACCACCCCCCCCCAGGCGCCGCAGACACACTCCCGCCTTCCCCGGCTCACCCGCTGGGAGGTTTGCAATCCGCGGGGCGCAGCAGCGTCGTCGTGGTCGCCTCCATGGGTGGCTGCGGCCGGCGAGGTTTCTGGCGGACGAAGCCGGTGCAGGATCCGGATTCAGCGCCGCGGGGAGGAGAGGCGACGGGGGAAGCCGCTTTCGGGCCGGGCCGGCTTCATTCCCGCCGCGCCCGGGCTGGGGCGGCTGCAGGCTGGGGCGCGCGGGCCATGGTGGGCGTGCAGTGCTGCAAGGGAGCGGAGAGGGAAAGTTGCTCCCTGCGAAGACCCCGGGGTGGGGGTGGGGGGTGAGGGGGCGGCACAACCCCCCCCCCTCACGATCCCCCCTTTGCAGGCTCGGATATTTTAGACGGGAGCCGAGCCGAGCCCGGGCTTGCTCTGCAAAGGGAGGCGGGGGAAGGAAAGAGCCGGGCGCCCTTTGGAGCGGAGCGATGAAATATTCATCCTTCCCGTCGGTGTTTGCTTTCTGGGACCCAGCAAGAGGGTCGGGGGAAAACCCAGCAGGGGCAACCAGGCCTGGCAGACCGGACGAGCAGCGATTCCCAACAGCGGGAGCCCCACAAAACCTGGCCTCGAATCTAACTGTTGGGGCGACAGGCGAGGTGGGCAAAACGGCCCCGGTTGCAGACGGGAGAAGCCGAAATAGGCATGCCACGCGCGCGACGCAGAATGCCTCCGAGCATGTACAGACGGCCCCCGTTAAGCTTTAAACTGCGTCTAGACGTGGGTCTTATTGGGGCTGGGGGTTTCAGGAAAGGGTGGAAGCCGCCCCGGGCCTGCGAGGGGAAGGGCAGCAGAGCGATCGAAGGGTCGGTCAGCTTAACTGGGTTCATGCTCTGGAGGCTACAGCTGGGGTTTGGCTGCGCCAGCCTCAGGGGGCTCCACTTCGGACTAAGGGGGCCGCCGCTGCCCTGGACCCGGGCGGGGGGAGGGAGGTTTCCTTTCCAACACAGCCCGCCCCCCCCCCCCCACGGCCAGCAACCCTCCCCGCAACGGCCAGGCGCAGCCGCCCCCACTGCGCCCCGAGGCCGTCGGATCCACTCACCCCGGAGGGGCGCGCGGCAGTTCCTGGCGTGCCTCCTCCCTGCAGTCCCCAGCCGGGGCCAAGGCGCTGCTGCCCGCGGGGACGACCAGGCCGGTTGGCGGCTCTCCCAGACGGGGCCCTCAACTGAGCTCCGGAGCGTCCGGGCGAGGAGAGGCCGGGCCAGGGCGGCGCGGGGGCGGCGGGGCTTGGGGCGGCCAGCGCCGCGTTTCCATGTGACTGCCCCGGGCAAATGCAAACACGGCGGCCGGGAAAGGCGCTCCGGAGCGGTGCCAGCGCCCCGGGGGACGCACCCACAAGCCGGAGCCGGCCGGGCCAGCTACGTGGGGAGCCCAGCGCTTTGCAACACCCGGCTGCCTGCCTGGGGCTTACCATTGGGCCTATCCAAGAGGGCCCGGGGCTTTGCCATGTTCCAGATTTGGGGGCGGGGGTGGGGGGAGCCTGGGGAAGACAGGCAGCTCAATGGGTGCAACGCCAGAGCCCACCCTCCAATGCACCCATGTCCTCCAGGGAGTCTGGAGATGAGCTGTGATTCCAGGGGATCTCCAGGTCTCAGCTGGAGACTGGCATCCCCACGACGCCACCTGCAGTCTTGAGGTCTTACTGATCCGGCAGTCTCCCCACTTGTCTGGCGCATCCATCATTCATCAGATCATTTTTTACTTTAAAAAAAAAGTACAATAGAGAGGCAGTTGTGTGGTGTGACTGTTGGCCTAGGTAGGACCTAAGAGATCCTGGGTCAAATCCACACTTCTCCTTGAAGTTGAAGCTGATATTGATCGCAATCCTGGATTACTGGGCCTCACCTGCCTTATTTTTGGGAGGATCAGAATATCATAGATAGGTAGTGAGGAATCAGGAACAGTTAACCTTTGAAAATTAAGAACTAGCCTGCTGGATCAGACCAGAGTCCATCTAGTCCAGCTCTCTGCTACTCGCAGTGGCCCCCCAGGTGCCTTTGGGAGCTCACTCAAAATTATTTCCCTTCCCCCTAAATATATTATGTGTTCCAGCTTTTTTGTGTTAGTCTTAGGGTTTTTTTAAAAACATGTAGTTTTCTAAATCAGCGTTATACTGAGAGAGCACAAATTTGAGAGCCAGTGTGGTATAGGCCAGGGGTTGGAGTGTCAGGCTAAGAGCTGGGAGACATAAGTGCGAATTCCGCCTCTGCCATGGAAGCTCACCCGGTAACCTTGGGCCAGACATTCTCAGCACAACCTATCTTACAGGGTGATTGTGAAGATAAAACGGATGAGAGGTTTTGGGTCTCCTTTGGGGAGAAAGGCAGGGTATAAAGTAAAATAGGCGTTATATTTCAGGGAAAGGAAGTTCTTTAAAAGATAAGCATTTCTGAAGACTTCCCCTTTACTGCACAGTCTGTTGACAATATTAAATGGATAGATTTGAAAGGCTTTTTAAAAATTAGTGATGAACTCCTTCATTCACTCCACTTTCTTCAATGTTATGGGAAATCTATGGGCCATATTGGGATGTGCCTGGGTCCCAGGTGTACTTCCTGTCACATGATCCTTCTTTTATTGTTCAGTCTAATCCAGGGCCTCCAGTTACATATGCATTTTCTCTTGCGGTCAGACTGCAAAGTGCCCACTGCATCTTGCTTTCACTGCCCTGCATTTGGACTTAGGACGGACCAGGGGAAAAAAACTGGGCATTTTAAACAAGACCAAAAAAAGAAGAATCAGAATAGGAAGCAATTTAGCAGTAAAGCATTCAACCGCGCAACTGTATGAGCAACATGGAGAAATCTTATCTGATATAACTGTGTTCAAGTTTTAATGCCACCTGGATCAGTGGCTATAAATTGTTACCGGTTGTATTGATGCATGATTATTGATTTTACTGTTATTTCATGTTGGAAGCTACCCTGAGCCCCAAAGGGGAAGGGTGGTTTGTAAGTATAATAAAAATAAAATAAAGATTGTCCTCTGAAACTATCTTTGCACTTTCTAGTTCCCCTCCTCCTTTCCCTCTTTTTTCTATTCCTTTCTTTCCCCATCCCCCTTTCTCTCCTTCTCTTTTCTTTACTTCCGTCCCTTTCTGTCCTCACCCTCCCCTCTCCCCCCCCCCTTGTAAACTGAGTTTAGGCGGTGGGTGAGCTACATTTGATGTAGCTGGAATTATCAGATTATATCCCCTTTTGGGAAGTAGAACAGAGAACGATGGAATGTTATTTTTTTTAATAGTTATAACTTCAATTGTTGATTAGATTTGAGATATTTTAACTATTTTATTGTATTATATTAACGATGGTTGTACTTTGAATTGTGAGTGTTGTATTGATGGGTTGTAAGCTGCCCTGAGCACGGCCTTTGGCTGGAGTGGAAAGGGACAGAGATCAAATAAAAGTAAAGAGTACAATGATCGTAAGCGTAAAGAACGCTGATTGTCAGCATGGCTTTGGACATTAAAGCGCATGAAAGAGAAGTGATGATTTCTGTTAGCAGTATGAAGCCTTTTTCTTTACAATATGGTAGAAACATGGGGGGGTGTTACCCAAATTTCGTTGTCAATTAAGCTTGGTAGCAACCCTAGAGCATACACAAATGGTATTTTCCAAAACACTGGTTTCACGAGAGCCTCAAATGTTTTGTTTGCATGTAATATAAGCGAAACCACTAGTAGTATAGGGAACTCCAGCTTCTCGTGCTGTCCTCCCGGCCTCTTAAGAACATAAGAACGAGCCTGCTGGATCAGACCAGAGTCCATCTAGTCCAGCACTCTGCTACTCGCAGTGGCCCACCAGGTGCCTTTGGGAGCTCACATGCAGGATGTGAAAGCAATGGCCTTCTGCTGCTGCTGCTCCCGATCACCTGGTCTGCTAAGGCATTTGCAATCTGAGATCAAGGAGGATCAAGATTTTATTTATTTATTTATAATTGGTTTTATATACTGCCCCTCCCCCGAAGGGCTCTGGGCGTTGAACAACAAAATAAAACAATAGTTACAATAAAAACCCCATTAAAACATAGATCGACTTCTCCTCCATAATCTGTCCAAGCCCTTTTTAAAGCTATCCATTTTTGTCAAACAGCAGCCACAAGGTATGAGTTTGCGCAGGGGACTCGGTTGCAGCACGCACTTAAAGCTATCCAGGGAGAAGCTGCTGTGGTGATCTGAAATATAATACCTGCCTATGTGTTTTTGTTTGTTTATTTAAATTCTTACATCCCCCCTTTCCTCTTGGTTTGAGGCAGCTTACAACAATAGTTAAAACACCCCCAGCCAAACCCAAAAATGAAATAGCAAGTCCCAAATCCTCCCCCCCCCCCTTCTGCAGTTAAAAGATGCCTGCCATTCAAATCCCCTGGTGAACAGGCAGGCCTTGCAGGGCCTTCTGAAGGTCGGGGGTGCATAATTACCTCTTTGGGGAGCTCATTCCTCAGAGCCACAACTGAAAAGGCCCAGGCTGTGGTCAATGCCAGAAAGGCCACCCTAAGTAGTGGTATGGCCAACAGGTGGCTGATACCGAAGGGTGATGATATCGAAGAAAATTGACCTTCAAAAATGCGGGCCCAAGATCAAGAAGAACTTCAAATTCTTTTTCCTGCACTCTCTTCTCCTGCAAAGTAAAAAGCTAGTCCTAACTTCTCCTGCCTCATTAGACTAGAACAGTGATGGTGAACCTTTTTTAAGACCAAGTGCCCAAATTGCAACCCAAACCCCAGTTATTTATCTCAAAGTACCAACCCGGAAATTTAACCTGAATGCTGAGGTTTTAGTTTAGAAAAAAAAATGGTTGGCTCCCTCTTCCTCCACCCCACCCGTTCAAGCAGGGGCCAGCCTGCTCCAGCCTCCAGCAAGTCCTGCACACACCGTTCTGTGCCTCTCTAGCATCTCTGCCTCCTCTGCGCACCCCCCTCGGGTAGCAACCACCTGGAGCACAGGCACCAGACCCGCCAGCCGAGTCCTCCCTGCTCACCGTGGTGCGTGCATGCCGTGCTCAGTGGCCCAGGCCAGCCTAGGTGTGTGTGTGGTGGGGTGATTTTCCGCCCCCCACATGTCGAACTCTGTGTGCGTGCCCACAGAGAGGGCTCCGAGTGCCACCTCTGGCACCCGTGCCATAGGTTCGCCATCACTGAACTAGAAGGTGCTTCAGAAAAGTCTAGATGGCATCAAGTTTGCCTCTGCAGCACCCCATCTGAAACAGCTGCATTTGTTTTAGGATGATCCTTGGGAAATCCTGATTTGGTGTCCCCCTCTCCCCCGTAAAGAAAGGGAACAAGATTTAACCCTATAACTCTGGAATTAAGTACCCAAAAGGTCAAGAAAATGTATACAGGGCTGCTAATTATAAAAATATAGAATATATGCCATAATTTTATAATTAGTGGCCCTCTGTGTGTGTGTGTGTGTGTGTGTAATTAAAATAATCAGAATATCCTAAAGGCCCATAATAGCCTACATTACAAAATGTCACATTGCATACAGGGAACAATAATGGGTCTCAACTCTCAAGACAATTTTTGACCCCTGAAGCCAAGCACCTTTTGGCCAAATGGCCTTCTTCGGTTGTCAAATGTAAGACATCTAACACCCAGACAAAAATGACTGATTATTGCACTCTTTATGACTAAGGTGAATCGGTGCAAAAATAACCTCCATTGGTATTCCACAAAATTCCAATCCTCAATAAGGGATTGATATCCTGTGCCAAAATGTCCCCAATTCTACTATAGCAAGGTCTTATTGTATCTCAGCCATTGTATATAATGGCAGAACCTGGAGTCAATGTTAGTGGTGCCCACTATTTGTTCCCAAAATTTCAGAAGCATCCGCTGGCTCAGTAAGCTGGGAATGGCCGCTGGATTGTGTTTACTTTGCTAACACTCAGGACAGTGTTTCCCAACCTTTTCGAGGTCAGGGTACCCTTGACCTCACTCTTCATATCTCACGGTACCCCTGCCGCCACCCTCCACCTTCCCCTCCCATTGCCCCTGCTTGCCACACATCCCACCTTCCCCTCCCAGGGTGAAGGGTAGCACTGGGGGTGGGGGTGGCTGCTGACCTTGTGGCAGGCCCTGCCCCATGGGCCAGCTCCATGTCCTTGCTGGCGCCGGTGGAAGACACCACAAAATGAGAGGGGGCGGTGGTGTTGCCGCAGTACCCCTGGGACATGCTCATGGCACCCCAGGGTACCATGGTACCCTGGTTGAGAATGGCTGACTCAGGAGAACAGTTCAAGATGGCCTCTGCTCCCCCTGCTGACGTTAAGGGCCAGAAATCCCTTTAAGCGCGTGCTGCGACCGAGTCCCCCGCGCAAACTCATACCTCGTGGCTGCTGTTTGACAAAAATGAGATTGATCTCCCAGTTTACGTAAAATGTTCTCAGTCCACGCAGCTCCCCAGAACAATGAAAGTGAGGTAGAATTCAATTAACTAAAGCCTTTGAAGTCCTCTCCAATAAATGAATACTTGGTACGCAGCTTATGCCAGTTCCGTCTCTAACACAGTGGCACTAAGGTGACCGATTGTTCAAATGTAAATTTTTGTGGATGTCTCTCGAATAGTACAGTCTAAGATGCAACTTGTTATCATGCCACTCAATTGTTCTTTGTCGTTAGCCAGAGAAAGAGGCATTCCTACCTATTCAACGAACATCCTTTTTCACCAGCTCGAATGAAGAAGAAAGTTGTGCTTTTATTCATAGGAATTTGCACTACGGGCAGTTGGGAGATGCCGTGGAGATTTCATTATAATGCTTTGAGGCAGTCAGCCAAAAGAACATTAATGAAGAGAGCTGTGAAAATGCACGGTAAACTTAAAACAGTTTTTTCCCCCGGGTTTTGACCCTGGGCCAGGCCACTCAAAGTATTTGCATCTATCCGAGTAGGACTGCTTTGTACCGACAGGGTTTAGGAGAGACACAAAGAGCACATAACGTACTTCCTGTAGAAACCGAGGGAATAAGTTTCTCAGCAAGTTTTTTTTTTTTTAAGATCCCTCTTTGGACATCTTCAAAGTTAATTTTATTAAAGGGCACTTCTCGCTATCCTACATACACACATAGCTACAACCTCAGTACTACCTGGGGTTTCTTCACATATCAGACTTATGCACATTGCAACGATGAGCTGTACTCAGGACAATTGTCAACCTTAAAAATGAAATGGAAATATGTGTTCTTCCTTTCAAAATTGTGAGGAATCTAACACCCAGCCTAAACTGCCAGATTTCTTGCAAGATTTGACAGTTGCTGAAAATGTATTATCTGATGTTAGATGTGGTGTTCTTATTATGCCATCTTAAAATGCAGCATTAAAATGACTTTAAAAAACTATTTGCTTTATTATTTCAAAACACCTCAATTGTTAACTATCAGTCCTTTGGCAAGTCTGCTCTGAAGCAGGCAGAGGTGGCCAACCTATGGTGCTCCAGATGTTCATGGACTATAATTCCCATGAACTGATGGAAATTGTAGTCCATTAACATCTGGAGCAACATAGGTTGGCCACCCCTAAGCTATAGCATCTCAAAAGATGAAATTTCACTGAGATGTATGTGTGTGTAAGAAATTTAGTAAGAAAGTCAGGTGTTGCGAAAAAGTTTCACAGCCCTTCCCAATGCTGCCTTAAAAAAATAAAGAAGCAACTGTTGATATTGTTAAGGTTGGCCCCTTCATCATATATGTACCCAGAGGTGGGATCCCTCTGGTTCTCACCAGTTCCTGAGAGTAGGTTACTAATTATTTGTGTGTGCCGAGAGGGGGTTACTAATTGTGTCTGCTTTTCCATTAGAAATTCCATTAGGTCCAAAAATCATAAAGTCCTGTTGTTTCCTATGTGGCTGGTTAGCGAAGGTAGAAAACGGGATAATTCTCCCTGTTGGGCTGTTTTAAAAACATGTTTTAGAAATATGGCAAAGTTCCTTGTTTAAGGAAAGTCTCCTTCTTTTGATTTCTAGAAACAAAATTAAGCATTTGAAAGTATTAAGTATTTGACAGGCAGTCAATTAGAGGAGAAGTAGTTGTTTCTGTTGGCAGTAGACGATAGGACTTGCTAGAATGAGTTTAAATTATGGACAGAAAGAGACCAGCTGGAAATTAGGAACTTTTTTTACAGTAAGAGTTTTTTACAGTAACAGAAATTATTAATGCCCCGCCCCCGGAATGCCCAGCCACGCCCCCATCATGCCCCGCCCAGCCCCATTGGCGCTACCCCACTGTTTGAATCCCACCACCGTGGGAACCTGTTACTAAAATTTCCAGATCCCACCACTGTATGTACCCAGCAGAACTGCTTAATTTTTTAGTTACTACTAGTTTAGTAGTTTAAGGGTCAGACCCAGGCTCAAACCCCCACTCTGCCATGAAAGCTTCCTGGGTGACATTGGGCCAGTCACAGATTCTCAGCTTAACCTACTTCACAGAGTTGTTTGGAGGATAAAAAGGAGCAGAGGGGAATTACAAAGGCCCTTTCCACACAAACCCTTTAAAACGTTTTCAGGCAGGAAATAAAACATTTTTCCTCCATGGAGTTTCACATTGTCCCCTCCCCTCTTAGTTCTAGCCTGGAAACGTTTATAGCCCGGAAACCACGCAACACCCCACTGGAAACGTTGTATCTGAATCCCCTTTTAAAACCTCTTTGAAGAAGAAGAAGAGTTTGGATTTATATGCCACTTTTCTCTCCTGCAGGAGACTCAAAGGGGCTTACAATCTCCTTGCCCTTCCCCCCTCACAACAAACACCCTGTGAGGTGGGTGGGGCTGAGAGAGCTCTGAAGAACTGTGACTAGCCCAAGGTCACCCAGCTGGCGTGTGTTGGAGTGCACAGGCTAATCTGAATTCCCCAGATAAGCCTCCACAGCTCAGGCGGCAGAGCTGGGAATCAAACCCGGTTCCTCCAGATTAGAATGCACCTGCTTTTCTTTCCATGCAGCACAGGGGTATTTAAAATGTTTTATCTTTCCCACTGCCATTTTCCATGCCTGTCCACGACCCCTAAACTTCCTCCTCGATGCCATTTTATCATGTTCCTAAGCTCACTCCATTCCCCTGCACCCAGAGGTGGGATCCAACCAGTTCTCACCACTTCTCTAGAAGTGGTTACTGTATATACTGGCGTATAAGACTACTTTTGAACCCTGGGAAATCATCTGTAAAGTGTGGGGTCGTCTTATACGCCGGGTACTCTTATATGGTATATCCCAAACTCTATATTTTAACTGGAAAAGTGGGGGGGGGGTGTCGTCTTATACACCCAGTCGTCTTATACGCCGGTATATACGGTACTAATTTTTTCTGAGTGCCAAGAAGGGGTTACTTAAGCAACCTCCCTGCCCAATAGGGACTGGAGGTGCGTGTGTGCGGCGGCGCCACTGTTTGAATCCCACCACCATCAGAACCATTACAATTTTTGGATTCCACTACTGCCTGCACCTCTTCATTTTTGTCATTTCAGGCAGGGGTGTGTGTGTGTGTGTGTCTTTTTGCTAGGTTAAATCTTGGAACCATCGAATACACATAGCTACAGAGAATCGCAGCTAGGAAGCATGGAAGCAATGAAACATTGATTTGACAAAGAACCAAAAAAGGAGGAAAAAACATCACACGGCAGCCATTAATCATTTCAAGAAGCTAAGTGCAGACAAACATTGGGGTAAACATTTTGCAAACATTTTAGGTGACTTGTTCAGAAAGGGGTATAAGCTGCTTTGGGTCCCCATTGAGGAGAAAGCTGGGATATAAATAAAACAAATTATTATAAAGTGCAAGAACACCTCACACTGTACAGCTTTTGAATACTGTTTGCAACGGAGAGTGGGAAGCTGGCTTTTGATATGCTATGTTGACAACAGTTCTGGACTGTGACTGTACTTTTTGTACTAGTTGAGATGCCCAAGGGCAAACAAAGAGAGCCACCATTCACCTCTAGCAAATATATCCAAGGAAATTTGTTAACTTGTGACAATAAAAACATTAGGATTACTGTTTATATAATGCTTTCCTTTGGACTTATTTAAAGGTAGGGCAGTGTAAGGATTGTTCTGCAAAAAAACTAGGTTGTTTTACGGCACAAACCCCAAAATCCCAGTGCTATATAGGATAACCCATCTTTTCAGGTCCCAATGTAACTATTTTTCATTGGTTGAAAATTGAAGAGGAGTTGGGTTTTATACCCTGCTGTTTATCTACCCTTCAGGAATCTCAAAGCGGCTTACAATGGCCTTCTCCTCCCAGCAACAGGATCTTGTAAGGTAGGTGGAGCTGAGAGAGTTCTGAAAAAACTGTGACTAACCTAAGGTTGTTGGCAATTCTCTCTGGTAAGAGATACCTTTTCCATTACAGCAGATTGCACTGAAGCGGAGCTTACCCAGGTTTGTATGTGTGCTGGTAACCAAAGAATCTCAGGCCCCTTCCGCACACGCAAAATAATGCGTTTTCAAACCACTTTCACAACTGTTTGCAAGTGGATTTTGCTATTCCGCACAGCTTCAAAGAGCACAGAAAGCAGTTTAAAAGTGCATTATTCTGCATGTGCGGAATGAGCCTCAGAGCCAATTCACAGTTTCTAACCAATAAGAGAGGACTTTATTAGTGAACTCCATTCTGGAAAGATAGGTTCTCTATTCTAATCTATCTAGCTGGATGGTGAGAGATGGGGCCAGTATAAATCAAAAACACTTCTTCATTTATGTTGCACTAATCCCCACTTGCTCATTGTTTATGATAGAACCCCTTATGGTGGCCCCTTCCGCACATGCAGAATAATGCACTTTCAGTCCACTTTCACAATTGTTTGCAAGTGGATTTTGCTATTCCGCACAGCTGCAAAGTGCATTGAAAGTGGATTGAAAGTGCATTATTCTGCATGTGCGGGAGGAGCCTCCGAGCAAATGGCTGCTTTGGAGGGTGGACCCTGTGGCATTATATTTTGCTGAAGTCATTCCCCTCACCAAACCCCACTTTCCCAAATCCACTTCCAAAACCTCCAGGAATTTCTCAACTTTCTACCTTGCCTTCCTGAATATACTCTGTACTTAATAGTCATATATAATGAGTTATTTGGGGGTGGGGATCAAAACAAAACCAGGATTTTACCCTGGTCACCATGAAATGTCAAAATGCGGTTCAGTGCTATTGACTTTAACAGGATGCTTCTAAATAACTGGATTGGAAAGGAAATCTGTTTTTTTGGGGAGGGTGGTGTTTCAACAACATCCACTGTAGAATTTGTGGCATTCTGAGAGCTGATAAATTCAAGAAAGCAACACAGCCCTTGATAGTATGCGTAAAATAAGTCCATGTATGATGAACTGAGTTGTGGCAGTGGTATAGCAAACCTCATCAGGGTCTGGTGGTCTGTGCCAGATTTTTGACTGCACACAGAAGGCTCTTGCAATTCCCTCTTTCTTCCTTGGCTAGGGTCATCACAGAGTCCTGGCACACTTAACAATTCAGTTATTTTTCCCCTTGGATCCCTATGCCAAATCCTTCATAGCTTTTATTCACGAGAGCTTTTATAGTTGCACCAATTCAGCCCTGCGGCTGAATTTCAAACATCCTAGCTCACAATGAGGCAATGCCCATATCCAAGAAAAATGTCACATCTTTGGTTAAGAAAACAAAAACATATTTTATGGTTTTACATGAAATAAGCAAGACGGCAGAAATAATGAACATTAGAGCAATCCATTGCAGTAGTTTCAGTGGTAGGATCCAAAAATTTTAGTAACAGGTTCCCATCGTGGTGGGATTCAAACTGTGGCGTAGCGCAAATGGGGCTGGGCGGCGCACGACGGGGGCGTGGCTGGCCATTCCAGGGGCGGGGCATTCCTGGGCGGGGCTGTAGCAAGGACGCAGCCGCTGCGCCAGTCCTTGGGCGGGAAACGAATGCACGCGGGCGCAGGCTGCCACGCACGCCGGTGCACCTCCTGCTAGACTACTTCCAGTTCTGCGCGCTACTGCTGAGAGGAGGGGCGTAACTAAGGCAAAAATCACGTGGCAAAATCACCCATTAGTAACCCCCTCTCGGCACACACAAATAATTAGTCACCTACTCTCGGGAACCTGTGAGAACCTGCTGGATCCCACCTCTGAGTAGTTTGCCCAGCAACATTCTTTCCATTTCCACACAAATATTGTCATCAATGGATTTAAGCTGCCCCTCATGCTATGTGTATATCTGTATGTTATTGTTTGATTTCACAGCTGCCAGATCTTCAGCTGGTTGCTGGCCTTTCATTACAATTCAAGCCTCACCCAGAGGCAGTGGTGGCATTCTCATAATTTAACAACCAGTTCCAGTGGTGGGATTCAAATAATTTGAACAACTGGTTCTGCCAAAGTGGTGCGAACTTGCTGAATCCTACCATTGCCCAGAGGCCTAGGAAGTTGTAGTGTATCGGCGTAGTATTTGTGCAGATCCCAGCAGGGCTGCCTTCCGAATCTGACAGATTTTAATTTTGTCGATTTGAAGATGTTTCAAGTGCTGCCCCAGCATTTTCAGAACGGTGCCCAGGATACTGATTACCACTGAGATGACCTCAGCTGGTTTGTGCCATAGACACTTGTGATGGAATAGTACTGTAAAACTAGCAAAATCACACATAACTGTGAAAAGCATCTTTGCCTTTTGATCTCCTGGAGGGAGGACAGGAAACTATGCAGAGGTGCTAGGATGAAACTTCAAAGGCCTAAGTTACCTCGTGGCCTGAACAGAGTTTTCCTGAGAAGGGGAAAACAAAGGTTTTTGAATTCCATCTTGAGACGTGGTCAGAGAAACATCTCTGGGCCATGGGTTCCCGAAATGGGGACAAAGACCCAAAAGGGACATAACCAGCTAAGCAATCCCTTAACTGCAATCATGTTTTATCTCTTTGATTTCTGTTTTTCAATAAAAATTGTTGAGACCTCGGCTAGTTGGAGTTATTGGAGAAAAGAACCCAGGTTTTAATGAAACAAGCGTGGCTCTCCCAGGCTTGCTTTCATGATAACACTGAAGCTCAATTTTCAAATCGTGGTATTTAGTGATCTTATCATGTTCTTTTTCAATGACCCTGCTGTCACCGGGGACTGCTTTGTCAGTGATGGTCACTTTTGTATTCTTATTCTTTATTTTATCCATAGTCCACTTTTCTTGAAAAGATTCAAAGAGGATTACAGATTTTGAAAGAATAAAATGAAAATAGTAGGGTTCACCAAGACATGGATGTTTGGGTGTTAAGTGCCTTCAAGTCATTTCTAATTCATGGTGACCCCATCAACTAATGATCTCCAAAATGTTCTATCGTTAACAGCCTTACTCGAATCTTGCAGACGGGAGGTTGTGGCATCTTTTATAGAGTCAGTGTTGGGTCTTTCTCTTTCTCTTTTCCTTCTGTCTTCAACTTTTTCCTAGCATTATTGCCTTCTCCAGTATCTCTTATCTCATAATGTGACCAAAATATAATAGAGTTTGAAGAAGAAGAAGAAGAGTTTGGATTTATATCCCCCCTTTCTCTCCTGCAGGAGACTCAAAGGGGCTTACAATCTCCTTGCCCTTCCCCCCTGACAACAAACACCCTGTGAGGTAGGTGGGGCTGAGAGAGCTCCGAAGAGCTGTGACTAGCCCAAGGTCACCCAGCTGGCGTGTGTGGAAGTGCACAGGCTAATCTGAGTTCCCCAGATAAGCCTCCGCAGCTCAAGCGGCAGAGCTGGGAATCAAACCCGGTTCCTCCAGATTAGATACACGAGCTCTTAACCTCCTACGCCACTGCTGCTCTCAGTTTAGTAATTTTAGCTTCTAGTGAGAGTTCAGCAAGGGGCAGAACAAGGGGGAACTGTGAGTGGGGCACGCGTGCGCCCTGCCTCATTCCACCAGGAATGCCTCCGAAAGTCGCGCCCCTGGAACGCCCTTGCAGGGGCACACCCCCGGTGCGTTGCACGCACCCCCGCCCCCTTGGCGCTATGCCACTGGAGTTCAGGCTTGCTGGGTTTTTTGGATAAAATGTTGAACTATTGATAGTTTTCAGGGTGGAAGTACCTGCAGCTTCATCTCTGACTTGCATATCCACCTTCGTATATGGTGTGTGTGTGTTTGCTGTTAAGTCTCAGCTGATTTATGGGGATTCTATAGGGTTTTTAGGGCAAGAGGTGTTCAGAGGTGGTTTGCCACTGCCTGCCTCCATGCAGGCTGAGAGAGTTCTGAGAAACCTGTGACTGGCCCAAGGTCACCCACGTGGAGGAGTGGGGAATCAAACCTGGTTCTCTCAGATTACAGTGTGCTGCTCTTAACCACTGTACCACACTAGCTCTCAGGGGAGGGTAGAAGGCAACAATTCCCAACTCGCAGGACTCCTGGAAGTCTTGTGATGCCACTGACACAGGTTTCGGGGGACAGAGGTCCAGGATAGGTAAATTAGTACATGGGCCAGCTATTTTTGCATACTCAGGCCATACCTTTTACAAACAACAACAAACAAGATATTAATTAATGGTCTGTGGAGCACATAAATCTCAAACTGTGCTCTGCAAACACAGTCAGTCATCACCTATCTCCCCTCTACCTGTCAGGAAGACCAGACATGCACCACTTTTCTCTCCCCTATCAGCACTTAACTACAAGAACTTGAATTTCAATACTCTAAGGGAGCCATTCAACAGGAGATAAAGCTTTGGTAAAATCCTCATTTTAATCCTAGCCATTTTTCTTGTCTTTATAAAATTGTCGTTTCATCCATTCAGAGTAACCTCTAGATCAGGGGTGGGCAATTATTTTTTCCATGGGGCTGCATAAGAAACAGAAAATATTGTGGAGGGCCGGGCCAAAAGGCAGGGGGGCCGGCAGCCAAGGCAACCGGCTTCTGCGGGGCTTTCAAAGACGCCTCGCTCCCCAGCATGGCAGGGGGGCCAGTCAGGGTCATCCGGTGGGCCGGATGTGGCCCGCGGGCCGTATAATGCCCAGGTCTGCTCTAGTTATTTTATCTTATGGGATAAAACATTGCATCCAGTTGCCTTTTCAATATCTGCCTAGCGAACCAAATCTGCAATAGTCAATTAGAACCACAGAACCCCACCCACTTCCTGAAACCACTTGGGGGCACCAAAAAAGGTTCTTCGGGCACTCTGGTACCCATTGGGCACCACGCAGAAGCCCCCCGGACTAGACAATAACCCCTGAACGAGACAATAACTGGACAATCACTGTGGGAAAGCAATAGAAAAAATCCAAAGCACAAAATGTTTACGATACCTGCCAGCAGTATAAGCTACTACAAAAGAAGCATACAGAATACTATCAAGATTAGAACAATTGTATGAAATCAATTGTACAAGAAACCTACATCATGGTCCCATCACGTGCTTCTGTCAGTGATGAATGCAAATAATTTAATGTGTTCTGGCATTTTACTTGGCTTAGTGCTTTTAGATGTGAAACCAGAGATTGCCCCTAGGGAAATTCTTGCACCCCACCTCTCTTAACGATGCTAAAGAATGGCATGTTTCAATGCACACTCACTTGGTGTACAGCGTACACCCTATTAACCTTTGATTTCTGCAATCCATTTTCACAAATTCCTTCGCAGCTCAGTGAGTTATAGAGATCGCCTCTGCCCACTGAATACTGAACATGGGAACCAAAGACCTCCAAGTATCCAAAATCATTTTTGGCATGGTCAGAAACAGCTTTCTAACATTCTTTTGTATGCTTAGGCAGGTTCCAAGACCGGAAAGTGAATAACTTCACCTGGTTTATTGCTGCCTTCCCTCTTCACCACTGCTCAGTACATAATACCACAATATCCAACATCAGTGGAGCCCTACCCATTACATCCCTGCATTCACATGCAAATATATATTACTAAGGTTTTCTACAAATGGCTTGCCTTGGGATAGACCAAGGGTAGGAAACCTGCGGCTTGAGAGCCACATGTGGCTCTTCTGCCCTTGCACTGTGGCTCCACGAGCTGAGTCGCTGGCCCCATCCTTGCCCACCCTGCAGGCAGCAGGGTGGGCGCACCAACTGCCCGCAGCTGGCTGGGCCGCGCTATGGGCTTCCCCTCTCGCCTGCCCCATTGGTGCGGGGTGGACGCTTTCCCAGCGGCCGGCGAGGCTGAGCCACTGGCCCCATCCTTGCCCGCCCTGCAGGCAGCAGGGCGGACGCATCCATGTGCTTCTCAGAATGAGTGAAGTAAAAGGTAAAAAAAACCCAATATATACAATGTTATCTTTATTTTAAATGTCAAAAATTATTTGCGGCTCCAAGTGTTTTCTTTTCCCGTGGAAAACGGGTCCAAATGGCTCTTTGACTGTTAAAGGTTCCCTACCCCTGGGATAGACACTAATCTCTGGTGCCTGACTATGCCCTTTGGTACAAAAGAACTCTTTTAAATTAATAATATGATTGTGGCGCCGCATTTGAACAGAGGCACGTTTTTAGTAGAATTGACAGGACAGACTTTTTAAAACTTTCTTTATCTTTATTAACCTTTAGTAGGCATAGAACTGAGCCCCTCGGGGGAGGGAGGTATATAAGTGGAACAAACAAACAAACAAACAAACAAATAAACCACTCCCAGAGGGCATTTTCAAGCTGGTCTTTGCTTTCTGATCAGAGATCAGCTATCCCTTAAAGTGAAACATCGTGATCCATGTATCCCTCTTGCTCAGACTTGACTCATTGACATGTGCCCTAAACCACTACTACTTACTAATGTATACCTACCTCCAACAACCACAGACCACGAACTCACTAGCCAATGGAACCAATTTACGAACCACATTTCCAACATGGAGATGGAATTTCCTGACACCTTTTGCCTCGTGTTGGGTGACTTTAACGCCAGAATAAGCAAAGGAATCAACGATCCTCAAAAACTGCACAAGACTGACGGTCTTAAACTTACCCGATCCAACTAACTTCAAGGATACAAAATCAAACAAAAGTGGTCATTTCCTAATTGATTTCTGTCAGTGTCAAAATAAATCAATACTTAATGGCTCCACTCACTTTCCTGATTCTGGCCAATTTACCTTTCTTTCCACCAGGGGATGTACCATACTTTTTTTTAACATTATGGGTGTTTACACACGTGGTCTCCTTCACATTGAGTGTACATTCCCTTTGGGTTGGATTCTCAGTTACACACACATTTTGCCCTCTTCAGCTGTCATCCCGCCCTCAGATCAGAGAATCTCCAAAACCTGTTTAAATATAACTTTTTCTCTCCCTTCGCAGGGAAAGTGAAGGAGATCCATCTGCATTAGATTTTCTTCAGTTATCTGGGGAATTCAGATTAGCCTGTGCACTCCCACACACGCCAGCTGGGTGACCTTGGGCTAGTCACAGCTTCTCGGAGCTCTCTCAGCCCCACCTGCCTCACAGGGTGTTTGTTGTGAGGGGAGAAGGGAAAGGAGATTGTAAGCCCCTTTGAGTCTCCTTACAGGAAAGAAAGGGGGGATATAAATCCAAACTCTTCTTCTTCTTCTGAATACCAGATGCTGGGCCGTCGGCTGGAGACCTTGTCGACGATGCCCCAGAGTCACCTGGTGCCAGGAAACTGTTGGAAACGGGCTCAATGGACTCTGGTCTAGGGATACCAGCCTGATGGTATTTGGCAAGTGTCTGTAACACAATTTAATCATGAAGGAGTTAAACGTTTTCATGCTAATTAGCTAGTGAGGTCAGAACAGAAGCTAAGTTTTGCAGGAGCAGTAGCCCGAAAGCAGATAGAGGAGAGAGATAGCAGTAGCAGCATATAGCAGTAGCAGTAGTAACAATTGCAGTCGTTAGAGTAATGTGATAAGAGTAAGCTAGCTCACAGTTAGCGTAGATCAGGGGTCTGCAACCTGCGTCTCTCCAGATGTTCATGGACTACAATTCCCATCAGCCCCTGCCAATTGTAGTCCATGAACATCTGGAGAGCCGCAGGTTGCAGACCCCTGGCGTAGATAGAAAGGAGTTTATTGTTTTGCCTCCCATTTGTGCTAAGTAAAGTGTTTCTATATTATAGCAACTGACTCTGCATTCTCTTTTCTTGCAACTCTGCTAATCCACAACACAGCCTCTAGACAGGACCAGAGGATCAACTGGAATTATAGTTCGTCTCCAGACTGCGGAGATCAGTTGTCCTGGAGAATGCATGCCTTGGAGTATGGACCATTTCGCTTTGCACCCTACAGAGATCCTCGTCCTCCCCAGCCTCCATCCCCAAATCTCCAAAAATTTCCTATCCTGAAGAGGCAACCCTACCGACCCTCCCACCCACCCTCCATTAGTAGCGGGGGGAGGGGCACAGGGGCAGTGGTGGGATCCAAAAATTTTAGTAACAAGTTCCCATGGTGGTGGGATTCAAACTGTGGCGTAATGCCAATGGGGCTGGGCGGGGCACAACGGGGGCGTGGCCGGGCATTCCAGGGGCGGGGCATTCCTGGGTGGGGCTGTGGCAAGCACACAGCTGCTGCGCCGGTCCTTGGGTGGGAAACAAATGCACGCAGGCGCAGGCTGCCACACACGCCAGTGCACCTCCTGCTAGACTGCTTCAAGTTCTGCGCGCAACTGCTGAGAGGAGGGGCGTAACTAAGGCCAAAATCACGTGGCAAAATCACCCATTAGTAACCCCCTCTCGGCACACACAAATAATTAGTAACCTACTCTCGGGAACCTGTGAGAACCTGCTGGATCCCACCTCTGGACGGGGGGGCTTCGCAATCCTACTTTGATCAGTCCACCAAGGCAGTGCTTCTGGACGCATGCTATCCGCCCACCTCAGCCACCGCCTTTCTCGGATGAGCTGGCTCTTCCACTGTTGCGAGGGAGCCAGTCATGTGAAAGTCACTCCAGCTGGAGTTTCAAGTCTCCCTACGCTGTACATGGAATGCAGGGTAGCAGCATTTGTCAGGTGGACTAGCACACCTAGTTTCAGTCTGCCTTGGCCGTCCAGTATCTCCTGGCCCCAGGGGACACCGGCTTTTGGTCCAGCTGGTTCCAAACATTTTGCAGAAGAACCAGAGAGCCGAGGCTGAGTTGGTTGCGGCCTATTATGCGCAGAGTGCTTACGCAGAGGCTCCTCGCTCAGCAGTGTGGTCTCCTCACGTTTCTCCATGTACACCTGAGGAGTGCCCCACTGCCTGCTGTGTGGCTTGCCTAAAAGTGGCTTGCCTAGAAGCAGCAGTGGCGTAGGAGGTTAAGAGCTCGTGTATCTAATCTGGAGGAACCGCGTTTGATTCCCAGCTCTGCCGCCTGAGCTGTGGAGGCTTATCTGGGGAATTCAGATTAGCCTGTGCACTCCCACACATGCCAGCTGGGTGACCTTGGGCTAGTCACAGCTTCTCGGAGCTCTCTCAGTCCCACCTACCTCACAGGGGTGTTTGTTGTGAGGGGGGAAGGGCAAGGAGATTGTCAGCCCCTTTGAGTCTCCTGCAGGAGAAAAAGGGGGGATATAAATCCAAACTCTTCTTCTTCTTCTCCTTCTTCTTCTTCTCCTTCTTCTTCTTCTTCTCCTTCTCCTCCTTCTTCTTCTCCTTCTCCTCCTCCTTCTTCCTCCTTCTCCTTCTCCTCTTCCTCCTTCTCCTTCTTCTTCTCCTTCTTCTTCCTCCTTCTCCTTCTCCTCTTCCTCCTTCTCCTTCTTCTTCTCCTTCTTCTTCCTCCTTCTCCTTCTCCTCCTCCTCCTCCTCCTTCTTCTCCTTCTCCTCCTTCTCCTTCTTCTCCTTCTCCTTCTTCTCCTTCTCCTCCTTCTCCTTCTCCTCCTTCTCCTCCTTCTCCTCCTTCTCCTTCTTCTCCTCCTTCTTCCTCCTTCTCCTTCTTCTCCTTCTTCTCCTTCTTCTTCCTCCTTCTTCTTCTCCTTCTCCTCCTCCTCCTTCCTCTTCCTCTTCTCCTTCTTCTTCTTCCCCGTGTGGTTTGACATCTCCACAACAGGGCGCACTTGCACATTCACACACATACACACAGACCAAACCTAGCCAAAGAAAGGGGAGACACATTTGCTTGCGAACAACATTTTCTTTGGCGTTTTCTTTTCCCTCTTAGCGCCTTCTGTCTCTCCCTACTCACCCCCTCCGAAAATAAAAACTGGATGCAGCTCGGCTATAAAGCGACCTGGTCCAGGTTTACATTTTCTGCTGGGCTTCCCGTCCCCCTCCTTCAAGAGAAAAGTTATCTGAAGTAGTTGGACCACACGAGCTGGGCTCAATTGTCAAGGCAAACTTTCCCTCTGGAATAGGAGTCCCATTTTTGCACAGACTTCCAGTGTCTTGGAAGGGTCTCTCCGTGATTTGCAGCCCCACTTGCCCTACTGCAAACCTATATACAAGGTGAAACTGAAGAGTGTCCCTTAAACAGAGCAGCATCAGCGCTGCCAGATTGTCTGATTTACAGAAAGATACACCCACATCCCCAAAGGCCCTTGTTGGAGAATCGTGAGCAGGAAAAAGAAAATGTAGGTGAACAGGATGTGGTTGCATGACAGGTTGATAAGCCCATCGTGAAAACTCTCTAACTTATCGCCATCGTGCAAGTAGGTCTGGAGTCCACTGATAAATCTGCTTTTAAAATATCTGTGCCTTAAACCAAGCCACAGATGTCTACACAAAGCCAAAACTCGTGGTCGCCTAACAAAAGCTCTTTATCTTAGTCGCTACAGCAAGCCTGTAACTGTCAAGTTCAGATTTTAACAAAAGCAAACAAGTATAATTTGTGCCGGGTTATGTCAGCGATGTTTCTGTGGTGAAGGCCTTCCTTTGATTTATCTAGCCTTCAAATTTTTGCCTTGCCCTCTGCAGTACTAGAGGAAAAATTAACACGATTCCTTGGGTGGACAAAGTCAGCCCATGTAAGTCTGGGAAGGTGGAAATCCTAGAACAGTGATGGCGAACCTTTTCGAGTCCGAGTGCCCAAATTGCAACCCAAAACCCACTTATTTATCGCAAAGTGTCAACATGGCAAAAATGGTTGGCTCTGAGGCATGCGTTAACTCGGGAGTAAGCTTGATGAAGCAACCATGCAATGCTTCGAATGGGTGAATCCTGACCCTAGGAGGGTTTACTCAGAAGCAAGCCCCATTACCAGCAACTGAGCTTACTCCCAGGTAAAGGATTGTACCCAGGCCAACCTAGATGTGTGTGTGGGGGGGTGATTTTCTGCCCCCCCCCCCACATGATGAACTCTGTGCACGCGTGACCACAGAAAGGGCTCTGAGTGCCACCTCTGGCACCCGTGCCATAGGTTCGCCACCACTGTCCTAGAAAATGTATTTTGAAGATTGTCTCTTCACAGCATGGCTCAGTCGAAGCTTACTGGGTCTTTGAGAGATAAAACCTCAGGACTTTTGGGGAAAATCAAGACTGAAAAATTTCTCTCTGACAAAAATCCTCCTGTGACCAGATAAGTTGCACAGTTTTGTTCCTTAGTATATAAAGCTCACCTAAAGCATGAAATATTACAAAGAAATCTTCAGGATTATTACCTTGGTAAGATGTTCATATAATCTGTAAAATGGTTTTAAATAATGTTTACTTTCTATTTTAATTTGAGTCAGTACTGCTTGTATGTATTTTAGGTTATATGCCGTGTGCTTTTAAATGGTCTGGTGCCATAATAAACCATTCTTCTTCTAGATTTCAAAAAAAATGTTGTTCATGTTCACAAAATGTGGCAGGGACAGGATCTTAGAAACGTTTCGAGCAATATAAAAACACATATTGGTTTTCCCCCAGCAAACTTAATCAGTAAGCTACATGTTCTCAGCCCGAAATGTTGGCATTGTGGGGATAAAAATGCAATTTACACCCATATGTGGTTAGAATGTCCAGAGGTAAAACACCTGTGGGAAAATGTTACAATGTATACGGAAAAATATGTGAAGGTAAAAATAAAGATAAATGTAGATCTATTATTTATAGGCATACTGGATTATACAATAATAGAGCAAAGAAAGAGAATGCTATTGAAACTTATGATCAGAGCTGCCCATGCAGTAATAGCATTCGGGTGGAAGGACAAGAGAATCTGGACAACACAGAAATGGTTGGAATATATATGGGAACAAATACAATTGGAAATTTTTGACATAATGTCAAGAAACCAAATATGGCAAGAAAAACAAAAAGATATGAAGTGGATCTGGACTGAATTCAAAGACCGGTTAAACGAAATTGGAATCACAGAAGAAAACTGGAAAGGAAGATTAGAAAGAATGGACCTGCTGTTGCACATTTAAAGAAGAAAAGAAGAAGGGGGTAAAAGGATATGGAGGATGAAATATAAAGATGTATAATATAAATCTGTAACAATCCAAAATATCTATTAAAAATTTAAAAAAGAGTAAGCTACATGTTTTCCTCGGAGAGGTTTCCAAGACAAATATCCCACAGCAAGCTTTTATCAGTTGCAAATTCAAGTCAGCCATCAGTCAGCCATCAGGAATGGTGCTTGATTGCTGGACATCCTGAAGCATCATTTCAGTGGTTGCGAACCTTTGGCACTCCAGATGTTATGGACTACAATTCCCATCAGCCCCTGCCAGCATGGCCAATTGGCCATGGGAATTGTAGTCCATAACATCTGGAGTGCCAAAGGTTCGCCACCACGGTTCTAGGTTCATTGCTGCTGCCTCAGACTCCTTCTCATGTCCCCTTTTCTTCAAGCCACCTCCAGGTAAGGTTGCTGACTGCCAGTTGGGGCTTGGAGATCTAACAGAATCACAACTCATCTCCAGATGACAAAGATCAGTTCCCTTGGAGCAGGGGTCTGCAACCTGCGGCTCTCCTGATGGGAATTGTAGTCCACCTGGAGAGTTGCAGATTGCAGACCCCTGCCCTGGAGAAAATGGCTTTAGAGGGTGGACCAGATGGAATTATAGTCTGCTGAAATCCCACCCAAGCACAGGCGAATTGAGGGGTGCCCCCTCATTTCTTTGGAAGCCAGCTCTTGCCACCCCCAGAGCCTAGGGAGGGCAAAAGCCAGTTTGCATGGAGGCCAGGGGGTGGAGCTGCCGCCTACCCCGTCTCCCTTCAGGGGGCGGGGCTCAGTGGCATGCGGCTGGGGCACACGCCATTTTGTCATGTGACCAAAAAGCGTACGCCAAGGGACATGGGTGACCCCGTGTCCCTATAGGCCGTATGCCTCTGCGCCCCAGGTCCTACCCCGCAAATCTCCCAACCTAGAGCTGGCAACTCTCCCATTAGGCCTTTTATCCTCATCTTCATCGTTTCAATCACAAACTGGTTTTCTGTCAAATCCGGCACAGAAAGAAAGAAGTAGTCCTTTGGGAGAGCTGGCGCACTTGTGTGCCTTTACGTTGCAGCCCTGCGGGTCAATCGACTAAACCCGCGATGAAGTCGTTACGGACGACGCAATGAAGAGACGAGACACAGCGATATCAGGAAGCCGGTGGAGAGAAGCCAGTGGCGATCTAGCGTGATCCGTGGATCTGGCTAATCTGCCGAGCTGGGGTCCCTGGCACCTTTTATTAAGGGTTTGGGAAGGCGGGAGAGCAGGAGAAAGTGGCGCAATTCATGACTCATTGGGGGCTGCGTACGGGCGGGAGGAAACGTTCCTGTCTGGGTCAAATCCACATTCGGGGGTCTTGTGACCCGTGTCTGGGGCATCTTGTGGCCCGTGAGTCAGAGGGGTCTCGTGATGGGTGTGCATGTGAGCTCAGGAGGGGACAGATGGTGCAGGCATTCCTGTGCGCTTTCTGAGGCTCTACTGGGTCCGCAGACGCACCCCTACATCGCGACCCTCTGCCTACACTGAGAATTAGCCTCCCTGATTACTGTGGGGTTTCCTTTCAAGTACACCAGCATAAGATTGGCTTGCTCAGCTTGCATCACCAAATAAAATTTGTACCACCAGTTCAGAAGTGAATTCTGCATGGGCCAAACACAGCGGTGTGAAAACAGTGTGAAATGGTTTAAAGCGTTTCCACACCGTTTTCACACCGCTTTTTTGGTCCATGCGGAATCCGCCAGAGTCCAGTAGCACCTGAAAGGCCAACAAGATTTCAGAGGAATCTGCTTTTGTGAGTCCATTCTCCCTTTTATCAGATACAAGCAATTTGACAAAGGGAGTCTTGACTCTGAAATGCTCATACCCCGAAATCTTGTTGTTTCCCTAAAATCTTGTTGAGTCTAGCTGTTCCCTTCCATACCTAATTACAAGACTGCAGTCACATGGACATGTTTCTACAGAATGCGTACTTGCAGACTTCTTTAAGGGTGCAAATATATTCTCAAGAGAAGCTGAGATGGATGTGATCACAGAAGGTAAGCCATCCAAATCACTTTATGGGTTGGGTTCGGTTATTCCAGAGGTGGGATCCAGCAGGTTCTCACCAGTTCCCGAGAGTGGGTTACTAATCATTTGTGTGTGCCGAGAGGGGGTTACTAATTGGGTCCGCTTTCCCACCTCCACGCCCTCGCCTCCCCGAGAGGCATCCTGCCTTTGAACGTGAAGGTTCCATGTAGCAATTGCGACTAATAATGTAACTCCCTGAACTGGATTAATTCCCTTTCAGGTACTGCAATTCATTGATTCTCAGCCTTTCGTACCTTTTATCTCACCAGTCTCTCTCAAAGAACCTGTGTGTTTCACCCTTGCTGTGTTCAGATTTGGGAGTTGGGGCATTTTCTATAATGTGATGATGATTTAGAAATGACCTGGTGCAAAAAAAATATTTTGGGGTCGTGATGGGGTGGCTGCCCAAGGGGGGGCGCATCCAACTCAGGTTTTGCCCAGGGCTCAGGTTTGCCTAGGTACGCCTCTGCCCCCTTTGCTGAGGGGGGGCTGGCGAGGGAACCTGTCTCTAAAATGTTTGGATCCCACCACTGGGTTATTCTGTTTTGCTAAAGGTGGATCTTGCTTTGGTGGAAGAAGTGCTCCTCCGGGGAAAGCGGCGTGTTCTATTACTTGAAGGCTCTTTACTTATTTATTTAGGTTATTTATAGTCTGCTTTTCTCACTGAGACTCAAGGGGGATTATATGGTGCACTGGAATCGACAGGGTGGGAAATCCAATGGAAAGTACGCAAGAATTTAGACTACATAAATCTGAAACCAGACATCTCAAACACAGATGAAACAAAGGATGGGCTTTAAAATATGAGATGTTAAGAGGCGTAGAAACTACCTGGAGCAGACATTGGCTCATTCCGCACATGCAGAATAATGCACTTTTCAAACTGTTTTCAGTGCTCTTTGAAGCTGTGCGGAA
This sequence comes from Sphaerodactylus townsendi, assembly GCF_021028975.2. Taxonomy (NCBI): domain Eukaryota; kingdom Metazoa; phylum Chordata; class Lepidosauria; order Squamata; family Sphaerodactylidae; genus Sphaerodactylus; species Sphaerodactylus townsendi. The sequence continues at coordinate 8,832,784 of NC_059435.1, read as the reverse complement.
TGGCAAAATCCACTTGCAAACAGTTGTGAAAAGTGGTTTGAAAACGCATTATTTTGCATGTGCGGAAGGGGCCTTACAGTGATAGACAGCAATACAGTAGTGTAGGTCACAGACCCTTTCTCTTTGCCAATGCAGCTGCCCCTTCCACACAGCAAATTGCAGTCGGGATAAAGTCACCGGTTTTCCTGTTTTTGCGTTCACATGCATCCATGCGGGCAGCAATTGGAGTCCACGGAAACAATCCGGGTTGCTGTCATGCCTTCGCATGGAGAAACGTCTATTTTTTAATTTACTTCCCACTGATGCATAGGTACGCCGGCATGCACAATTGAACCCTCACAGCCATGCTGATGTCTCATGATACGACCATCTGCACCTGTGTAGCTACACAGATGTCAGTCATGAAATTTTCAACAAGGAAAACGGAGGTAAATAAAGTAATGACTGGCAATTCGCTCATAAGCAGCTGTCACTCGGAATTTTTGAAAAGACTCGGGAATAGCACAATTCTCCAAAAAAAAAAAAAACCAGGGGAAAATAACATAGGTCAGACTTGTTTTAGGGGCGGGATCTGTGCGAAGTCCCCCCCCCAAACGGTTTTTTTTATTGTCCTACACTCATGTTTATTGGCCCTCTATTTCATTACAGGCCAGTCCTCTTTTCTGAGTAAAGATCCCTCTTGAATAATTATGTTTGGCGTAGTTTGTGGGAAGCCAGGAGAGCAGAAGACTTCCTAACTCATCAGGTAGGCCATTCCATAAGACAGAGACTACCAGGGAAAATGTATGAGCATGGGTGCTTATCAGTGGTGGGATCCAAAAATTTTAGTAACAGGTTCCCATGGTGGTGGGATTCAAACTGTGGCATAGCGCCAATGGGGCTGGGTGGGGCACGACGGGGGCGTGGCCGGGCATTCCGGGGGCGGGGCATTCCAGGGCGGGCCTGTGGCAAGGACGCAGCCGCCGCGCCGGTCCTTGGGCGGGAAACGAATGCACGCAGGCGCAGGCTGCCACACATGCCGGTGCACCTCCTGCTAGACTGCTTCAAGTTCTGCACACTACTGCTGAGAGGAGGGGAGTAACTAAGGCAAAAATCACGTGGCAAAATCACCAATTAGTAACCTCCTCTCGGCACACACAAATAATTAGTAACCTACTCTCGGGAACCTGTGAGAACCTGCTGGATCCCACCTCTGGCCAAGGCTATGAAGGGCTTTGTAAGTAATAGTCACTCCTTTAGAAGAAAGCTCCACTGTTAGTTGAATGGAAACTTTGGAACCAACCCAGTGTTATTAGGGGTTCAATTACATAGGAAGGGGTGGAGAATTTCCAAGGAGATAGAGAAAAAAAAAACACTGGCATCAGTACAGGTATGAAATAGCTGCATTATTGCTAAAGCTAAAAAAAAAGATCTGAACCTATAAACAGTCCACCAGTTCTTGGCAAGCTCCACTGAAACAAGGTTATTATGGGACATCCGCCAAGATGCACTCTTCCCCCAGATTGTGTTCTAGAATTTTGCACACCCACATTCCTCGCATGGGCAGATCTTCAAGATGCAAACCTCTGGAAGGACAGAACAGAGAGGAGTATCTGATTTCCAAACTCTGATCTTCTCAGATTAAAGCCGGTGGGAAATTGCACCCTGATGTTTTGGTACAACCAAGCTGTGCACCAGTGCTGCAATTGTTTGTTTTGTATATTTGCCTTGGAAAAGTGAAGACTCTTCACCACTAAGTCGTAAAAATGACTGGTATCTCCATGTCAAGTAAAGCAAGGGCAGAAAGCTACTCCTCAGGGAAACACACATGAGGTTATTAACCCTTGTGCGGAGAACAGAAGGATGTTTTCCATATTACGTTGCCATAACTTAAGCACGTTTACCACCAAATGTCCACTCAACAGTGAGACAACTGCATTTCCTGTCAAATATACTACATGTTTCTCCAAAGCTTTAACTCTTTTTAAAAAACTGCATGCATCAAGAAATCCAGATAAGAACATAAGAAAGAGCCTGCTGGATCAGACCAGAGTCCATCTAGTCCAGCACTGTGCTACTCGCAGTGGCCCACCAGGTGCCTTTAGGAGCTCACATGCAGGAGGTGAAAGCAATGGCCTGTTGCTGCTGCTGCTCCTGGTCTGCTAAGGCATTTGCAATCTCAGATAAAGGAGGATCAAGATTGGTAGCCATAGATCGACTTCTCCTCCATAAATCTGCCCAAGCCCCTTTTAAAGCTATTTAGGTTAGTGGCCATCACCACCTCCAGTGGCAGCATATTCCAAACACCAATCATGTGTTGTGTGAAGAAATGTTTCCTTTTATTAGTCCTAATTCTTCCCCCCAGCATTTTCAATGAATGCCCCCTGGTTTTAGAATTGTGAGAAAGACAGAAAAATTTCTCTCTGTTAACATTTTTTACCCCATGCATAATTTTATAGACTTCAATCATATCCCCCCTCAGACGTCTCCTCTCCAAACTAAAGAGTCCCAAACGCTGCAGCCTCTCCTCATAAGGAAGGTGCTCCAGTCCCTCAATCATCCTCGTTGCCCTTTTCTGCACTTTTTCTATCTCTTTGATATCCTTTTTGAGGTTATTAATTAATTAATCAATTATTCAATCAATCAATTAATTAATTAATCAATCAATTAATTAAACCGCTCTACCCCCAAAGGGCTCAGGGCAGTGTACAATAAAACCAACAACAAGTAGTGATAAAACATGTGGCGACCAGAACTGAACACAGTACTCCAAGTGCGGTCACACCACTGCAAATACACAATGAAGCATGTATTTCCTTTCTGCTTACAGTGCAGACCAGGTTTTGTGCAGCAGCTACTGCACATACAGTGCTACCAGGTTTTGTGCAGCAGCTACTGAGATGCGTCACAGGATGGTTTGTGATATAAAGTAGGCTTAGTGAACCAATAGTTATAGCTTTTTATTTACAAATTTTATTTCGCCCTTATACCCATCCCCCCTTTTATAGCTTGTTATAGTCCTTACAATACCTTTTAAAAAGTTTTTGTTCTAATACTACTTATGTTTTTATCCTGTTGAAGAAAAGCATTAATATAAATGTAATATTCAAATGATACAATAAAAAAAATATTAAAAAAAAAAAGATGTTTTTATCCTGTTTTATGTTTCCATATTTTTCGTGTTTCCAGTCTTTTTAATTGATGCATTTCCATCATCTATGCTTATAGGCAGATTTGGGAAAATCCCTTGGCATTTGAGGAAATGTAATTTTGCCATAATTCTAGGAGACCGTTGATTCTATGGCAGCACATATCTTGTTACATTTTGCTGCATGCCTGCACATAAAGGCAGAAAGAGAGCTCTTTATTTACCTCTGCTTGTGCAACACAGTTAGATAATTGCAAAGGATTCTGACCAAGAGATTAGGAAAATGCTGTTGGAAGACAAGGATGCAACCATCTCCGGCGGGTGGCAGGGTTACTGTGCATTGCGACATCAAAACCGCAGGGTCGGCTTAATCGGGGATGAGGCTGAGAGCTAAACATTTCATGTAAATGGTTAAAACATAATAATTATTTGCCGATTGCTGTTGTGTGGGTTGTATTGCTGTTGTTTTGTTTTGTCTTTGCTGGCCTCTGGCCGTATTAAACTATCTATCTAAAATTATTAATACATTCTTTTAGATATATATGTATAATTCAAAAACATTTTGTTCCCCTAGTTATACAGTATTCACCGTAGGCTGGTCTACAACCATCACAAAGAAAGATGGATGGATGGATGGATGGATGGATGGATGGATGGATGGATGGATGGATGGATGGATGGATGGATGGATGGATGGATGGATGGATGGATGGATGGATGGATGGATGGATGGATGGATGGATGGATTATGGAGAAGGAAGGCAATGATCAAAGAAATACTGTTCTCTCTGCACACTAGCATACATGCCCAGATCTACCCATTAACATTTCCTGCCATATTCTTGGGAAATCTGATTGATATCCACTAGGAGCCAAGCTTTCTCAAGTTACAGAATGATTTGCCTGAAGCAGCATCCTATTCTTGCCTATTTCCAGTTGCGCCCGATAACTTGATGATGGTAAAGGATCCAAAAATTTTAATGCTTTCAGGGTTTAGCATGGTGGTGGGATTTATGAGGTGAACAGAGGGGCTGGAAGCGGGGAGCATGATAAATTTAGAAGCGTGGCCGTGCATTCAGAAATGAGAGGGCATTAATAATTTCTCTATTTTGTAAAGTAACTATAACTGTAAAAAAAAAGTTCCTAATTTCCAAGCTGGTATCTTTCTGTCCACTTGATTCGAAGCTCATTTCACAGGCAAGGATCCCTGATCGTCTACTGCCAACAGAAACAACTACTTCTCCTCTAATGGACTGCCTGTCAAATACTGAATACTTTCAAATACTTAATTTTGTTTCTAGAAATCAAAAGAAGGATACTTTCCTTAAACAAGGAACTTGACCATATTTCCAAAACATGTTTTTAAACTATCCAGGTCAGGGTGCTATAACTTCTATCAGTCTCATACCAAGTGTTTTTCATGGGATTACAGTCTCAAGTCCCAGAGCCTTAGTACTCATTTTAAATAGACCTGCCTTATATTTCTAACATATGTTTAATAATGATGTAATAAAGTCATGGGAATCACACTAAGCATAGAAATGGCCAGAGTTGAACTTGTGAATTTTCCCAAGGTTTCCTTAGCTGAAACACACTTAGGCAGAGGTGGGATCCAGCAGGTTCTCACAGGTTCCCGAGAATAGGTTACTAATTATTTGTGTGTGCCGAGAGGGGGTGACTAATGGGTGATTTTGCCATGTGGTTTTTGCCTTAGTTACGCCCCTCCTCTCAGCAGTAACGCACAGAACTTGAAGCAGTCTAGCAGGAGGTGCACCGGCGTGTGTGGCAGCCTGCGCCTGCGTGCATTCGTTTCCCACCTAAGGACAGGCGCAGCGGCTGCGTCCTTGCCACAGCCCCGCCCTGTCGTGCCCCGCCCCATTGGCACAGTTTGAATCCCACCACCATGGGAACCTGTTACTAAAATTTTTGGATCCCACCACTGCACTTAGGGTGCCTCCATTTAGCACCACATACTAACTTTTCAGCCGGTTATGCTTGCTGCCAAAGATAACAGACAATACAGCTTTGCACAGTCAGAGGCTTAATTCTGAGAGAAAAACGGGAGAACCAGGTTTTAAATGTTTGAAAAGAAATCAACATAATTGTGCGTGGCTGCAACGGACTGGCAGCTGAAGAGGGACTGAAGAATTTCCTGGCCTGCAACTCTGGCCTTGACTAGTGCAAATACAGTTGATTTGCCCCAAGGCAATTGAGCCAACACTTATTAGTAGTTTAAAATTTAAAACACATATCTGCTGAACTGTTCAGTTTCTATTTCCCCCTCTGCATTCTGCTTCAGTGCCTGAACCACAGACTTGGCCGGGAAGAAAGGGAAACGGCAGAGACCGCAAACTGGAAAATTGTACTGCATAAAAAGCCTTTTGTTTTGCAAAGCAGCTTGGAATTGTCAGGCATGAATGGCCCCGTTGCATGGGGGCGCCGCCGCTGCAACCTGCCATTCCAGGTGCTCCAACCAGAGGTGGGATCCAGCAGGTTCTCACAGGTTCCCGAGAGTAGGTTACTAATTATGTGTGTGTGCCGAGAGGGGGTTACTAATGGGTGATTTTGCCACGTGATTTTGGCCTTAGTTACGCCCCTCCTCTCAGCAGTAGCGCGCAGAACTTGAAGCAGTCTAGCAGGAGGTGCACCGGCATGCGTGGCAGCCTGCGCCTGCGTGCATTCGTTTCCCACCCAAGGACCAGTGCAGTGACTGCGTCCTTGCCACAGCCCCGCCCAGCAATGCCCCGCCCCTGGAATGCCCGGCCACACCCCCGTTATACCCTGCCCAGCCCCATTGGTGCTACGCCACAGTTTGAATCCCACCACCATGGGAACCTGTTACTAAAATTTTTGGATCCCACCACTGGCTCCAACACCTTGGTATTAAAAGCCTCAAAAGAATCCCATTTTCTCCCCAGAACTCACAAGTTGGACAGAGAAAGCCGCTGACCGCAAGTGAACTACAGTGCCGAAATATACCAAGTGACTGCAGTCTAAGCAGCTGATTTCAGTGGGCTTAGAGTGGAGTAAACCTGCACAGGATTGCGCTGTTAATGAGGTTTGCGGCCCAGCAGGACTGTGAACTTTGCTCTCCCCGTTCCAAAGACAGCACTGCAGCCCCGGGCAACCTTTTATAAACAGCCACATTACAGCAGAGAAGATCAACAAGGAGCCAGTGTAACAAAGCCTACCTGCATAACTGGAACGGTACAACTTAACATAATATTACTGATCCTGATTAATAATCCGTAGGGTTTTCACAGTTTTACTTCATTTGTGCTATACCAGTGATAGCGAACCTTTTCGAGACCAAGTGCCCAAACTGCAACCCAAAATCCACTTATTTATCGCAAAGTGCCAACACGGCAATTTAATTTGAATACTGAGGTTTTTGTTTAGAAAAAAATGGTTGGCTCTGAGGCGTGCGTTACTCGGGAGTAAGCTTGGTGGTAGTTGTTGGCTTTGCTTTGAAGCAACCATGCAACTCTTTGAACAGGTGAATCACGAGCCTAGGAGGGTTTACTCAGAAGCAAGCCACATTGCCAGCAACCGTGCTTACTCCCAGGTAAAGGATCGCGCTTTAGTTCTTTGCATGAAAATCAGTGGGGTTTAACAGCGCTTAACAGGGTGACCTACACTGCTTCCCCAAAACTAGGTCTTAGGTTTAATGCTAATAATCGAGCCCAGAGGCCCAGGCCAGCCTCTCTCTCTCTCTCTGTGTGTGTGTGTGTGTGTGTGTGTGTGTGGGGTGCCATAGGTTCGCCATACCTTCCGCCCCAATGGGGATCCAAAGTAGTTTACCACTGCAACATGCTGTTGGTGCAAGTTCTTCATTAGGAAGTAGGGTGCACAAGGTCTCACAATAAATATATCCAGGACCACTCTGCATAATTGTTTTGGCACACTGGCATAACTGCCCATGGATTACTGGCAACTGTTCACCTCTTTCACTTCCATTTCTGTTACAGCATCGCCAAGAAACTTTTCAGTCCCATAAAAATCTTTGCCTGTGATTCTCATTCCATAGTGGTTATTCTAGCACCCCACCTCCTTGTCCAGTTGACCTGAACAAAGTTTTCTTTTTCTTTTTTCAAGAAGAGCCATGCTTTGGTTCTCTTTGAGTCACGTTTGGCTCTCTGGAGCCACCACCTTGCAGATCCTTCCTCCATGTCGATACTAATCTTCCTCTCCAATGATATTTTACCTTTATTTTACCTTTAGATTTGGGGGTTAACCTCACGTTCTGAGGTTTTTACAGGTAGAGTAGGCTCCAGATTCGCCTGACCCATTTTTACCTCACAAAAGCTCAGGGCAATAACTAAGGCTTGTTTCTCCAGTTTCTCTTCAGAGCAATTTCATGAGGTAAAATAGGGTAGGGGAGAACAAACGGCCCAAGGTCGCCCACTGAGTTTTCGATGCAGTAGAAACTCTGGTCGCTCAAGTCCGTGTCCAACATTCTTCCAACTACGCTATACTGGTGTGACATGCAACATGGCCCTGTATAAAAATAGTATAATTCCACACAACAAGAAGAAGAGTTTGGATTTATATCCCTCCTTTCTCTCCTGTAGGAGACTCAAAGGGGCTGACAATCTCCTTGCCCTTCCCCCCTCACAACAAACACCCTGTGAGGTGGGTGGGGCTGAGAGAGCTCCGAGAAGCTGTGACTAGCCCAAGGTCACCCAGCTGGCGTGCGTGGGAGTGCACAGGCTAATCTGAATTCCCCAGATAAGCCTCTACAACTCAGACAGCAGAGCTGGGAATCAAACCCGGTTCCTCCAGATCAGAGTGCACCTGTTCTTAGCCACTGCGCCACTGCTGCTCCTAACAAAATGCAGCCTTTTTTAAAAAAATCCAGACCTGAAAACAGACCCACGTGCTTGACCTTTTTTCCCCCTGCTGGATGGGAGGAAGAATTTATGTGTGGCTTCGGGAGGGGCAGGGAATGTCATGTCATATATGTTTAACTATATGAGACAGCTTCAATGGGCAGCCAAGTCGGCTTGCAGCAGAACAGGTAGATTCAAGTCAAGTAGCACCTTCGAAACCCACAAGACTTTTGCGGCATCAGCTTTTTGAGAGTCAAAGCTCCTCAGATTTTCATACCGCCCTTTCACTTGAAAGGAACAAGATAAAGAATTAATCTTGCCCACATTATCATTTGATCAAGATGGATACCAAACCATGGGCAATCTGAACCTCTCTCTCTCTTTTGCTTTTGAATTCCAAGTTTTAAGGAAGTAATAGGGCATACTGGAGTACAAGTGAGTTGTTGCTAAATGATTTTAAAGAGGCAGCCTTCTTCACTTTGAGTGGACTAAAGAGGGCTGTGGGTGTTTAGATGGAGAGGTCCCCATTCACAGAGTAAAAAATGAAAGGATATCAGGCATTCAGTTAAAGCACAGAGCAATCCTATGTGGGGTTGTGGGCAGAGGTGGGATCCAGCAGGTTCTCACAGGTTCCCGAGAGTAGGTGACTAATTATTTGTGTGTGCCGAGAGGGGGTGACTAATGGGTGATTTTGCCACGTGATTTTTGCCTTAGTTACGCCCCTCCTCTCAGCAGTAGCGCACAGAACTTGAAGCAGTCTAGCAGGAGGTGCACCGGTGTGCGTGGCAGCCTGCGCCTGCATGCATTCATTTCCCACCCAAGGACCGGCGCAGTGGCTGCGTCCTTGCCACAGCCCCGCCCAGGAATGCCCCGCCCCCAGAATGCCTGGCCATGCCCCCATCGAGCCTCGCCCAGCCCCATTGGCTCTACGCCACAGTTTGAATCCCACCACCATGGGAACCTGTTACTAAAAATTTTGGATCCCACCACTTGTGTGCATGTGTGCTGACGTGTCACAGCTTGTATGGTTTTCAAGGCAAGAGATCCTTAGAGGGGGCTTACCATTGCCTGTGGGGTTGTGGCCTGCTAAATCCAGTAAAGTGAACAAGTCTACAAGGGTTAACAGTGCTCAGGACTGCATTGCTGGTGGATGATTTCAAGTGTACTAGTGTTTTCTTTCCTGGCCTGGATGGTCCTGGCTAGCCCAATCTTGTCTCAGAAGCTAAGCAGGGTTGGCCCCGGTTAGTACTTGGATGAGAGACCATCAAGGAAGTCCAAAGTTCCTTCGCAGAGACAAAGTTCCTATGCAAACCACCTCTCTACATCCCTTGCCTTGAAAACCAAGCAGGCTCAGTCTTAGGCTGTTTCTGCACGGCCTTGCTGGGGGTTGGGTTGGTGTACATGACGCCGACCCAACCCCCCCAGGACCGTTCGCATGAAAGGTCCCGGTAACGAAAGGGAAGACGGCCCCGCAGAGCGCCATCGCCCGATCGACCTACCTTCTCTGCAACCATCCAGCGCGTCATCGAGGCCAGGGGACACGCCCCCCTGCCCTGCGCAACCACTCCAGAGTCACAGGGCAGGAGGGGCGTGTCCCCAGACCTCGGCGACATGCTGGACAGTCGCAGAGAAGGTAGGTCAATCGGGCAAGGGGGGGAGGGATGGCGCCTTCCAGCCGCCATTTTCCAAAAACCTTGCTCAGGGGAGCGAGGTGGGAAAATGGCGGCTTCATGCCGCTGGGGAGGAGCGAGGACGGCACGGCTGCGAAGCAGCTGCGCCCCCCATGCGAACAGCTCCCTGGGGACGCCGTTTTTGCCGACCCCAGGGCGCTGTATTTGGCCCGTGCAGAAAGTTAGGACTCAGATGGGAGACTAACAAGGCAGACTAGGGTCACTATGCACAGGCAGGCAATGGCAAACCACCTAATGTTCATCTCTTGTCTTGAAAACCCTACGTCAGAGTTCCCCAGTGTTGAGCCTGTGGGCGCCATGGGTAGGCTGACCAGACCTCCCGCTTTTGGCGGGACAGTCCCACCTTTAAACAATTTGTTCTTCAAATTGTCCCGATTTTTGGGAGGTTGCCGCACTGCCTTCTGGGGCGCAAGGCAGTGCGGCAGCTTCCCGCGTGCGGCAGCAGGAGCATGGCCTTCTGGGGCTTGCTGTTTCCCACCCTGTCACAGGGCGGCAAACGGCAAGCCCCAGAAGGCCGTGCTCCTGCGGCCACGCGGCCGCCTACTCCCCCCCGTCCCCGTTCACAAAGGTGACCATCTGGTCACCTTAGCCATGGGACATCTTTTAAGTGCCTGCCAGGTGTTTTGGGAAATTGGGTGGCGATAGATAGAAATTTCACCCAGTAAGGCAACTGGAGATTTGATGGCTATGGGGTTTTTTAAAAAAAATATTACTTTGCTACGAGATTTGACATTAGCAACTGGAGATTTACTTCCTGTTAATTTTTTAAAAAATATTACTTTGCCACGACAGTCTATCACTGTGTGCCTGAAAGGAAGCTGCAGCAGCCAACATTTTCTGCCTGCGCCACCACCCAATAGTAGAAGTCCAAAGATGCCCATGGACATAATATGGTTGGGGACAGAGGTGGGATCCAGCAGGTTCTCACAGGTTCCCGAGAGTAGGTGACTAATTATTTGTGTGTGCCGAGAGGGGGTGACTAATTGGTGATTTTGCCACGTGATTTTTGCCTTAGTTACGCCCCTCCTCTCAGCAGTAGCGCGCAGAACTTGAAGCAGTCTAGCAGGAGGTGCACCGGTGTGCGTGGCAGCCTGCGCCTGCATGCATTCATTTCCCGCCCAAGGACCGGCGCAGCGGCTGCGTCCTTGCCACAGCCCCGCCCCTGGAATGCCCAGCCACGCCCCCATCGTGCCCCGCCCAGCCCCATTGGCGCTACGCCACAGTTTGAATCCCACCACCATGGGAACCTGTTACTAAAATTTTTGGATCCCACCACTGGTTGGGGACCCTATAAACTGGCCACGACCTGATGGCACTTCCCCTCTCCCCCAAACATTTTCTAACATGAAGCCAGATGAATGTACCTGATGCAAGTTAGTAACCCTGTGACAGAAGTTGGAAGAAAATACCCCTACCAGGAGTAGTAGTCTTGCAAAACATGGTTTCGTCTCCTTTAAGACCAGACAAAGTCTACAGCCCCCTCTAGTGACTGAGGACACTCTAAATTTTACAGTTCAACGTGCTTTCAAAAGATATCTGTGGTCTGCATAGCTGGATACACAATACATAGAAGCTGGCTTTAGGGATTTGATACACAGTGTAATGTTCCCGCATGTCTGCACTGCTAAACTCTTTAGATGGACCATGTGACAGAACTTAGGCAGCGTCTGCCACCATAGAAAGAGCTATTGTGCAGACGGTTGCCCACACCTGTTCTGCATGCTGTCACTCTGATCGGCATTCTCCCCCTTAAAATATTACAGTACTGTGTGCAAACTGCCCCTCCTATCATTACCAGTAAAATTATTGTTATAAATAGATATAACAACAGTGCACAAGATCCAAAGTTAACTCCTGTACAGACAGATGATGGAGAATGAGAGCTCCGTTACTGGGTACAAAACACCCAATGGGAACCCACAAAAGATAAACTTGGGATCTCTTCTTTTTGCAAGGCCGATATTTTTGCTAAGCGTTTTGATTGTAACCACCTTGGGTGGAGTAATTAATGCTGACACATTTAAACAGTACATTAAGGTCCAGGCCCATGGCCAACATGAAAAAGATAATCTTCATACCTTTCTGGAAACCGACACATCAGGTGGGCACAAACGAAAAGCGCTTAGCGTTTGACCTGCCATTCTGACTCTTGGTGTCTGGCTTCCCCGGCAGCCTCGCGAAGGTAGCCATGCCTAAAACCCGTCTTCTTCAAGGCCTTCTTCCTGAAACACGTTGACTTCCTGACCCATGCTAACTCCCAAGGAGACATTGGCAGGTGTTTCAACAACCGTACCCAGCCCTGGAGGATTAATTAAGACTCGGGACTCTGTCTTTGTTTCCAGCGCTGTGCAGTGGGGTTCACTGGAGTTTAATCTCCTTTTAATTAAAAGCTGATTTGTTTGCCTGTGGGTTCTAAAAATATGTGGCTGTTGATATAAATGGCATGGGGATATTTTGTTTGGGGGAAGTAATGTACACCTGAGCATACATAACCAGTTAACGGGAGGGAACGGCAGGACGTTTATTCTGCATGAAAAAAATGTTTTATTATAGCTCGAAATTCTATGCTTTCAATGGGTGTTTTCCCACTTACCTTCTGCCCCGCGCTACTGTAGGCAAGTAGCGCGGGGTCCCCCGGCACTCCCCACTACAGGGGCGGCAACAACACAGCTCTCAGCGTGCGTTCTCAGTGTGCTGCTCTCAGCGTGCGTCATTCCTGGCGCTCTTCCAAACGGCGCCTTTAGATGACGTCGTGGGGAAGCCCGGGCGCGCACCAGAAATGACGCACGCTGAGAGCAGCATGGGGCATACGGGGGGTCGTGGCAAGTGGGGAAACGCCCAATAACTAACCTGGTCTTGGAGCAGAGTTTTACAGATGCCGCGTACTGGCAAAAAGACAAATAAGTGGGCTCTAGATCAAATCAAACCTGAACTCTTGCTAGAAGCTGAAATTACTAAACTGAGGTTATTACACTTTCTCACATTCTGAGAAGAATCACCGGAGAAGACAATAATGCTAGGAAAAGGCGAAGGCCCAACATGGGATGGACTGAGTCTATAAAGAAAGCCGCAACCCTATTCGCAAGATCTGAGCAAGGCTGTTAATGGGGGAATGTTTGGAGGCCGTTTGTTCATATAGTTGCCAGAGGTCAGAAACAACCTGACAGAACTTGGCACACACAATAACTCTCCACCTGCCAGGAATCAACAACTGAGACTTTAGCCAGCGTGGAGACACAGTGAGAGGAAAATTTTGCAGATCAATCAGTAACTTATTCTGAAGTAACTCTACTACATTTTTATCCAGCCCTCCCGCCCAGAAGTTTAGGACTACTGATACAGTTCTCCCCTCTGCTTCATCCCTACAATTCTTTGAGGTAGATCAGGCTGAGAGAATGAAAGAATCTCACCCAAAGGGGATTTTATGGTTGAGTGGGGATTCAAACCAGATCTACCCAGTCCTAGTGCAACAGGCCACACCACACTGGCTCCCCAGTGGGATGAACTACTGATAAAGGATGAAGTTACCACCTGAGGCCATAATCCTTACAGAAGCTGAATGGACATCAGTCTAGTTTGTGCTTGGGTGGGCAATTGACTGAGAACCTTCCAGAAGCTTCTATGGAGGAAAGCCACAAGGTAAATGCAATAAATATACAGGTTTATATAATCTTATGCGCCTTGCATTTTATTACAAAAGCTTCTAAGAGTAAAGACTCACCAGACTGTCAGCCAGGGATACAAGCACTGTTAGACATTTTTGCAGCAAGAGAAACATTTGCAGAGCTAAAATCTGACATGACTGTAATGTAAGAACAAGTTTATATATCACTAACTGACCTACACTGAGAATACCACACACTCATGAACCTTTGAAGATGTTCATAGCCAGAATATATCCAGAAGCTGGTTGCTCATGTTGAGTTTTCAGCATTAGTCAATAGCTGTCATTGGAAAGATTAGGGAAACAATTGAAAAAGTGCTGATTGGTACTTATGAATGCATCCTTGTCTGTATATGAGACATATTTGAAGATGTCCTGGGGTGTTACTGAGACACAGCCCCTTTAATGTATATACTGTAGATTTAGTCAACTCACAGATTATACAATCTATGACCACTAGCCATAGTGTGTGCAAATATTTGCTTGTTTGGTTATTCTAGTTCCACACACCCCTTGTATTGTATACACTAGGGATACAAGCAGGTCTGTAGAATGGTGTCTGTAGAATGGTCACTTAAAAGGTTATGTATGAATCATTTCAAAGGCCTCCCAAGAAAGAGGTATCAATTATTCTTGCCTGTCTTCCTATCTTGAAGCATTAGTGTGCTTTAGTAACCCTGCTTTCGATACACTACTATTTCCACTAGCCAAATGGAGACACATTACAAGGTACTAGGCCCAAAACAGACCACAGAGATACCAATCTGCAAAATGCAACATGCGGGTTTCCTTATTTCAGGCCCTACTACCACTTCAGAAGGAGACTGCCTTCTGAAATGTTAATGAGGAATTTGAGACAGATCTGTAGTTAAAGGCCGAATTCATTATGGCTAAGCCAATTTACCTCTACAACATGATGCAGGCCCCATTGGGAGGTGAGTCACGCTGTAGTTGTTGTACAGTTAGCCTTAGAGTGGATACAATAGCCTCATTGAAGGGATGGAGAGAAAGGAACAATATTGATGTAAACAAGCAACTATTGAGAAATCCCATGTTCTGAGAGAAATTCAACAGGGAAAGCCTTCTTCACCACCCATCCTGTAAAGAGATGAAATGCAATTGCTAAAGGCAGACAGACAGACAGACAGACAGAGACAGACAGATATGTACACGTACATACACATATATATATGCAGCTGCTAAAGGCATATTATATACATATATCATACACACAAACACACACATATATATTCCAAACAGAGAAAAGAATGGTCTTTCCAGAACAGGAGAGCACACTTAAATACGATGTGGGGAGCAGGTCACCAAAGAGCACTTCTAATTCATTACACGTCAAATGACTAAACTGAGGTGGTTGTACTTTGGTCCCATAATGAGCAGCTGAGGGTCACTGGAAAATACAATCATGAAGGGGATAGACACAAGGGCAAAGGCCCTGTCCACAGAGCAAAAGCTCCAACCGGCTACAAAAATAACCATCCACAAGCTTCTTCAGTGTTCAGAGATTTATTGTTTTCTTTCAATTCTGCGCAGAAGAGGGAACTCTCCTCTGTTAGCAACAGGGAGGAGGTTCAAAGGGGCTGTTGCTTGCGTAACATAATTTATACCCTCTTACAAACATCCCTCCTTGTCTTCTGACCATTGGCTAGATTTGGAATACGTACACATTGCCATTTGAATCTCCACTCCTCTCCAAAGCCCACCTTGCTTTCCACAATTGGGCGTGTATTCAACCAAGTTTTACTTTGCCCTTATCTGTGTTTTTATGTACGCTTTGTCTCCTTTATCTTTCTGGTGAGAGGCCGTACCCAAATTCCACAGCATGTGTATCAGACTTTATTGAAAAGTGCAGAAATCTCTCCCCCCCCCCCTTCTTCCAAGCAAAGCCTCTCTACTAATGAAATTACAGTTCTTTGTTTAACTAACAGCATCTTACTGATCTTTTATAAATCACCTCTAATATACTTTATATGATTAAATATATGGCTTAAAACATTACAAACTATATGTTCATATCAAAGGCAGCAAGAAAAGAGGAAGAGGCAACATGAGATGGATTAACTCTGTAAAGGAAGAAACGGCCCCCATTTGCAAGGCCTGCGCCAGCCAGCCAGGCTGTGCACGACAGGACCTTTGGGAGGACATCGATTCCTGGAGTCGCCCTGAGTGGGAATCGACTTGACAGTACTTAACATGCACGCACACACACACACACACACACACCCGGATCCAAGTTCAGAGCAACAACGGCTGCCAACAGCAGCCGCAGGTATTCCTGGAGGTTTGGAGGAGGAATCTGGAGCGTGCTTTCCCCGCTCCTCCCCTTTGCCCTTTTCTCCAGGGGAGCTGATCTTTGCCGCCTGGAGATTACTCATGGTCCCGGGAGAACTCCAGGCACCCCCTGGTGGTTGGCAACGCTGTTTGCCACGTGATTTCCAGGCGCTCTCTGAGCAGCTGCACTCCGCTCCAGCGAGGTTTCTGTACTGAGGGACACCCCCCCCACACACACACACACCCCTAAGGGCAAGCAGCTCCCCCTCGCTGGGTGGTCGTAAAGCCCAGACCCCCTTAGAGCCCACCACCCATCTCTCCAATTTCCCCAAGCGGCAGGAGGGGCGTTCTGCGCACGCGCACGACACAATGGAGCCCGCGCACGCGCAGTGAGCTACTGAGGGCTCGGCTCTTCTGTCAGACTCTTCCGGCGACCAACGGCCAGCCCAGGTAGGCCGGGGAAGAGGGAAGGGCGCACCTGGCGTTGTTATCACGTAGCCGCCGCCCCCCGTTGGGGGAGGGGGTATATTCTGGGGTGGGGTCCTCGGAGCCCCGGCAGGTGGGGGCGCTTTGGAGGATCCCGGCCGCGGCGGTGGCGGTCGAGGCCTGAGTTCGAATCTCCACCGCCGCCCCCTCTTGGCTTCCCCGACCCCGCCGTCCCGCCGGCCCGGCTTGGGTTCGCCTTGGTCTTTCTGGACGACCCCCTGAAGGGAAGGGGAGGCTGCAGAAACAGCCATGGGGCTGTGGTGGGCGATGCAGCGGGGAAAGGGGGCCCATTCTGGGCGTTATCTTGAACTCCTCCTGTGCCCTCTGCCAGTTTCCCAGCCTTTGGGGTCCGGTGACTAATGTGTCTGTCCAGGGGTGTCCAGCTGGGGCCCTCTAGAGCAGGGGTCTGCAACCTGCGGCTCTCCAGGTGTTCATGGACTACGATTCCCATCAGCCCCTGCCAGCATTCGCTCTACGGCAGGGGTAGGGAACCTGCGGCTCTCCAGATGTTCAGGAACTACAATTCCCATCAGCCCCTACCAGCATGGCCAATTGGCCATGCTGGCAGAGGCTGATGGGAATTGTAGTTCCTGAACATCTGGAGAGCCGCAGGTTCCCTACCCCTGCTCTACGGTCTAGTAGTCGGTCCCTTTGATGGCTTTGGTTCGTTTCAGGCATTTGCTTTTTCTCTAGACTCCAGCCTCCATTCCACAAACGTTTAAGGAGTTCCCTGTTGCTTTCAGGGGCTCTTGAGAGCAAGTGGGGTGCAGGCAGCTGGGGAGCTTCCTCAGATACCCCCAGCATATGGTGGGCTGGAATTCCCCTACGGGTGCCGTTTTTCTATGGCACAGGTGTCAAACTCGTGGCCCTCCAGATGTTATGGACTACAGTTCCCATCATCCTCTGCCAGCATGATGCTGGCAGGGGATGATGGGAACTGTAGTCCATAACATCTGGAGGGCCGCGAGTTTGACACCTATGTTCTATGGGAATGGGACGCAAGACACACCGTCAGTGTTGAGAAAGTAACTAACGCAGCGCAGGTGCACAACCAGATTGAAGTTGTAAGTAATGGTTTAATCAGGAGCGAACATCCTTGATAGGGATGAGGCGAAGCAGAGATCGTGTCCTTTCTGCATCACTAGCTGACAGTGAGGAAGAGACAGTGCAACCTGTGGAAGAGGGCAGTTTTGTGGCCGCTGGGGACAGTGCCCCTGTGGCGCAGCTGCGCCGCTTCCAAAGTGGCGCAGGAAGCAAGAAAAACAACAGAAATCCCCAGCCACTCCTCAACCCCCCCCCCCAATGGGAATGCCAGGTTTGGAGCGGTCACATGCCACTTGTGCTTTTTATGAAGAAGGCAGCTCTTAATTTTAGCTCTTTTAACTTATGCTTAACCAGAGCCCCAAGAATTATTTGGAACAGGGTTACTGAAAGGGAACTCGAAGAGTTTCTTTCTACTTCTCTGCTAACTAAAGCCAGGCAAGACCTAATGGGCACTAACATCACCGACCCAATTTCTAGAACAGTATGAGGCACTCTTGGAAACAATTACAGATAAAGTTGCAAGATACTCAAGTCCCAGTGATACTCCTCCTGAGAAATTTGTGAACAAGGAGTTTAATAAGGAATGTAAAGAGGTGAAAAATCAGATCAGAAAAATTTACAACACCTTCAAAAGTAGTAAAGCAGCAACCTTACCTCAAGAATATTTTTCTCTCAGGACCCGGCTAATGCAACTGCTTCGTGAAAACAAACTAAAGACCATTGAATCCCTATGGAGTGCTCTGATACAAGCTACAAGGAGTAACAATACAAGAGAGTTCTGGTCATTAGTTGCAGGAGCCATGCGCACTTCAACTTTCTTAATGTCTAATATCAGTCCCCAGAACTGGTTTGAATATTTTCAAAGCCTATTTGAAGGAGACAATGAATTGGCCTTACAGAATGACCTGACAGTACTCAATCAAGTAGCACCTTGGCCCGCAGTCTCAGTCTCAGAAATCAGACTATTAATTGCTCAGCTGAAATTGCACAAATCACCAGGCCCAGATCTAATGCCCCCAGATTTTTATAAAGCATTTTCGAACTGGTGGGCCCCCCTTTTGGCCTCTCTGTTTACTATGGTTGATAGTTCAGGTACTGTCCCGGGATCTTGGGTAAAATGCAATAATAACACACACACACCCCCTATGCAGCCCTGGTGTGAGTCCACGCCAGCGATAGGCAGCGTTCCTGGGTGGAAAAGCCACAGGAAGCCGGCTGAAATCGGCTGTCCCCCCAGGAACACTCTCACCGGTGCCAGCACAAGCTTATTTGGGGGAGGAGCCCCAACGCAACAGCAGCTTTTACACTGTAAAGGTGGAACTTCTGAGAAAAAGCAGGATATTGCCCTGGAAGTAGCAATCTGGACACAGACAAGGAGTGACCCCTAGCAGGAGAGAAGGTGCAGCCATTGCTAAACTATCTGACTACCCTCTTGCTGCCACCTACCCAGTCTTCTTCTCATCTTGGTACACCAGATATTGCCTGTTCCAACAATCACGGGTGATAAAACGTTCAGTCCCCTATGAACACACACAAAAAAGCTAGGCTAAAATTATGGATCTGCAGGTAGAAAACATCAATTGAAAGAAACTGACCTGTTCTGCCACCATATATGAAAATGAATAGAGGAAGAATCTGAATGCTAAGCAAGACTTGAAATCATTGAGAAGGCACCACAAGGATCTCACTAATTGTGAGATCCCAAACAACCACCAAAAACATGAACTGTGTGTGATTGAACACCTGCCCAAAAGTGAGAACATCTCTTCATATACGCTGTTGATAACCTGGCCTGAACAGAAAAAGAAGAGTTGGATTTATATCCCCCCTTTCTCTCCTGTAAGGAGACTCAAAGGGGCTTACAAGCTCCTTTCCCTTCCCTCCTCACAACAAACACCCTGTGAGGTGGGTGGCGCTGAGAGAGCTCTGAAGAACCGTGACTAGCCCAAGGTCACCCAGCTGGCATGTGTTGGAGTGCACAGGCTAATCTAGTTCACCAGATAAGCTTCCACAGCTCAAGCGGCAGAGCAGGGAATCAAACCTGGTTCTCCAGATTAGAGCACCTTAACTGCTCTTAACCACTACACCACGCTGGCTCTCAATAGAGCAAAGATATTGTCTGAGCTTGACCTTAATGCCGGATATAACTGACTAGAACTTCAAGGATCTGGATGCATCACACCCTTTACCAGGAATGCTGATCTTTGCTGCTGATATCAACAGGTTGGTTGTGGCAACTTTTTGGCTGCTAAAATTTTGTCTGAAGGCAGTCTGGAAAAACTTGTCTGGGCTAGTCGCTGCTCAGCCTCAATGAAGAGGATCTTGTGACTGGGAGAATCTAAAAGGAATATAATGACAGGCTTGAAGCTGCTCTAACTTGATTGTCTGCGACGGTGGCAGCACAGATTAAAACTGAACAACGTGAAGGAAACTTTAGATATATATTTGGAGGTGTGTTCTTTGCCAGTAGGGTTTATCCTGATCTGAAGAAATTGGCAACCATACAGGAAGCCTCAGAGTCAACTGCTTCATCTAACCTAGAGGTCTGCAACCTGCGGCTCTCCAGATGTTCATGGACTACAAACCCCATCAGCCCCTGCCAGCATGGCCAATTGGCCATGCTGTCAGGGACTGATGGGAATTGTAGTCCATGAACATCTAAAGAGCCGCAGGTTGCAGACCCTTGATCTAACCTGGCAGGTTTACTTGATCGTGCCACACATCCATGAAGTGTTTCCTCTCCAATTTCTCTCTGCACTGGGGGTCCCCAACCTTTTTGAGCCCACAGGCATCTTTGGAATTCTGAAATAGTATGGTGGACACAGCCACAAAATGGCTGCCACAGGTTACCTTCTGTATCACAGTGAAGATCCTTGTGCTGTGGTGGCACCGAATGACAAAACAATGTGTTGTGTTTTTTTTAAATCTGCACAGCCATACCAATCGGAGGTTTCGCTGAGCAAAAGCTCCACCTAGCCCCACTCACTTTCTGAAAACCCTTAACACAGAGGAGTCCAACTCTGGCGCTTCAGATGTTCATGGACTACAATTCCCAACAGCCCTTGCTGGCATGGCTAATTGGCTATTCCAGCAGGGGCTGATGGGAATTGTAGTCCATGAACATCTGAAGCACCAGAGTTGGACACCCTTGCCTTAGCAGATGCCAGAAAAGGTTTGGTTGGAAGGATCCAACATTGCGTGCATTGGGAAAAAAAGTGTCCCTTCCACAAAGTGATATAATGGGCGTTGATCATTATCATTCTCAGAACAAGGAGGGGAAAGAAACAGGGAGATGAGAAAACGTACTAACTTGAGCACGAAGGAGTTTGGCATTTCCTGATCGCTTATCTTCTCCTACCTCCCAACCTGACGACCAATTTACTTAGATCAGATGTTCGGCTAGCAGACAGCAGTGCCAGCGTTACTTCTCAAACTGATGCTGCCATGCGGTCCACTGACCTTGATTGCCAGCGTTGCGGTACCAAAACTGGTTGAGCCGTCTTGTTAATTTCCTGGTACATAGAATATTGAATGTCCCAGGAATTGGAATGTCCTCCTTTCTGTTTCTTGACAGTGCTGTACTTCCCTGTTCTGCATGCTGCCAGACTATTGTAGAGTGACCCAGTGACGCTTCCGATACCCAGATTTAGAGTTCACCCTGAGCTGGATAGCCCAAGCTGGCCCAGTCTCATCCAATCTTGGAAGGTCAGCAGGGTTGGTCTTTGGCTAGCATTTGGATGAGAGACCTCCTGGGAATACCTGGAGGCAGGCAGTAGCAAACCATCTCTGAACCTGTCTTGCCTTGGAAATCTTACAGGATCACCACGACTCAGCTATGGCTCGATGTGACTTGATGTCCACCACCACCAATCTAGTGTTTACATGCGTGTCAGATCATGCTTTCTGTCAGGATAGCCATGCTGCAAAAGTGAACAGATATAAAACAAAGCAGTTTAAACCAGGGGTGTCCAACTCTGGCGCTTGAGATGTTCATGGACTACAATTCCCATCAACCCCTGCTGGCATGGCCAATTGGTTTATACCAAGGGTCTACAACCTGCGGCTCTCCAGATGTTCATGGACTACAATTCCCATCAGCCCCTGCTCGCATGGCCAATTGGTTTATACCAGGGGTCTGCAACCTGCGGCTCTCCAGATGTTCATGGACTACAATTTCCATCAGCCCCTGCCGGCATGGCCAATTGGTTTATACTAGGGGTCTGCAACCTGCGGCTCTCCAAATGTTCATGAACTACAATTCCCATCAGCCCCTGCCGGCATGGCCAATTGGCCATGCTGACAGGGGCTGATGGGAATTGTAGTTCAGGAACATCTGGAGAGCCGCAGGTTGCAGACCCCTGGTTTATACAGATCAATTAATCTTTTATTCATAATCTATCTATCTACCGCTACCATTCTACAGGCACTCATTACCATTTGTCCATCAAGGCACATTAACTCTGCTTGGTGCCACCAGCAAATGTATTAAATCTGTAAGTAATGTCTGAGATAAAAAAAATGACTAAATAGTTTATTATCCTGTTTCTCCAGCAGCTCTTGAGTTATGAAGACATCTGCATTTTGAGACACAGCTCCGAAATGGAGGAGACAGACCGGGAGGCGGTTGCGACGGCCGTGCAGAGGGTGGCCGGGATGCTCCAGCGGCCGGACCAGCTGGATAAAGTTGAACAGTACCGTCGGAGGGAAGCGCGCAAGAAAGCTTCCGTGGAAGCCAGACTGAAAGTATGGCACGTCTGCCTTAAGCTTGTATGAGTTCTCTTTGTGACTGGAAAGAACTGTAATTATATGTTTCTACAAAGCCTTTATCGGTTGCTATTGCTGGAAGACATTGTAGGCAATCTAATTTAGCCTCTGGTGAAAGTGGAGTTTTGCTTCCAACGCTATACAGGGATTCAGTTTCATTGAAAAATAGATAGAGAAGAGGACACGTTCTCTTCACCCCACTGCCCCCTTCCTTGTCTTTCTTTCTGGAGGAAGCATCAGCCTTATCGTTTAGACCAGTGTTTCCCAACCTTTTCGAGGTCAGGGTACCCTTGACCTCACTCTTCACATCTCATGGTACCCCAGCCACCCTCCACCTTCCCCTCCCATTGCCCCTGCTTGCCACACCCCCACCTTCCCCTCCCAGGGTGAAGGGTAGCACTGGGGGGGGGGGGGTGGTGGCTGCTGACCTTGTGGCAGGCCCTGCCCCATGGGCCAGCTCCATGTCCTTGCTGGCGCCAGTGGGAGACACCACAAAAATGAGGGGGGGGGCGGTAGTGTTGCCGCGGTAGCCCTGGGACATGCTCACGGCACCCCAGGGTACCAGGGAACTCTGGTTGAGAATGGCTGGTTTAGACAGAAAGTCTCGTGGCACGTTAAAGACTAAGGCCCCTTCCGCACACGCAAAATAATGCGTTTTCAGACCACTTTCCCAACTGTTTTCAAGTGGATTTTGCTATTCCGCACAGCTTTAAAGAACACTGAAAGCAGTTTGAAAGTGCATTATTCTGCACGTGCGGAATGAGCCTAACATACTTGATGTGAGCTGGAGCTTGTTGTGTATATTTTGGTGGTTTGAAACATTCTCCTCTACAGTCTCTAAAAACAACTAAATTTCGCCCCCCTTTAACGTAGAAGTAGAAGTGATTTTCATTACATCCTTTGAGAGTAATAGGAACAAGGAGTTGATATATCTGGTTCACGTAACATTGACAATAGGATTGGCCCACCAGTTGTGAAGATATTTGCTCTATAGATTCTGTTCATTAGTATTGGATGTGACAGATATTTTTGCAACAGTGAGCTAAAGAAAGTCAATTCCAGTGAATGGAGAAACTATCTGGCTTTTGTTTTTTTAAAACTTATCTAATTCTTGTGCAGGGGAATACGAACAGCCCAATCCGGACTGGGCAGGCAGGTGGGGATGGCGCTGCTCTGGGACACCCCGCCCTTTCCCAAGGGCTTCCCTGCAGTGCAAAAAACAAAAAGAAAACAATCAGCCTGCACAAATCCCGATGCGGGATAATGGCCATGCTGGCAGGGGTCGATGGGCCATGCTGGCAGGGGTCGATGGGAATTGGTCATGCTGGCAGGGGTCATGCTGGCAGGGGTCGATGGGAATTGTAGTCCATAACATCTGGAGTGCCAAAGGTTCACCACCACGGCCATATGGTAACTCATTCTGCTCCTTCCATAATAAGCATTCTTAGGATTTTCCATCTTCCCTGGCTCTTCCCTGGTACCAGATTCCCATCCCTCAGTGCTTCTTTCCTCCCACACAGTTCCCATCGACGTGCCTCCCTCTCTGATTCCGTCTCCTGATTGACTTCAGAAAAACTCTGCATTTTGTTGAACTGATGACATCAGTCTAGTCATTCGGGGGGGAAAACCCTTGCCTACTTGTTTCATCTGTTGAAATCGTGCCGCATTCTGCCTGCAGAATTATTCAAGCTCCTGATAACGTCGTCACATTGATTTGGATTCAGCTAGCTTTTCTGCTAATGATAGAGGAAGGAGGGGGCCTCCTTGGCTATGCTGCAAACTGTGGGACCTGAATGTGCGAAGGCTATGTGGAATGGGGGCAACAGCATGAAGGGGAATTAGAAGAGACTGATGAAAAAGCTAGCTGGATCCAATCTGTATATTTTGATATCTCTATGGCGGTGGGAAATGGAATATGGAACTTCTGGATTTTTAATTTGTTGAAAATGTTCTACCTTGAATTCAGAGAACTACTAGTGGGATTTTAGACCTTTTTCTGTATGAACATCAGAGGCACCATGCTTTGGCACCCACCCACCCCACCCCCTCACACACTCCTTCAACGTGCCATTCTGAAAGTGGGGCTTAGCTCTACCCCCTTGTGGAGGAGGGCTGGAGGGAGTACCCACAGGAACATTCCCTTGCAACCAACTTGTATATTCTCCTTTGAGCTGGGGGGAAAAACCGTTCACCTCTTCCCCTTTAATGTGGGGGTTCCTGCTTCCCATTCAGGGGGGAATCCCCATGTGGAAGCAGCCCTAGCTTCAAGCATGAGTTGTCAGACAACTCGGCTGACCCTTGTTCAGTAAACACAAATCCAACATTAATTATAGCATTCTTTTAGATCAGCGATTCCCAACCAGGGTTCCGTGGTACCCTGGGGTGCCGTGAGTATGTCCCAGGGGTACCACAGCAACACTGCCGGCCCCCCTCACTTTTGTGGTGTCTCTCGTTGGCACCAGCAAGGACATGGAGTTGGCCCAGGAAGCAGGGCCTGCCGCAAGGTTAGCACCCAATTCCTGCACACACACACCCCAGTGCTTCCCTTCACCCTGGGAGGGGAAGGTGGGGGGGGGGATGGCAGGGGTACCATGAGATATGAAGAGTGAGGTCAAGGGTACCGTGATGTCGAAAAGGTTGGGAAACACTGTTTTAGATCCCAGCTTTCTAACAGGCAGATTAGACATAGACATAGACAAGCCTTTATTGGCATTCCAAAATACAATAAAACAATTGTCCATAAAAGACAGATAGATACAACAGCCATTCAGAGTCTTATCAATAGTTTAGTCCAAATGGACTCATCAAAAGTGCCATTCCTATACACCTCTCCACAGACCAGACTGAAAACCCACCAACAGAGCCCAGGCATCACAACAGCATACAGTATCAACACTCCACTATAAAACACAGAGTTTGTTAGAGTGGCACCTAACACAGAACAAGGGATAGGGGGCGAGGAAATGGGCAAACAATTGATTTGACTCCCATAGGTTGCCACAGCCTTCAGTTGTCACAGGCAGATTATTTTATCATTGTTTGAATGCACCTAATATTGTAAAAGGGATTGCTTAATACATACACATCAGAGCTTTCCAACATATAAGAGAAATTTTCTTCAGCGTCAAGAAATTTCAGCCATACTACAGCCTGTGAACTGATGAAAGTTAATGTGTTTGTCATAATAAGGTTCCATTTTCTTGCTTTGTGCTTATTGTTTTCAAAGAATCAAATGGAAGAATGAAATATCAGATTACAATATTTCATTTTGTATGTATTCATTCTCTGAGCATTGATTTGAGTGTTGATTTTATTATAATGGGACCTTCTTTAGCGAGACATCAAAAATGAACCTTGCCAAAATGTTTGTTATGATTTTTATTTTTGGCTAATGCAGAGCAGGCTAACTCTTCAGCTCATATTTCCAGGCAGCAATCCAGTCGCAGCTGGATGGAGTCCGAACTGGTTTGAGCCAACTACACAATGCCCTGAGCGACGTCAAGGATATCCAGCGTTCTTTGGTCGATGTGAATAAAGATTGGCGGCAGAGTATCAGCACCATCGAAAACCTGAAGGATGTTAAGGATGCCGTCGTGCAGCACAGCCAACTTGCAGCTGCTGTAGAAAACCTAAAAAACATCTTCTCAGGTACTAGTCTGGGACGTGTAGCCTTCCTCTGGGGGAACAATCACAAGATCTAAAGCTATGATGATGTCAGCTGAGGCACCATAAATGTTGGGAGGTCATAGTTTGAGTAGGTTGCATTGTACAAAATAGTTAGAGGCTATGGTCTGTACTACTGTATATAGCCCACTGTAAGTAGGATCTTGCTATGTAATTTTTACACTGTTTATTGTGTCATGCTAATACTATGCATCAGTTCTTTTTTTTAGAGCTTTCACTGGTTTCAAACTTCTGCAATCCTAATCCTATTTGATTGTTCATTGAATATCTCACCCTGTCAATTATGCTGACTTTCTCTGTGTAATTCACCTGATCCCAGTAAGAAACGTGGACTGTAGTTAAAAAATAAGTACATAAATATTAAACCCTCCATCCCAATGACCGTTGACGCACAAGGTGTCTGCTGTGCCATGGGGGCAAATGTCTGACACAGCAAGATTTCCTCAAGCCCCGCTTTCACTTTCACTTTTCTCTGCAGCAAGCAAGACCACTTCTAGCACAATTTAGATTTGCTTCACTACAGAGAGGGACATATTTGCCCCAGACATCTTCCCTCAGCCCATGACCAGCCTTCCCACTATGTCGCGTTGCTATCCATGCTTTTCCTATCACTTTCCCTCTCCATGTTGCTGGCTGCTTCAAGTAACAGAAAAGAAGCTCACTTACATGGGCTTAGCCAAAACACACAAACTTCCAATTCTCATATTTGTAATGTTGAGATATCAGTATAATAGTAACAGGGAGTGCTTGGAAATAACAAGCCTCTCTGTCTTCTGGCAGCAGCAGCAGCAGGAAGTGTGTGTGGGAAGAGAATATCAGCTCTAGGATAGTCCCCTTCTTTAGCAGCCTGTGATCCAGGGAATTGCTTTGCCTCTTTCATTTGGTGAGAAGGATTATTTTTGGAACAGAAATATCAGTATAAGTGCAGCTTAAAGGGCTAAGCCAGCAATCTTGAGATGTGTAATGAGGTCTGTTCCTGTAAGGATTAGTTGATGGGTGGAGGCAGCCAGACCTGGGAGAGTTCTCTGCAGAAAAGCTCTGTGGCAGGAGGGAGTGCCTCCTTGTATGTAAACAGAGAAATGCAAGGAGACCCTACTATAAGGCCACTGCGCAGAGAAGAGTCCATGCATAATAGACCAGTGTTTCTTGTGCAACTTAGTTTTAGAAACTGGGTTTCTAAATGTTAAATTCCCCTTTCTTCTGCTTCTCAGTGCCAGAAATAGTTCGGGAGACCCAGGACTTGATTGATCAGGGGCAATTGCTGCAAGCCCATCGGAAGCTGATGGACTTGGAGCGCTCGCGAGATGACCTCATGTACGAGCAGTACCGCATGGACAGCAAGAACACCCGTGACATGAATCTCATCGACAGCTATTTTGGAGACATGCAGAAACTCTCCGAAGAGCTGGCCAAGCAACTTTGGATGGTCATCCAGCGGGCTTTAGTCACGGTCCGCCGAGATCCCACCTTGCTGGTTTCAGTTGTCAGAATAATTGACAGGGAAGAGAAAATAGACAGGCGAATGCTAGATCGGAAAAAGCAGACTGGGTTCATCCCACCGGGCAGACCTAAAGAATGGAAGGCGAAACTGTTTAGTGTATTGGACCGGACTGTCACTACTAGGATCGAAGGCACGCAAGCAGACACGCGGGAATCTGACAAGATGTGGCTCGTCCGTCATCTGGAGATCATCCGCAAATATGTCCTCGATGACTTGCTGGTGGCGAAAAATCTTCTGGACCAGTGTTTTCCACCGCATTATGAGATTTTCAAAAATTTGCTGAGCATGTATCATCAAGCGTTATCCACTCGCATGCAGGATCTGGCTTCTGAAGATCTGGAAGCAAATGAAATTGTTAGCCTTTTAACATGGGTCTTAAATACTTATAAAAGGTAAGGGTGCTACGTGGTGGGATAGTAGCAATGAAGGTGTTTTTTTTAAAGAGTCCTTAGTTTTGGGTTGATGACATACTTGGAGAGGGGACAAGATATGAGTGGAATTTTTATAAATTTATACATATATGGAGAGAGGAAGAGCTAGCTCAGGGGTCTGCAACCTGCGGCTCTCCAGATGTTTATGGACTACAATTCCCATCCGTCCCTGCCAGCATGGCCAATTGTAGTCCATGAACATCTGGAGAGCCACAGGTTGCAGATCCCTGAGCTAGATCAACAGTTGTATATCATTACCATCGGATTTAGATATGAAGACTCCAATTTACATATAAGGAAATCTGACGATTGATCCTAAAATATGTAGATATTCCTTATTTGCAACCTTAAGGGCATTTATACCACAGTAAGCCCCATTGAATTCAGTGGGACATTCTGAGGAAATAATCTTGCGCTGTATATACCATAAGGTACAGGCAGGACTTATTGACTGTGATCCTCATTCCTGATGGCACACATGAGATCAACTATATGAATGTTCACATCACGCAATCCATTCTGCTTCCAAGGTTAATGTTTTCAAGGTGTTCTGGAAGTTTGAGGGAGGCTGCAAATGAGGAAGGTCAGCTTGAGGCATCAGTTGAGCAGGGGCAGGTTGGGCTGTGAGCAGAGAAATTTATTGTGTGGAAGGCACCAAGATTTAGGTTAAGGGTGAGTATCTTGTATTGTATGGTACTATTCAATGTGTATACCGCCCTCCCCTGAAGGTGTTCCCTTCCCATGTGAGATACTTTCAGTAGTTTGGTATTTTGAGGATCCAAAGAATTCCAGGTTCTACTCCCGCTCCCCAACCTTAGTTCCTTAATGTGTTCGGAATCAGGATGGCAAAAATAGATAATATATTGGGGCCGTTGTCCACCAGTTCTGGATGGTTCTAGAGCTAAACCAGGGGTCTGCAACCTGAGGCTCCGGAGCCGCATGCAGCTCTTTCAGTTTTATACTGCGGCTCCGTGTGGCCTGGAGGTCAGAGGGTAGCGTGGGCATGTCCCTCCAGCCCTCCAGAGCAGCGCTGGAAGGAAAGGTGAGTGGAAGGGCCAAACCGGAGGCAGCTCCGTGCGTGAGGGAACCGCTTTTCGTGTCCCCTCCACTCACGTCTCCTTCCAGCACTGCTCTGGAGGGCTGGGGGGACACGCCCACACTGCCCTCCAACCCCTGGACGTTGGAGGGTAGTGTGGGCGTGTCCCTCCTGAGCAGCCACCATCCCCCCTCTGCCCCATGGAGCAGGCGGCTGCCTGCTCCATCAGGCAGAAGGGGTTTTTCTTGCCCGGTGCCTCCGCCCCCTAGTGCTGGAAGAAAAGGTGAGTGGAGGGGCTGAACCGGAGGTGGATCTTTGGGACCATGGAAAACTGGTCCAAATGGCTCTTTGGGTGGTAAAGATTGCTGACCCCTGAGCTAAACTATCTCTGATGGATACCTTGTAGGGTCTTACCCCCTTACAGGCATTTCCTGCTTACTGAATGTTCAAGTTTACTATTCTAATTAAAGGGAGCTGTCTAATTCTGCTGTTCTGAGGAAATGTGCTGGCAGTTTTCTGTCCAGGTGAACAGCAGGACTGTGCTTTTGTCTTCCCGTCATCTACCCAGGAGGTACAGAAGCTCTAGGATAGTTGTCATTACTTGGATGTTCGGCGCTTATTGTTAAAACTTCACGAAAATGAAACTGTTAATTTTACCTGTATTAGGCTTGTTTTTAAGTTCTTCCATTTTGCATTTGCTGTGCTTTTCTCCCCGTGGGAACATCCCGGAAATATTGCATCACACTGTTAAGGCAGGGCTAGGAAAAAAGTGAAGTTCCCGGCCTAACGATTGAGCGTTGCAATAATCCCACAAGCTGCGTGTCCAATCACATCATCTGTCTGTTCTCTCTTCCATCCAGTGAAGAGATGATGGGCAATCCAGAACTGGCCCCAGAAGTGGACGTCAATGCCCTGAAGCCTCTGCTTTCTCAAGATGTGGTGGATGATCTCCTTAACACGTACATGTCGACTCTAACAGTAAGTAGTTTCTGCAAATGTATTGCCTTGCTTGAGGAAAATGAGTTGTCGAAATAGAAACACCGCAATTTTGACTTTCATCATGACTCATCTGAATGAGGATTAAGCCCTTAGGGCAGTGATGGCGAACCTTTTCGAGACTGAGTGCCCAAATTGCAACCCAAAACCCACTTATTTATCGCCAAGTGCCAACACGGCAATTTAACCTGAATACTGAGGTTTTAGTTTAGAAAAAACAGTTGGCTCCAAGGCGTGCGTTACTCAGGAGGAAGTTTGGTGGTAGTTGGTGGCTTTGCTTTGAAGGGTTCCCTACACTGCTTCCCCAAAACTAGGTCTTAGGTTTAATGCCCAGGCCAGCCTAGATGTGTGTGGGGGGGGGGCACAGTGTTTGCACGTGCCCACAGAGAGGGCTCTGAGTGCCACTTCTGGCACCCGTGCCATAGGTTCGCCACCACTGCCCTAAGGGTAGGGGTGGCCAACCAATGGTGCTCTAGATCAGGGGTCTGCAACCTGAGGCTCTCCAGATGTTCATGAACTACAAATCCCATCTGGAGAGCCGCAGGTTGCAGACCCCTGCTCCAGATGTTCATGGACTACAATTCCCATCAGCCCCTGCCAGCATGGCCAATTAGTTGGCCACCCCCTGCCTTAGGGCTTAATCCTCATTCGGAAGTGTTGTGCTGCAAGTCAAAAATTGAGATTGGAGCCAAGTGGGATTGGCGGGAATGTTGCATTGCCGTGTCCTTGTTTTGACCCAGAGGTCAACTGAAAAGCAGTGTTGTCCATCTTCTCTGTAGACCAACATCATTGGGTGGCTACGAAAAGCCCTGGAGACGGACAAAAAAGACTGGCTGAAGGAAACTGAACCGGAAGCGGATCAAGATGGTTACTATCAAACAACGCTCCCTGCTATTGTATTCCAGGTATAACAGTTGGTTTCAGTAAATTGAACGGCATGTGTAGAGTGATATTTTAAAAACTGAGAAATGAATTACATAATTGAGTGCGTGGTGCTCCACGTATGTTATGGATTGCTTATTATGGGCCACCTGACGTAATCTCAGAACCTAAACTCTAGCACTTCATTCCTGGGATTCTCTCCCAGCCCACTGGTATATTTTGTGTTATTTGTTAGCTGTCCCATTGCTGGGTTTCCATCACAGGAACCACAGTGTGGGACCACAGTTTACCTCTTCAGATCATTCAAACTAAATGCCCATAGTCATCATAGGCCAGAGGCGTGGACGGAAGGCCCTGTGGGTTGCAAGAACTGGGACGGGGCACAGAGCACAAGTCTCGCTGGGGAGGGGGACCACATATGACAGTGATGGCGAACCTTTTTGAGACCAAGTGCCCAAATTGCAACCCAAACCCCACTTATTTATCGCAAAGTGCCAACCTGGCAATTTAACCTGAATGCTGAGGTTTTAGTTTAGAAAAAACGGTTGGCTCCCTCTTTCTCCGCCCCACCCACTTGAGCAGGGGCCAGCCTGCTCTAGCCTCCAGCAAGTCCTGCATGCACCGCTCTGTGCCTCTCTAGTATCTCTGCCTCTTCTGTGCCCCCCCCCCTTGGGCAGCAGCCACCCAGAGCACAGACACCAGGCCCGTCAGCCGAGTCCTCCCTGCTCACCGCAGTGTGCACACGTTGTGCTCAGTGGCCCAGGCCAGCCTAGATGTGTGTGTGGGGGCGTGTGTGATTTTCCGCCCCACACATGACGAACTCTGTGTGTGCGTGCCCACAGAGAGGTCTCCGAGTGCCACCTCTGGTACCCATGCCATAGGTTCGCCATCACTGGCATATGAGCAGCCGCTCTGATGACCAGCCCTCGTCCTTGGCTGCTCCCGTTTTTGGATTAATGACTATATTGGCCAATTGGTTTCTGTTTTCAGATGTTTGAACAGAATCTTCAGGTGGCTACCCAGATAAGCGAGGATTTGAAAATAAAAGTGCTACATTTGTGCCTTCAACAAATGAGTTCATTCCTCATCAGGTAAAATTAAACAACTCTCTCCGGTTCTTTTACTTGGATTTTTTCCCTTCACAAATATGCCACTAAGCTGCTCAGATCTCCTTAGCTTCCTCGCACAAAAGTGAGAGAGAGTGTTTAACCTCTTCCTTCCCAGCCTAAGCAGCAGTGGAATCCTTGTGAATCCTCCCGTGTTTGTGCATCTCTATAGTACAAAACCAAGGGATCTTTTCCACCCCTGCTCTGAGCAGCAGCAGGAGACGTGGGCAGTGCTTTTTTCCTCACATCCCTCAGTTGTTTGCTCCCTTGGCTTGCATAGGTTAGCTGAAGTACATGCAGAGAACTCTGACAGGATGGTGGTTGTTCCCAGGAAGTCTGGTCAGATGGAAGAGCCCTTTGGCCATGTTTCATCTCATCAATATTTTTAACTACACAGCAATTGATCACTGTATGTAGAAGAAGAAGAAGAGTTTGGATTTATATCCCCCCTTTCTCTCCTGCAGGAGACTCAAAGGGGCTGACAATCTCCTTGCCCTTCCCCCCTCACAACAAACACCCTGTGAGGTGGGTGGGGCTGAGAGAGCTCCGAAGAGCTGTGACTAGCCCAAGGTCACCCAGCTGGTGTGTGTGGGAGTGCACAGGCTAATCTGAATTCCCCAGATAAGCCTCCACAGCTCAAGCGACGGAGCGAGGAATCAAACCCGGTTCCTCCAGATTAGAGTGCGCCTGCTCTTAACCTCTGCGCCACTGCTGCTCCTCAGTGACAGATCAGTCCTCCCTATCAACAGTGCTATCCAATCATAAACCGCTGTATCCTTGACATTTTTCAATATAGTAGCTCATAATAGCTTTCTGATTACTCCTTGTTCTTGGCACAAAAAATATTCCCTGTACCAATAACAGATGGATGCTGTGTGCAGTAGTTTGATTGGGTTCTTCATCAGACACGGTTATGAGGTTCTTTGCCATACGTGGTAGCGCTAATACTTACTAGCCCCTTTGTTATTTTGGGCTGTACTCCCTCAATTGGTTGCCTCCTAATTGTGGGCCACTTGATACCAATTAACTGTTAAGTTGCACATGCTGCAAATATAAATTCCAGGAGGTTAGCTGTTAGTTTGTAGACCAAAAAGTGTTTCTGTTAATTAGACCACGTCTGCAGAAGTCTTTTCCTTGGAGACTCTCAGAGGCTAAGACCATCTCCTTCTGTGCCAAATGATAGCAGATCCTTAGCGCAGATAGGCAAGGTTTCTCCCTCTGTTTCTGCAGGCCACCAGGGACTGGACCTTTCCGTAGCTGAATGGGGTTCTCTCTCCCACAGGTACAAAGAAGAAGCACATTTGTATAAAGAAGAACACCTAAGAAATCGCCAGTATCATCCATGCTATGTTCATTACATGGTTGCCATCATTAACAATTGTCAAACTTTCAAGTAAGTTTTTTCAAACGGAGGGTCCTTTAAATAAATAATGCTTATTATTTAATTCAGTTTTATAATGGCAACACAAAGTGGGACCCAGGGGGGCTTCTTCTTCTCCAGCTCTGGCTTGGATTTCCCTTTCCCCCTCTTGCCCCTCTGTCCTGACTCCTCCCCGAGTGGCCATTTGGCTCTTCCTCGTTGGCCACTTACATACCCGTCCACCTGTTTTGCTCACCTGCCCAGACTTCCTGCCAGCACACACAATCTCTTTCTATTCACCTGCCCAAGTGGCAACTTTTTCTTCTTTGGCGTCCTTCCCCCAGTTCTCCTGTTTTTTCCTTCTTCTCCCTTCCTCTATGGAGCAGTAGGCGGCTAGCCTACCTTTTCCTGATTTCTGCTGCCATCTTTTTCCCCAGCATCTTGGGTTCCTTGGCAACCAGCTTTCATTCCGTTAGTCGCTGAGGTTTTTATCAGTGTATGCGATATTTTAATACACTCATGCTGAATTATTTATAATGGTTTGTTGATACATTTTAACAATGGTAGTTTTATTTTCTTGGAAGCCACCTGGCAGAAGAGGGTTTTTTAAAAGGCTGTTTTAAATCAATAAATTATGAGATCTCTGGCTGGTACAGTCCCTTCGATGAAGGCTAGCTGTAGTGGTGACTCTTGGTAGTTGCCACTCAATCTACATATACACCTTTATTTCCCCACATGGCAGTAGCATCCTAGATTATATTACGCTTTCTCACTCCTGTTTTCAGGTAGATTTTCAGATGGATTATCAACCTTGGAGTGACTATCTGCCCCTCTTAATGTATCTTGACTTGGGTATGTCGAGCTTAAATTCAGACCCACCCACCCCGACTTCCCCACCCATCCCAAAAATCCTCAAAGAACAAAGAAGAAGAGGAGGAGGAGGAGGAGTTTGGATTTATATCCCCTCTTTCTCTCCTTGTAGGAGACTCAAAGGGGCTTACAATCTCCTTGCCCTTCCCCCCTCACAACAAACACCCTGTGAGGTAGATGGGGCTGAGAGAGCTCCGAGAAGCTGTGACTAGCCCAAGGTCACCCAGCTGGCATGTGTGGGAGTGTACAGGCTAATCTGAATTCCCCAGATAAGCCTCCACAGCTCAGGCGGCAGAGCTGGGAATCAAACCCGGTTCCTCCAGATTAGATACACGAGCTCTTAACCTCCTACACCACTGCTGCTCTTGCTCTTTGGGCCTACTTTTTTAGGAACTAGGACTGAACTATTAGGAATGTTACCGTCTAAAGATTTTATTAGTAGATTTGAGGAATTATCCCAGGGGATTGTTGACAATCTGTCAGTCAATTCCGGTGACTTCTTTCCACATAGGACTTGTACTGTCGATAAGGGTTTTACAAAAGAGTGCACGTGTCTTAAGAGACAAATGAGAAATATCTTCTCTGATTTGAGGAATAGTGATTCACCCTGTTTACCTAATAATTATTTTGCTCTTAGACAAAGTTTAATGCAAACTCTTCAGGAAAATCGACAGAAAGCCATTGAATCCAATTGGGAAGCTCTTATTCAGTCTATCCTGAAGAACAATATGAGGGGCTTCTGGTTGATTGCTGCCGGAGGTTTGCGTACATCCGCTGTACCAATATCTAATATAAGAACCTAAGAACTAGCCTGCTGGATCAGACCAGAGTCCATCTAGTCCAGCATTCTGCTTACAATGGCCCACCAGGTGCCTTTGGGAGCTCACATGCAGGATGTGAAAGCAATGGCCTGCTGCTGCTGCTCCTGAGCACCTGGTCTGCTAAGGCATTTGCAATCTGAGATCAAGGAGGATCAAGATTGGTAGCCATAGATCGACTTCTCCTCTATAAATCTATCCAAGCCCCTTTTAAAGCTATCCAGGTTAGTGGCCATCACCACCTCCTGTGGCAGCATATTCCAAACACCAATCACACGTTGCGTGAAGAAGTGTTTCCTTTTATTAGTCCTAATTCTTCCCCCCAGCATTTTCAATGAATGCCCCCTGGTTCTAGTATTGTGAGAAAGAGAGGACAATTTCTCTCTGTCAACATTTTCTACCCCATGCATAATTTTGTAGACTTCGATCATATCCCCCTCAGACGTCTCCTCTCCAAACTAAAGAGTTCCAAACGCTGCAGCCTCTCCTCATAAGGAAGGTGCTTCAGTCCCTCAATCATCCTCGTTGCCCTTCTCTGCACTTTTTCTATCTCTTCGATATCCTTCTTGAGATGTGGCGACCAGAACTGGACACAGTACTCCAAGTGCGGTCGCAGCACAGCTTTATATAAGGGCATGACAATCCTTGCAGTTTTATTATCAACTCCTTTCCTAATTATCCCCAGCATAGAGTTTGCCTTTTTCACACCTATAGATCAACACATGTGGTTTACCTGCTTCAAAGAGGTGCTTGGGGATAACGGTGGCACTCAATCTATTTTGGTGAACTGGCCTTCAGTGCACTGAAGGATCTTGTTTGTCTCATCCCAGGGAATCCATTGTCAGCCTGAAAAAGAAATACTTGACTCCTATGATGGAAGATATAATGGCAAGCAGCCACGCGTGTATCTATGCCGTGTTAGACGATGTTGCCAAGGAGGGCTGTTCGAGCCTACTAGAGGAAGTGTTCATGGATTTAGAGGTTGGAATTTTCTTGCTCTCAGAAATCACCTTGGGTGAGACCCACATGTGCTGGGGACTTGGATGTACGTTCACACCCATCTGCCCTCTCTGCTTGTGGCATGCGATTATCTGGGTTTATCAATCCTGGCAGTCGGCATATCTGAGGAAGACGTCCTCTTCCTTCCAGCGACTTCTTACAGGTAAACCCAGATAACAGCATGCCCCAAGCCGGGAGCAAGCACACTGCAGACAAGATGCCTGCAAATGGTGGCAGCTGATGGCTCAAGCCGAGAAAAAAGTCAGACGAGCTGCACATCACAAGGAAAGGCTAAATTCTTGATGTGGGGTCACCAGCTAATTAGACTTTCACCAAAAAAACAATAATTATAGGATTGCAAGAACAAGTCGGTGTTTGCACATGAACAAAATCTATCCTGGATGTCCAAAAAGAATTGAAAGGGTGTGAGGATTTGGCTCGCAGGTCATCCACGAGTCAGCCAATTGGGATTCCCCCAACAGGAATTCCCCAGCAAGGCCACCGTCACAGAAACGGGCCTGTTTCTCACACCCTGCCTACTTCTCCTCAGAGGGTGGGACACAGAGCAGAGCCCTTTCTTGCAGATCTCAGTGGTTGGGGAAAGGTGGCGGGGTGGGGATCAGAATTCTTGCAGAAAGGTGCTGCTTCACGCATACTCAGACCCTTTTAGCCCCAAATTCCTATTGGTGGAAGTAGCCTCAGTAGAAAAGACTAAGAGTGCAATCCAAGGCCATTTCCGCACGGAGGCGGAAGGGGTCGGGTCGGCGCAATCCACGCCGACCCGACCCCTCTGGGTCTGTTCGCATGGATGGTCCCAGAATCGTCTGAGACGACGCAGTAGCCTGCAGCTGCACTGTACCTGTCAGAAGCGAGCCACCGATCCCTCGCGGAGTTCCTCCCGTGATTCGCCCGGAGGCCAGGGGACACGCCCTGCTCCGGCCCTAAGTGACCGCTCTCCAGGGTGCGCCTTGGGGCAAAGGGGCGTGTCCCCAGGCTCGCTGGCGGCGCCATGAAGACGCAGGACAGGTGAGTTGCCTGGTCTGAGAGGTGGAAGATGCCTGGAAGCCGCCGCTTCCCAACAATCTTCGCTTGCTGCTGCAAGCTGTTGGGAAATGTAAACCGGTTACCGGCTCAGGGCTGCGCAAGCTGATGGCTGACTCGGCTGAAAACAGCTTCATGCCTATGTGCGAATGACTCCCTGAGACGGCGTTGTTGCAGATCCCCGAGCCTCCTCGCTATAAACCACCCAATCTTGAGAAGGGCCCAAGAGTGGGGGGGAGGATGGAGCCTTGGGAGTGGTGCGACATTGGGCTGATGCAGGTGCCCATGTCGCCAGTGTAAGGAACACATGCCCCAGCGAAGGGGTTATTGGGCCTGTGGTGGGATACTTCACAACTGAGCAGTTCCTGAACCTGGAAGCTGCTATGCATTCTGGTGCCCCTCCATCGCAGGAGCCCACACTGGCATGGGTGCAGAGGTGTACTGGGAGAAAATGGTGGGCAGGGCAACACCTGCACGGGGTGTCCTCCGCTCCCCTCCCCACGCCCCATTTACCTCAGCCAGCGAAGAAGGGAAGTGGCAGTCCTGGCCGGCAGAGGGGGGAGCTCTGGGCAGGGCGCCTCTCCACAGGAGGGAAGGGGGGCACACACATACTCCCCACATTGGCGCCCAGGTCAATTGACCCCCATGTCCCTCTGGTAGATACGCCACTGCATGGATGGAGTTGGTCCAGGGGTGTTCCCAGGGGTGGGGCCGGGAGAAGTTTCCTTTTGATGGTGTAGACTTATGTCATCAAAAAGGCAGGTGCCGTCCAATGAGTTGCATAGGGGGGGTTGCAGGGTGTCCAAGGATTTTTTGCAGTTGTAGTGTTTTCACGCCACCTCTTGCAGGCAGTGTTTCTGCGCCACCACAGCACTGTCCCTGACCACCGTGCAACTATCCCCCTTTGGATTGGGCTGACCTGACACTTTTCCAGCAAAATTGCAATAAACCATTTACAATTCTGAGATAAACCACGAAGGAAATAAGGAGTTTGCTGTTGAGACATTGTTCTAAATGCTGTTCCTTGCTTTTATCTTTTTTAAGCCACATCTAAATGAGTTGATGACAAGGAAGTGGCTGGCAGGATCCAATGCAGTGGACCCTGAATTTCGTGAGCAT
The DNA here is from genome assembly GCF_021028975.2 of Sphaerodactylus townsendi. Taxonomy (NCBI): domain Eukaryota; kingdom Metazoa; phylum Chordata; class Lepidosauria; order Squamata; family Sphaerodactylidae; genus Sphaerodactylus; species Sphaerodactylus townsendi. Next base: position 8,795,047 of record NC_059435.1, on the reverse strand, counting down.
CGTAGAAAGTTATTTCCGTGACTTTAAGTGCATAAAGCAGCTTCTCCTATGTCACAGAAGGTATTTGCAGGGAACTAATTCAGAATACTCACAGCCCTATCCAGAGTCGGGGGGGGGGGGCAGACCCCACTTAGATCTGGTGCAACCCTGCACCAGCATGAGTGCCCACCCCGCTGGCGCAAAGGGCAAATTCACTGGGGGAGAGGCAACTTGGCTGTGGTAGCTCTGTGGTGCCCAATCCAGAAGCCGCCACGTGTCCCTAGGCCCACCGACGCAAAAAGCTCTGGGGACAGGCCAGGGGATGGAGCTAACCTTAGTCATTTTCCACTGCCTGTAGAGTTGGCGTTGGAGATTTGCAACTTTTTTTGTGGCATATCCCCTATGAGGGATTCTTGGAGGGGTTCTTTTGGCCGGGGAGGGGGGGGGGGCTTCCCGTGCCATGGGAAAGCCCTTTGGGGCGGGCGAGGCAGCGCTGTCCCTGCCCACCAGCCCACTCTGGATTGGCCTGTTATAGTGCAATCCTCTGCTGCGTTACTGTAACCTGAGTGTGGTGTAGTGATTACAGCGCTGAACTAGGATGCAGGAGACCAAGCTCTGAAGCCCCACTCTGCCATAGCAGCTTGCTGGATGACATTGTGTCATTAGAAGAAGAAGAAGAGTTTGGATTTATATCCCCCCTTTCTCTCCTGCAGGAGACTCAAAGGGGCTTACAATCTCCTTGCCCTTCCCCCCTCACAACAAACACCCTGTGAGGTGGGTGGGGCTGAGAGAGCTCCGAGAAGCTGTGACTAGCCTAAGGTCACCCAGCTGGCGTGTGTGGGAGTGTACAGGCTAATCTGAATTCCCCAGATAAGCCTCCACAGCTCTGGCGGCAGAGCTGGGAATCAAACCTGGTTCCTCCAGATTAGATACACGAGCTCTTAACCTCCTACGCCACTGCTAAGCGTAGTCTGCCTCACAGGGTAGTTGTGGTTGTGAAGATAAAATAGAGGGGAGAACAAAGTAAGTCCTTTTGGGTCCACACTGGGGAGGAAGGCAGAGTATGAATGAAATAAATAAGCCTGGAGTCCCAGGTCAGTAGTAGTCATTTTGTCTTACCTTCAGCTACTATTTAAGACAGGCAGATTCAGGATTTCGAATGGGTGTGTTTTATCCTTCAGAATTACAGCGAAACTTGCCTTTCTTTTATTTGAATTTTCCTTTCTTTTATTATCTTAAATGTCTTTATTTATACCCCCCTTTACTCCCCCAGTGAGGACCCAAAGCAGTTTACATCCTTCTCTTGTCCTGCTGTTGTTTACTGTGGATGTATGAATGCAGACATGCTGGTTTTTCCCTCCATAACTGGGATCCTTAAACTGGATTGGAATTTGCACATAATAATCTGAATATTTCTTTTATCAGAAAATGACCCTTGAGTGCCATCGTAGAGTTGTTGTGGAGTATATCAAGGCTATTATGTCTAAGCGCATAACTTTCAAGAATGCAGAAGAAAGAAGAGAAGGTGCTGATAGAATGAACCGAGAAGCTGAGCAATTCAGATTTCTGTTTAAGAAGCTTGCTGCTGTAAGTATTAGAAAGCTGGAATGCCAACAGTCAGTCTTCACAATTAAAATCTTAAGAAATGTTGACAGCTCAAACATTTGCTAGACGTCACAGTCATGATTTGATGGGCGTTTCCCCACTCACCACGACCCCCCGCTGTTTTGCCGCGTGCTAAGCTCTCATTTGGCAACTTGCGTAGGCGTCCCCAACGCACCACCCTGCGCTGTCATCAAAGAAGCCATTACTACAAGGAGCACCAGTGAATGATCACATGCAATGCTTTAGGGCGTAGCGACAGCAGCAGCGTTAGAGGCGCTGACTGCGTTCATGGTCGCCGCCCCTGTCGTGGGGAGTGCCGGGGGACCCCGCGCTAATTGAGGAGAGTAGCGTGGGGCTTAAGGTAAGTGGGGAAAGGCCGGATTAGGACTATATTGCTCCTATTTGTTACAGTGGTCTTGACAAAAACTTTGGCAAACGGTAAGAACACAGAGGTCATAATCTAGCACCATAGTTCAGTGTGGCCACTGAAATCGGGGGATTTCAGCCGTCTTGCATTTTCCCCTGTGCCTCATAGCTGATTTTTTAAATAAAAACCTTGCATATTAAGCATGAAATTAATGTTGCGATTAGATGCCTAAAAAGGATGATAATTTGATAATGGGTCACTATCCACTCACCATAAGCCGCGGGGTCACCTCTTTAAAAGCCACGGGGGTCCTGGACGCTCCCCACATCTCCGGCGCTCACTGCGCGGCTGCCAGGGATTTACCTCTCTCCCGCCTCCTGGCTGCGCGGCAAATTAGCTCCGCTAAAAAGAGCAACTTTTTAAAAAACCCCGCGGGTGCCGCGGGGTTGTGGGGAACCTCGGCTGTTTGCGCTACGGCTTGATTTCGGCTGTAGACAGCTGCGAGCTCATGGCCAATCAGGGGAACAGGGAGCCATCTTGTTAAGCTGGGGGTAAGTCCCGCGTCTACCAAAGCGCGCATAGTGCATGACGTATTACACGTGCCCACATCCAGTCGTAGTTTTTTCTCACGCTCTCATCACCGCCTCAACTCTGTTGAAAGCCCCGTGTCGAAAGCAAATGGAAAATGTTGGCGCCGTGAGCTTAATGAGGGAGTATTAAAGAGCGCGTGCGTGCAAGCTTCGGCTTCTGCTTTCACTTCCAAACACTGCTGATGATCGCGTCTCCACAGAAAGCGCGAGCTAACGATAAATTGCTGACGCCAGCATGTGCCGATCGTTCTTAATAGAGGTGTCGTTAGCCTTTGATGATCGATCGCGACTCACGCACGGGCGAACTCTAATATCATAAAACAACCTCTTCCCAGCCAATTCCACATCTTCGGAGGACCCGCCTTCGGCTGGCCGCTTTCACTTTCTCGTAACTCATGACGCACACGCCTCGACAGCCAATCGGAGCGCTTCCATTCCCTCATATTGTAACGTGAACTCCCGGCTTTGCTGCCCGCGTTATTTCGCGAATTGCAACCGTGTAACTAAACTGTCTCCGGTGGTCAGAAGCCACGGAGGCTTTTCTATTGCAATCGCATGCAGCATCTCTGCAGTTTAGTGAGGTAAGTGGGTAGTGGCCCAATGTTTACTCGTTCAAGTGAATCCATCCAATATGACGGAGTTATTTAATCCTCCAGTTACGGAATCAGCTGTAAATCTGGGTACATTAACTGACAACGCTGCTACATTTCTCCCCAATCTACCAAACAGGAAACAAGAACTCAGTGGATGCGTTCAATATGACAATAGTTGTTTTGAGGAACCGGTGAGCCTATTGGCTGACGCCAGGAACGTTCGGGGGTTTATGTCCCCATTCTTTTCTGGAACATCGCTGGCTGGAACAATAAAGCTAACAATAATTTCAATACTTATTTTAAAAGATTTGATATTATTTTATTGCAAGAAACTTGGACTAACCTTGACATTTTGATAGATGGATACCAGTCATTCCATATACCTGCCACCGAAACTTCTTTCCGTGGCCGTTTTTCAGAGGGGCTTTCTATATTTGTTAAGAATAGCATTAAGATTAAAATTCTTCCAAGGTTGCCCACCTGCAGCACGATACTTCTATTTTTAGAGAGTCCACCAATCTTTCTACTTAATGTATACATACCTCCAGCTCCAAACTCCAAATCGCTTGACAACTTATGGTCCCCCCTTAAATCTTATGTAGAAGGCTTCGAGAGAGATGACTTAGCATCTGAAATTGTATTAGCAGGTGATTTTAATGCCCGTGTTGGGGATCAGTTCTCAAATTCACTGACAGACATGGGTCTAAATGATGACCTGATATATCATTTACTTTCACTTGATTTCAGAACATCTCCTGATAAATCTTATAATAGCTGGCATAAATTTAATTAAGTTTGCAATTCAGTTTAATAAACTCTGGCTTAACAGGGTGAACTTGTTCAGTAACTCTGGAAATCATACATACTTATCTTGCTGTGGCTGTAGTGTAATTGACTATATATTAGTCTCTCCCTGTTTATTGAGTTCAGTATACAAGTTTTATGTTGATGATTTCCTTCTGAGTGATTGCTGCCACCTCTGTGTCTCTTTCTTTAAATTGTGGTAATGGTCAAGGGCTCTCACCTGAGAAATGTTTATATAGTCTCATCCTAAACTACCTTATAAGCCTTTATAATCTTGGACCCCACCTCTCGAGTCCCACGTTAATCAATGGTTGGACTCACCTTCAGTCACCACCTCAAAAACTTCAACAGTCAATACTGACTTACCTCAAGTTGCAGTAACCTCATATGAAAAACTAATTGACGACACTGCCAAGTTCTATCATGAATAACGTAATGCCCAAAAAGGCAAAAAGAAAAGGGAACACGAGGTGCAATCTAGGGTTTTTTTACTATATGATGGGTTTCCCTAACTGTGTAAAATTTGCGGCTCTCTGCTTGGTCAGATCACCTTTGAGACTATGGCATGGTTGAGAGCATTTCAGTTTTGGCTCAGAATTCACCACCATCAAAGCCATTCTACCCTTATTTATCTATTATTGCAAGATACTAAATCATTCACTTGAATTATTCTAATTGAAAAGAAGATGGAAGTCATCGGGCTCCAGATTGATCTTTTATACTCTCTTTCGATTTCAGAGGCTTATAAAACCCTAAAATCCAACCTCTTAAATCGGGCATTTCAGTTGTTAATGATGAAGGCAGAAAGATGTGTTCCCCCCCCCCTCCCGAACCACCTAATTCCTTTTGAGCAAGGCCGTATGGCCAGATACTTGCTCCAACTATTTACACCTGCGCAGAGAAGAGCTCTTGCCTTAGCAAGATTCAACATTATGCCCTTAGCATTACTGAGAGGCAGATATAAGGGGATCGGAAAATCAAAAGACTCTGCTCCTGCTCTTTAGCTCAGGTGGAAACCGTCTGTCATTCTCTCATACTCTGTCCTAAATTTGCAGAGATTCGAGCCAAATTATATTCCATTATTACAAGACATAACAGCTGATTTATTCAAAATCCCACTATTATTGAATAACTCAGATACCAGGTTCAATGAAACAATAGCAAATTTTCTGCAAGAGATAATGCATTAGAAATAAGTACCTTAAGTGTTCAATTGCTGGTGGGATTGTTATTATACTATTTGCTGCTTTTGTCAATTCAACTGAGTTATTATGCCAATAGAGGCTTTGAAATTTGAATATGATAATGTTTACTTAATAGGGCTCTGGAGAGGACACGGAAGGACTTTGTAGCGTGATTGAAGGCATTGCAGAGGTCTTTAAGTTAACTGATCCTTCACTTCTTTACTTAGAGGTTTCAACATTAGTTAGCAAACATCCAGATATCAGGTAAAAATATTTCATTTTGGGGTTTTTTCGGTAGTAAAATATTTGACTCTTTCCCCCAGATTGTGATAATGAATTCTTTTTCTTCATTACTTCTGTTTTTAGGTACAAGAGATTACCTAGTATAAATCTGTTATCTGAATCTCCTGGTGATGCATATTACGTATTTTATAGTGCTGTTTTTGATTGATCCTTGGAGTAGGGTTTCCCAAAATGTGGTGTCTTGGATAGGACTACAGTTCCTTGTTTCCCCTGAATCCCTGTGTGGAGATTGACAATGAAAAATCAATTGGTGGGAGGGAGCAGTGATGAAGGGAGGGGAAACTGCGCCCGGGGCATGAGCTGCCTGCGTGCCCCCTCCTGTCCCTGCGTTACCAAATGCCCTAACACCAGGCACCCCCCCCCCCTTTAGGGGACATTACACCTCCTGGCCTCCTACTCTGACATGTGACGGCAATGGCAGCACCCGGGACGAGCTGCCCCAGATGTCCCCATTGCCGCCACGCATCTGGGAGGGGGTTTCTGAGCCTGCTTGAGGAAGAGCAAATTCACCCCAATGCCTGTCCACTTCCATGCTGCTGAACTGGGCTTAAAGATCCGAAAGCGGATCAAAGGCCATGGGAGGCAGCACTTTTGTGTACATCTCTCCTGCTTCTCCATTTTTGTCTTGTGGATTTTGCAGTAGAATTCGCTGAAATAACATGTAATTCATTCCATACTCCTAAATTTAAAAGATCACCTCATGCAAATTTCTGTTCTAACTCAAGCTTCTATGCACACAAATCTCCTTCTATTACATATGATGTCCTTCCTCCATGTAAACACCTCAAATGAGAGCAGCTTATTAGAGGCTTCAAGTTTGCATGTTTAAAAATAATGTGTATAACAATCCCGTAAGGCACAGTCATTTTAGAGTCCCCATCGAGCAATTTGTCTGAAAGAAGACTGCTTTCCAAAATTGGATCCTGAGCATCATGCAAAACCTATTTCTTTCTCTGTATCTCAGAGAATTTTCATCATCTTCTAGCACCCCAATTATGCCAGTGTATAAAGATTTAGAGAAAAGGAAAGATCTAAAAAAGGGGGAAAGTATGCATGGTGGTGGTAATGGGGAATAAAAGATTTGGGGCTAGAACCCATTCCTAACTCCAATGCAACTAAATCTGCATTTTAAAATAATAGTCTTCTGTACATCACCCAGAGGCGGAGCTACCATTGCAGAACCCCCCCCCCTCCCATTTACCTTTGTCAAACAGTGCAGGCTGGAGAAGCGGCCTGTTCCCTTCAGGCTGAAAATGGCCTGGTGGGAACTACACTTCCCAGAAGACCTTGCGAGCCCCAGGGTCTCATAGGCCGTTTTCAGCCTGAAGGGAACAGGCCACTTCTCCAGCCTGCAGTAAGGTAAGGGGTGGGGGTGGGGGGGGGTGGAAAATGCAGAGTTCGCACCGGGCACACTCTGGCCCAGCTATGCCTCTGACATCACCTAATTCTGTCTTGAAAATTGTGAGATTCTAGGAACATTCCAAAGATGTATACCTTTAATATTTAAACTTTGAATGGAGAAAGATGAGTAAAAGGTAAGAGGGTGTTGGCGTGTGTTAGACAGATGGAAAGAAGCTGACGGGGCTGTATGTAAAACAGGCAGCTTGTCCGGACAAACGTCTTTAAACACAAAATTGCAGACAGCATGGCAGCGAAGCCCAGAGAACCCCATGTGTTGAGCTGACTCAGACTAACTGCAGACCAATCTGATGGTTTGAGGAGTTCTAATATGCTGCCCTGTATCATCTTGGTTCGTTGGTTGTGTGCAGGGCCCTTAAAATAAAAAGGTAGTGGAGAAGTGCCCACAAGGCCAGTTTTAGAGCATTCTGAAGATGGCAGACTTTTTGGGACTGATGTGTGTGGTGTGTGTGTGAGTATGTGTGTGACCTACACAGTAGACAGCCAGGATAGCCACTGCAAGCTACCGATTGTTTTATTCCACAAACCCGTATTGTACTAATGCTGTGTTTCTTTGATGGGCAGGGATGAGCATATTGCAGCTTTGCTGACAATGAGAGGCGATGCCAGCAGAGAGATGAAGCAGACCATCATTGAAACTCTGGATAAAGGCCCGAGCCAGCCAAGTCCAAACTATGTGCCAATTTTTAAAGACATTACTGTTCCAACACTAACGGTGCAAAAGCTTCTTAAATAACTGCAATGGATTTTAATGGAATACCAATTTGGACAGGGTGTTGCTATCGTAAAATCATGCGTAGCCTAATTTGGCCCATGCGCTTTAAAACACAGGAATTTCTTACTAGTTTTTCCTTTTTTTCTGTTCGAACTTAGCAGTCACAGCCAGGTTCAGAGATTGCTGCATTGGCCGTTTGAAGAATAAGATATATTCTGAGGGCCAGCCCACTTTCGACAGGCATCTCATGTTAATGGGCATTTTTCCCATTAGCAATAGACTTTCTCTCACATGTATTTATCCTGAATTTTGTGTATGTAACTGGGTGCATCATTGTGTTTTAGAAAACTGAATTAGAAAATATTTATGTAGACAGCATGGATGAATTTGTTACTAGGTTGGGTGGAGGGGACCCAGCTTGAAACTTCTAAGGTACACCGATGATTTGGGGCTCCCCCCTCTCCAAAGGACTTTCACTTGCCTTGAAGAAGAAATTGTGTGTAAGAGGTTGCCAAATAAATACATGATGACACACTGATGCTGCTAAGTGTTCAGAGCCTTTTCACCCTTCAGGAAATTGTTTGCAGGCGCACATAATTCTTTCTAATGCAAGAAATGTTCCTGCTGTATGATCTTCCTGCATGTGCCTAATCCAGGAGCTGCAGAGTTCATTGGTTCTCCTTTTATCCTTATGAGTATGCACTTGTTCCCCATATGGGTTGGGTTTAACAAGAGAGAGACAACAGAGGAGTGCAAAGGGTAACCTAGAGCATTGGGCTGGCGTGTGTCAAGTGCCATCAAGTGGCTTCTGACTCATGATGACTCTGCGAATCAGTGTCCTCCAAAATGTCCTCTCCTCTCCTTGCCCAGGTCTGGCAGACTTGAGGGCCATGGCTTCCTTGATTGGGTCAATTCATCGCATGTTGGGTCTTCTACCTTTCCTCCTGCCTTCGACTTTTCCTAGCATTATTGTCTTTTCCAGTGATTCTTGTCTTCTCATAATGGGACCAAAGGACAAATGCCTGACACAGTTATATAGTCAGTCATAGTTAAAAAGGGGACTGGGGATTATAACTCTTTCACATTTTTATCTTGTCCTTTTTTTATCCGGGTGCTACAGATTGTTCTCCTTTTGTCCATGCTACAGAGGCATTCCTCCCATTGGGCAAAGTGGGTAGTTGCCCAGGGCGCCCCCTTGTGGGGGGCGCAAAAATGTGCAGGTTCGTTTGTGGGGGTTTTTGTATTTTCAGTGTTTTTTCCGTTTTTGGCCTTTAGGAGGCGCAGTTTTTAGGCTAGCAGTACCAAAATTTCAGGGATTTTTTTGGGAGACTTTCCTGATGATATCACCCAGGTTTGGTAAGGTTTGGTTTAGGGAGTGAGTCCAAAGTTATGGACTCCCAAAGGGAGTGCCCCATTCCCCATTGTTTCCAATGGGAGCTAATAGGAGATGGGGGCTACACATTTGAGAGTCCATAACTTTGGACCCCCTGAACCAAACTTCACCAAACCTGGGTGGTATCATCAGGAGAGTCTCCTAAAGATACTCTGAAATTTTGGTGCTGCTATCTTAATAATTGCACCCCTGAAAGCAGGCACCCTCCAGATTTCCCCAGATTCTCCTTTTAAATCCACCCCTTCCTGCCAATGTTTGTTTTCTTTCTTTCTTTTATTCTCTCAATGCCTAATAAAGGTTACTATTATTATTATTAAATCCACCCCCTTTGGCATGAATTCAAAGGGAGAATCTGAGGTCCCTAGTTTAAACATTGAAAGTGATGCTGTTTCAGGGTTGGGGAGAATCCATCCCAAAATAGCATCACTTTCAATGTTGTTTAAACTGGGGACCCCAGATTCTCCCTTTAAGGTGGATTTAAAAGGAGAATCTGGGCTCCCTAGTTTAAACATCATTGAAAATGATGCTGTTTGGGGGTGGATTCCAGCATCACTTGTTTAAACTAGGGAGCCCAGATTCTTAGAGGGAGAATCTGGGGTCCCCAGTTTAAATAACATTGAAAGTGATGCAGTTTCCCCCAATTGGGGGGACTGGATACAACACTATAAAAATTTTCATAGCAATAATAAAACATTTTGAAAGCATTTTGAAAATGTTTTCAAAAAAATTATTTCTGCTGTGTGGCATGGCCTATTGCTGTGTTCAGATTTGTGAGTTGGGGCATGTTCTATAATGTGATGATGACTTTGAAATAACCTGGTGGAAAAAATCATTGTTTGGTCACGGTGGGGGAGGGTGGCCACCCATGGGGGGGCATCAAACTCAGGTTTTGCCCAGGGCTCCAGTTTGCCTAGGTACGCCACTGCCATGCTATGTTCAGAATCACAGTGTGAGATAGGCTGGGTTCACAAGGAGTGACTTTCCTAAGGTTACCCATGGAGTTGAAGAGCTAAGCAAGCCTTTGAACTGCGTCTAACCATTCCACCACACGACCATACAAGCAGACTGAATTAAGCAAACGCTTCGTAGGAAAGGTGGGTTTTGAACCGGGAGCAGCAGAGAGTGGCAGCACCTTGTCAGTATTTGGGAAGGCAGCGCTGGCAACAGGAAGCAACAGAGGAGAACTGGATGCCACTGGAGGCCTTGAGGCTGCTGAGGATGGAAAGAAGGAAGTCCAAGATATGGAACAATTCAAGGCAGTAGACAGGTGGAAATGCCCGGGAGAGACAGCTGAGGAGGGCCCACTGCCTAGCTGAAGGACTAGCACAGGGGTCTGCAACCTGCGGCTCTCCAGATGTTCATGAACTGCAATTCCCAACAGCCCCTGCCAGCATGGCCAATTGGCCATGCTGACAGGGGCTGATGGGAATTGTAGTCATGAACATCTGGAGAGCCGCAAATTGCAGACCACTGGACTAGCAGAAGGAAAACATTTTTATGGTAGACCAGCTGGAGCAGTGAGACACAACAACGGGCCCAGGGTGTTGCAGTGTTTTAACCAAGAGGAGGTGGGTGGGATGCATTTCACCCAAATTGTTCAAACAGAAGCTGAACCGATTCAATGCGGATGAAATATGGGAAGGCGAGGCTGAAGCGGCGCGGGATTGGAACCTGCCACCCTCTGGACAAAAAAAGCAAAAATCGCCAGAACCCGCCTCCTATTGACCAATCAGGCAGATTCGTCGAACCTTCCACAAGGGCTGCCTGTGGGTCCCCTTACCGCAAGGGTGTCCAACTCTGCCCCTCCAGATATTCGCGCAGTACAATTTCCATCCGCCCCAGTTTCCCAGTCCTTGGGGTCTGGTGAATAATGCCTGTCCAGGGGCGTCCAACTGGGCCACTGCAGATGTTCATGGACTACGATTCCTACCAGCCCCTGGCAGGGGCTCCCCTGGACAGTTGGACACGCCTGGACATGATGGGTTGATGGAAATCGGACTCCACTCCACGAACATCTGGAGGCCCAGAGTTGGACACGAATGCCTTAAAAAAGCAGATTCAAAAGTGCATCCATAATAAAGGCAAGATTACCCAATCCGGATTGAAACAGTCGCTTTCGGGGGCGGAGTCTAGACTGCGCGAGGCGGGTCGGTCGGAAAGGCCCGGGGCTGGAATCCCCTCCGGAGGGAATCCCCGGGAGGCCCCGCCTCTCCGCTGACGTCGGCCGCCTCCCCAATCGGGCCAGAGTCACGCGCGCAGGAGGACCCTCCTCCCGGGCCTCGTCAGCGTCGTGACGTCAGAGGCGGGCGCGTCAGGTAGGGGGAAGCCGCGAGCCGAGACTTCCTCGACGGCGCTGACAGGGGCGAGCGGGGCCTTGGGCGATGGCGGCGATGGGCATGCCGGACGCGAGCTTCTTGTGGGGCGTCTTCCAAAGGTAAGGGCGCCTGGCGCTGACCCGTCCCTCCCGCCCCCTCCCCCCCCGCGCGCCCACTCCCCTTGCCCCGTGGGGTTCTGGGAGCGGGCGGTTGAACGGCCGGCGCCTGTCCACGCGCCGTTGCCACAGCAACGTTTTCGGTGTCTCCTCAGGGTGGACAAGGACCGCAGCGGGGTCATCTCCGACGGCGAACTCCAACAGGCGCTCTCCAACGGTGAGTCCGACGGGGGAAGGCGGGCGGGCGGGAGGGGTCCGTCGCAATCCAGAGGGCCACCCCCCATACACGTTACTATTTTACGATTATCATCATTATTAATTATTAATAATTATAATAAATTATAATAATTAATATATAAATTAATAATAATTTAATTATGTTTAATATCACAGCTGCCAGTTCTTCAGTTGGTTGCTGGCCTTTCATCATAATTCAGGCCTCGCTCAGAGGCCAGGGACTGTAATGAAAGGCCAACAACCAGCTGAAGAACTGGCAGCTCTGATATTATAACGAAATTAAAGTAGTAACAGTAACCACCAGCTAAAGAACTGGCAGCTGCGACATTAAAAATAGTAATAGCGAATTTGAATCCCGCCCTTCCCAGCCAGGGTTGGGCTCAGGGCTGCTTCCAGAGTTTAGAACACAGCAATACAAAATACAAATCTCTATAGTTGGCGATTTGCATGCACAGACAGGCCTCCTGGTGGCCCTAAAGCACAGGTGTCAATTTATTCGCATTTCTCCAGATGTTGCAGGACTTCATTGACATCCCCAGCATCATGCTGACTACACAGCAGGGGATGATGGGAACTGTAGTCCATAACATCTGGAGGGCCATGAGTTTGACACCTATGCCCTAAAGGTACCATGAGTTTGACACCTATGCCCTATGCCCTCCAGGTGTTCATGGATTATGATTCCCATGAACCCCTGCCAGCATGGCCAATTGAACATTTGGAGGGCCAGTCCTGAACACTGCTGTCTTAGAGGGTGATGAGCCAACATTTTCCTACACAAATGCTGTAATGAGTTTGGATATGAAATGACACCTGCCCGCCAAAGAGTCAAGTTTTGAAAGACTAAACAGCCAAGACAAGACCTCCCCTCAGCGGCAAAGGGGTGGTGGTGGTGGCTTCTGCTTGGAAGACCAGTGTGAAAGATTGGGGCAGCCACAAAGGAGGCCCTGTGATGTCGCTGTCTGGATCTTCTTGGCTGAAATGCTCAAGAGGGAGCGCTGTTGCCAGGGGGTAGGCCTTGAATTGCACTTCTTGCCTCGACAAACTGGTACCTCAAAAACTTCACTGACCGTCAGAAGCAAGCATTTATTCCAGGACCAGGTTAACTGTCAGTGCTAAATGAGCCCTTTTTTAAAGTATATTTTTGTTATCATAGGGCAGGGATGCCCAAGTCTGACCCTCCAGGTGTTCATGGATTATGATTCCCATGAACCCCTGCCAGCATGGCCAATTGAACATTTGGAGGGCCAGTCCTGAACACTGCTGTCTTAGAGGGTGATGAGCCAACATTTTCCTACACAAATGCTGTAATGAGTTTGGATATGAAAGAATGCATTCAGCCAGAGTCATTTCCTTAAGCAATTGCTAGGCTGGTCTGGATAAAGGCAATACAGAGTACTGGTCTGTTAGGAAGTGGTCAGTTAAAAGGGACAGTGGAATCATTTAACGCATGATAAAGAAAAGTAACAAATCAGTGGAGCTTGGGGCTGTATTGCTTTGATTTGTTGTGAAGAGCAATAAAATAATTTATTTAGAGAAATAGACTTCCTGGTTCTATTTAGCTTCCGGCATTGTTGTTCCCCTGTGTGATTGTATTGTGACTCTGCATTTTTGTTTGCTGTACTGGTAAACAGTATGTTGCCACAATACTGTGCTGTAGTACTGCACATCAAGGAAAGGGATAATGTATGGTGGTGTGGTTAACATCAAAGTACATTAATATTTTTTTGCTGCTTTGCTATTGTCCACCTTAATAGTACAAAGTTCTGCTGCTAGTAATGGACCATGAATGGTGGGCTGTTGCTAGTTAAGGGATTCTGAAGAGATCCTTGTGGCAGTGAATTCAGCATGACAAGCAATTAAACCAACTAACTTTAACTGAGAATGTGGCTTGAACTGTGTGAACTATAAACATTAGTTACCACACCACCCCAGTTCTGATAACAAAATTATTTATGAGAAGCTTGATTTGCAGCTGACCACCTGGGAAGTACTTGCTGACGTAGTGACGTTTGGTTTGGGCGACTGAAATGGTTATACCCTGATGAGCTGAATGGCGCTCAACAGAGGCCAATTTACTGGAGGTCCCCGGCCCCTCAATGATGCGACTGGCCTCCACCGGAAATCAGGGTCTATGGCTCTGGCCGCCTGGTGGAACACTCTCCTCCAGCGTCCGGACTTCTGGCGGGACCTTCGGGGATTCGCAGGGCCTGTAAGACTGGAAGTTGTTCCAATCCGCATTTGGAGAGACCGTCAGCTGAGGGTGCCCCCCTGCTCCTCCTCTCTAATTACTCCCCATGGCCCTAATACCATCAGGACACATTATTTCCTCGTGATTAGGAGGGTTTCTTGTAAGGGCATGCATGATGTTCTAAACATACTTCTGTTGTTTCTTAATCTATATGTATGTTTTTAGCTGATGTTTTATCTGCACAATCACTCTGAGTTCTCTTCGAGGATAGGGCGGTATACTAAATTCTAATTAATTAATTAATTAATAATAATAATAGTAATACAGTACAATAGTAATAATAGTAATATTAGTACCCTACGTGCAAAGTAGTAAAGCAGGATATGTTCAAAAAGTATTAGTTGGATTCTTTCATGCTGTTTTAACGGTTTCATCACACATGCAGTTTTTCTTAGGCATGTGTGGCTGCCTCGTTTGTGAGTATGGGAAAGGTAACGCAAACCTTCTTATGATATTGCAGGTCTATTTCTGTTTTTGCGGTGTGTCCGGAAATCACAGTGTTTCACAACATCCTGTATACTATAGCATTGTCAGAATGGGCTGTTTCATGTGTAAATTTAACATGCCAGATGTCTTACATAAATAGAAACGAGTATGTGTCGTGTACAGATATCCGTGTGTAACCACTACTGTTTTGACTTGTATGCATTCAGTGGGAATCTACATGGTCTTCAGCCCGCATACAGGCACTAAAACAAGGTTTGTGATCACTACTTACGGAGATGTGTGGCTGCCTCGTCTGCTTTTCTTCTGCTGTTTTTGAAGCAGCTCTGTGCTCTTTCTGCTGGTTTTTCCTCAGATTTCTCTTTTTTTCCTGTGAAATGTGTTTTCACTCTCTGTTTTCACTTAGCCAAAAGTTAGCTGCTTCTGCAGTGGGAGTTTAATGAAAAACACACAATTCTTTTTACTGATTAGCTAGAGTCAATGTCGGCAAAGAGGTTGGGCCCCAGATGAGCAGGCAAAGACTTGTCTCGGTAGACCAGCCGAGCTGGGTTGCCATGGCTGCGCTTCGCTTCTAGAAGTCACTGCAAAGCGTAGCAGTGCTACAACAGATCTCTGTGTCTGGAACCGTGCCGCAACGTAACCAACCGTGTTTCAGAAAAGGGAGCTGTTTTTTGTATGGAAAGTTGTGCTCACTTACCTACTGTGAATTCCACCCATTTACTCACAAAGACTGCCTTGTTCTGTGGGAGCCTGCCCAGATCAGGGCTGCCAAATTGAACATTGGTCGACTGTGATATTTTGGGAGAGGAGAGTTTTGCTAAGATAGTAAAGCTCATTCTTTATGAAGGGAGGAAATTCACAAACTGTTTTTCTGTGCCTGGTCGTCATCTCAAAAGTAGCTTGAGTTTTGGGACTGGAGCTTAAAATGGAACAAATGGGGATCTTCAGCAAAATATGATGCATCGTTTCTGCTTGTCTGGGAATAGATGGGGACAATTTCTACCTTCAAAGTCATCTTCAGTGATTAAAGAAGCCTGTTGGGATTGCCCCAGCAGACATTACGTTCTGCTTACCAAGGGTCTGTTTCTACCTTTGCAGCCAGACTTGTGAGTTAAAGGGGACCTTCTTGAGCTACCATATCAGTCATACTCTAACCCTAGGAACATGCTTGAGAGTCAGCGATGCCCTTCTGCCCTTGCACTGCAGCCCATCATCGAGCCACTGGCCCCATCTCTGTTCGCAGGCAGCAGGGCAGGCGCGATTAACCGCCCTCGCCGGCTGCCGCTGGCTTCATCGGCTTCCCCTCGGGCCTGCTCCTGTTGGAGCCGGGCAGGCGCTTTCCGGACATGGCGGGCCGAAAGCCGCTGACCCTATCCTGCCGTGATCCATGCTTCTACAGAATGAGTGGAGTAAAAGGTAAAACCCAATACTATACAGTGTTATCTTTATTTTAAATGTCAAAAATTATTTGCGGCTCCAAGTGTTTTCTTTTCCCATGGAAAACGGGTCCAAATGGCTCTTTGAGTGTTAAAGGTTCCCTACCCCTGCTCTAACCCCTGTGGACGGCTGCAAAGGGCAGAATTGCAAGAGAATCATGGAGAAGGGAAAATCTCACCTTTCTGTGGAATGGGAGCTGATTGGGGTTATCAGCTGATGCAAGTGAACTTGAAGCTGAGAGCACATAAGCACCCCAAGCACAGTAAATGCGTGGGTAGTACAACAAATACTTCAAATAAAAAAGAACATGATGGCTAAATGTGACTTCTGGGTTCAAAGAAAGTGGTATTTGAAGGCTTCCTGAGTTTGTCTGGCTAACCACTGTGGGAAACAGAGGAAGGATTAACTGGACTGCTGGTTGATCCAGCAGGACTGATCTGATGTTCATTTTTAAAATAAAAATTTTCTCAAAACATCCACAGTTGGAAGCCTAATGGAAAATGAAACTAGGACTATATCTGTGCTGAAGGAAAAACTTTTGTGTTTTACCAGCTAAGGACCTGGTGGCTTCTATGGCAACAGTGGGATTCTCATAGTTGGTCTCAGACCCTAAGCATCAAGTAGGCCACACTGTGGATTTGACCTGTAGCACGGGGACAGATGTTGCTCCAGTGTTAGTTGATAGTGCTGTGGTCGGACCACTATACGCTCAAGGCCTACTTGAGAATCCCAATCCCTCCCTGTATAGGCAGAGAGCAAATTTATGCTTGCCTTCAACAGTCACAATAAGTGCAGGCAATTCTGGAGGCCCCTGAGATTTGTTAGCTAGGTGAGCTGGATAAAGCCATCACGCCCTCTGCCCTCTACTCTAGACCATTAGCTCTTTGGTATATCTTGGAGCTTTTTGGGAAAAAAGCAGGAGCTGAGACAACTTGAGCGAGTTTGATGGAAAACTCATGACACAGCTCCAAGATCATCTTATAACACATTTATGAAATCCTATGAGATGGCAATGAAAGCTACTAAGAAGGAATTCTAAACAGTCTCTATTGTGTTTGCAGGCTCATGCCCAGCACAATTATTTAGGGTAATAGGTCCTTGATTGCCCTTTTGGAGGGGTTCCAAGATGCTAGAAATTCAGCTATTACCTGTGAGACATTTGCAAGCTTTGTTTCAAATAAGATCCTGTTGCTCTGCCAGACCTTCTGGCCAACCTTGATACAATTAAGGAACTGGAGGCCCCTTAGCAGTCTTCTGGTCCAATAATGGACCAATTTAGCCATCTCTCCCAAGTCAGTGCAGACAGAGTCATGGTGATTGTGAAGCCTAATACCGGTACTTGGATCCATGTCCATCATGGCTGATGTAAGCCAGCAGTGGCAGTGTTCAAGCTCCCCTAGGAGACATTGTAAATCTGTCCCTGAGTTCAGGGGTCTTCCTAGGGGAGCTGAAAGAGATGGTATATCCGCTCCTGAAGACATTTCAATCCAACTTCCAACCTGGCCTTGGGACAGGAATGGTGTTGGTCACTCTCACAGACAATCTCTGAAGACAATTTGACCAGGCGGGTCAGCGATGTTAGTGCTTCTCGATCTCATTGCAGCATTTGATGTAGTCAGTCACAGGCTTTTGAGTCATCGCCTTGCCAATGCTGGTATACGGGGGAAAGCCTTGCAATGGCTGATCTTCTTTCTCCAGGGTCAAGATAGTACTTAAGGAGAGGACCTCATCATGCTATTCATTGGTATTTGAGGTTCCATAGGGAGCAAGCCTTTCCCCAATTTTATTTAATATCAATGTGTGGCCTCTAGCTTAGCTGTACTTGCCCAGAAAATCTGGCCAGCCAGATGAAACCAGATCCAGCCACTGTCCTGTGGCTGGGCAGTGGAGATTCAGGGGTGGAAGATGCCAACTCTTGGCTCTTAATGAACTGGAGTTAACACCTAAGCCACCTGTAAGGAGCTTGGTGTGATTCTCAATGCCTCTTTCTCTATGGTAGCCCAAGTCATGAATGTGGCCAGAGTGGCATTTTCCCATCTGTGCCAAGTTAGGCAACTACGTGGCACGCTGCCTGTTTCACCCTGACCTAGCCACAGTTATCACCACTAGGTTGGATTATTGTAAATCACTTTATGCAAGGCTACTCTTGGGCCTGATTTGGAAACTCTAACCAGTGCATAATGCACAAGTCCTCACAGGGACACCATGGAGAACCCACAATAGACCAGTGCTCTACCAGCTGCACTGGCTCCAAGTAGAGTATTAGGTCATGTTTAAAGTCCTAGTGCTGATATTTAAAGGCCTAAACAGTCTGGGTTCATTGAACCTGTGGGACTGTCTCTCTAGATATGTCCTCCAAAGAGGATTTTGCTCTGCAGATAACAACCTACTGGTGATCCCTGGCTTTAAATGGTCTCTGGCCCAGCCTGGTGGAATGCTCTGTCCAAAGGGCCCAGGACCCTGTGGGATCTATTTCAATTCTGCAGGTCTTGTAATATAGAGAGCTGTTTGCCAGGCTAGCAGATGAGGACAGGAATGGGTTTTGTTTCATCTTGGCTGGCCTCCCTTCCCTCTGTTTTGTGTTGTGGACTAGAGGATCTGTGTTTTACTTCATTTTGATTGCCCCAGCCTGGTTGGATTTGTTAAAGGCATCATTTGAAATGTTTGAAATGTTGGGAGCCGCTCTGAGCCTGCTTTGGTAGGATAAGCGGGTTGCAAATGTAATAAATAAATGCTTTTAGAGTGATGTTGGTACATCTTTAATGTGTTGTTTACATTTAGTCTGCAATGAGTTCAGCTAATTTGCGCATGTATGTGTAAAGTGCCATCAAGTCAGAGCTAACTTATTATGACCCTGTAGGGTTTTCAAGGCAAGAGACATTTGTCGGCGTGGGCTGAAAGAGTTCTGAAAGAACTGACCCAAGCTTACCCATCAGGCTTCATGTGGAGAAGTGAGGGATCAAACACGGTTCTTTAGTTTAGAGTTCCCCTCTGCCCTAAGTCCATACTGAGAAGCTCACATATGTGAATATAGGGATACATTGGATCAAATTATTACAAATCAAAAAATATCACAGGCCAAAAGGAAACAGAAAAAAGACAAAGTGCTGGAACTGGATGAACTAACATCAATGTATTACAAATGCTTGGAAAATAATTTAATATTACATCTGTAAAAAGTCATGAATGAAATAAGTAAAGAGAAAGAATTGCCAACATTGTAGCAAGAAGCTCATGTAACATAACAATCTTATAGATCCATTTCACTGCTAAGCATGGACTATAAACTGTTCACTTCAATCTTTATTATGGCTATAAACCAGGATAAACTAGCATAAGGTAAATATAGTATATAAAATTAAAAGAAAACAAAAGGCTTAAAGCTGTAAAAGAATATGCAGGAGGGGACCATGAAATGATCAAGTGCTGTAACTGTATGGCATATCATCTCTATAGGTAGGAGTGGTTTCATTCCGAGATCTTATGGGATTAGGATCATCTTTCATCAGCCCCTGCCAGCATGGCCATGCTGGCAGGGGCTGATGGGAATTGTAGTCCATAACATCTGGAGTGCCAAAGGTTCGCCACCACGGTCCTATGGCATATTTTAAGAGCTGCCACCTAGAACCTAGAATGTGGTTTCAGAATTGGTATCTGTGAGCAGCACAGAAGTATAAAATTGTCCTGTGTGGCTAAGACTATGTTATTAGACATACTGACCAAAAATATTCCAAAAATTTCAGAACTTTTTCAATATTTGATAATTGCAGCCAGAGTAGTATTTGAAACAAAATGGAAGGCAGAAGAATGTCCAAGCCCAGAGAATTGGGAAGGTTAACTAGTGGAATAGGGCAACTGTGTCAAAATCAACAAACTTTGTGACTGAGCAATTGATCAAAGAGTTCCAAGATAAATGGAAAGTGTATTACTTGTATTATTCAAAAAAGGTATAATGAAAAGTGAAGAAATATTGTTGAAATGATGCTGTGGCAGAACAGGCTTGCTTTCCCTGGCAGGCCCTATTCCACTCTCTGCACTCTCCCAGGGGTTGCCAACTTTTCCTGGGGAGGGCTAGGTTTCTCTCTGGGTAAACTGCTGCCACCACGATCATTTGAGAACTGCCCGCTGGGGAAGATCAGGATTCCCCGGCTTCCTTTCCAACCGTGAGGCCTCTGCCTCAGTTTCCCCTTGGTTCCCCTCTCCGGGGTTCCACAGGGTAGATTGGAGGTCCTGGAGGAAAAGCTGCTCAGCCTTCCTCTCTCTCCTGTTTAGATAGTGCATCCAAGACACTGGGGCATTCGTAGTACAGAGAACCGTTCTCCACATCTAAGATTTAAAAGTATTTGGTAAAAATAAGTCACAAATATCTTTTAGCACAGCACCAGATTGAGCAAGGGTTTCCAAAGCAAGGGAGATATAAACGCAAATCCCCTGCCCCTATCTCTTAACATATCCTAGCTAGGAGTTGTTGAACATGGGGTAGGCATGTAAAGCTTAGACGGTTGCAATTCTCAAAGTGTTCTCATTACCTGGCAGGCTGGGTGTGCTCCCTGGAAGAGCACATGGCTCAAAGGTGGCTGCTCCCTTCCCAGCCCTGGCCAGAGGTCTTCTCCCTTCTATGTCTCAGCAGAAAAGCCTGAGAAAGAGACCTCGCCCCTCTCCTATCCAGCAATTTATCAGATCCCAGACCCCACCCTCCTTTGATCTGGTCAGGCTGGGTCAAGATCTCTTTTCCCCCTAGGTCAGGTAGCACTTCCTGATGTCTCTCTGGAATTTCTAAGTCCTCCAAATCTATGATACCTGATGAGAGAAGATGAGAAGGGGTGGGGAGGAGCCCATTTCTCCGCAGATGCATATAAATTATCATTAACCCTGATGATATTATTATATCATAGATTGAAAAGGGGTTTAAATGGAAACACAAATGATTAATCACTTTATGGAAAAATTCAATATCTTATTAGGAAATTTAGAAAGTTATAATAGAAAGCACTTATTAGTGAACTTTACATACTTTGGATCAGGGGTCTTCAAACTATGGCCCTCCAGATGTTCATAGACTACAATTCCCAAGAGCCCTACCACTTGGCCATGCTGGCAGAGGCTGATGGGAATTGTAGTCCATGAACATCTGGAGGGCCATAGTTTGAAGACCCCTGCTTTGGATTATTAAATTTTAGTCTGATGTCACAGCTGTGACCATTCTGCCTTGCATCACTCTGCTAGGAGTTTAGCCGCTTGACAGAATCTAAACCCCTTACGGTATTGCTCCCAGTTTCACTGGCAGACACAAAGCCCCTGACCAAAAAAGAGGGAAACAGAATGGAGGGCAAATTAATGACTGGAGTGCCTTTCTTGATTGAGTAAAAAGAAAAGAGAGAGAGAAGAGGAATGTCCTTGGGCTGGGCTGACTCCTCTGGGGTGAGTGGTGATGTCTCCAGTGTTGAAAAGTATTTTGAGGTTGAGAAGGCTATGCCACTGAGCTGGAGGAGATTCCACTTGTAGCAATATCCTTCCTCTTCATTCCTGGGAATTTTCAATGTCATGGCTGAACTCAGGTGCCTTTGTGAGGCTCCCCAAGCTTCACATTTCCTGGCACTTCGGCTACAAAAGGGGATGCCTATTGACCAAGTGTTGTCTTACAGCAATGGAGACAGCATGTCTTTTCGGCAAGTGAGAGATGCAGGGGGCAACTCTGCCGTCCTGTTTCTCCCCAAGCCCTTTTATTGACAGTTTACAAGAGGAAAAACAAACAAGGCAGGCAGGGGAAACACAATACAATGGACAGGGCAAAGAGTACGGGGGTTTGAGCAGAGAATTTGGTATTTGCACGTACACACATTGGAGCCAGAGGGTCTGAAATGTCAGCAGTTTTCTCCGAAACCACATTTGGGAAGGAAAGGTCAGTTGCACGTGGGAGACCCTTTTCCAAGCAGAATGGCTGCCTTACTCGGGAGCCTCCCGGGCGCTGTGCCCCCCAACAACCAAGTCCAAAATAAGAGGAGGACCCTACTGTCTAAGCCAGTGATGATGAACCTTTTGAGCTTGATGTGTAAAAAATTTGGAAAATGCCTATCTTGACTCTGCTGGTGTCCCCCTGCCTCCGAACAAAAGAGAAACGATTCTTTGCATATTCAGTCCAGTCATGTGTGTTGCTGTGTTGTGGGGTGTCACCTTTGACATGCATGTCATAGGTTTGCCATCACTGGTCTAAGTGGTCTCAGCTGATGGAGCAGTAATGTCTTCACACGTGATACAGTAGTAGTGGCTCAGACATTCAGCCACATGACTTAAGAGTTTTTTTCATTTTGGAATAAGAAAACTGTCATTTCTCTTTCCTGACAAGAGAAGTGTGGCATTTAAACTGAAGGTTGTGGTCAAATATTGTGGTTTCTTGTGTCCCTTTCTCACCGCCATTTTAATTTATTATAAATAATATCTGTTGTAGTCCTGAGCATTATTCAGATAAAATTCTGATTCAGAATAATACTTTACTCTTTAAAAATACAAAGTAATGCTTTCAGTTTTTCAGAGAAATCCCTCCTTCTCCTGAAGGCGGAGGGAGTCTGGATCTATGGATTGTTCTCTTCCTGTTACTAGGAGGCAGGACTTCTCTGAACTTTTAACTTCACTTTCTTCCTATAACGGTCACTTCCTTCCGTTGACAGTTACGTTCCTGCCTCATACAGGAGTGCACAACTTCCTTCGGGCTCCATGCCTTTCTTCAGCTTTTTTCCTCAGGAGCCTTAAGTTTTTTGTCTTTCCCTTCCATTCTTGTCGGTTTTTGTGTGATTGTTGTGTTTTCTGTGTCTGTTTCCCTCATTTTTTCATTTATCCACCTGCTTAGTGTGTGTTTTGTATTGGTTTGTAATTAGTAAAGGTTTTGTATTGTATAGTATTGTAACATTATATATTGCAGCTTAGAAGGATAAAGCAAATCTTCCATTTTACACAGTAGGTTTCTTCCTTTTTTTCAAAATTAATGCTTTATTAACATAATATGTTTTTCATACAGTTGCAGTATAAATGATAAAACATGTATTACTGATGATATCACTATCCAATGATACTAATTAGAAAAACGTCAATAAAGAAACTACGGTAACATTAAACTCTGCTTTCTGTTACCTTCACCAGCTTTCTTCAATCTTATGTATTATCTATATATAGCAGTGGCATAGGAGGTTAAGAGCTCGTGTATCTAATCTGGAGGAACCGGGTTTGATTCCCAGCTCTGCCGCCTGAGCTGTGGAGGCTTATCTGGGGAATTCAGATTAGCCTGTACACTCCCACACACGCCAGCTGGGTGACCTTGGGCTAGTCACAGCTTCTCGGAGCTCTCTCAGCCCCACCTACCTCACAGGGTGTTTGTTGTGAGGGGGGAAGGGCAAGGAGATTGTAAGCCCCTTTGAGTCTCCTGCAGGAGAGAAAGGGGGGATATAAATCCAAACTCAAACTCACTATATATAATATTGGATTTATATTTATAACTTTTTATAATGTTACACCGCCAACTACAATGTTATTCTTATTATCTCATACAATATAATTTATCCATTCTTTCCACTTTGATTTGAATTCCATATCGAATTTGCATAAAATATAACCTGTCGGTTTAGCCAATCTTACAAACTCCGTGACTTTAAGTTGCTGTTCTTTCACCATTAGAATCTTTGAAGTTTTCCAATTTTTGGCCCAAATTATTCTTGCAACAGTAGATAAGTATCTGACTAGATCAGCATATCTCTTGTCTTTCTTTGCATCTAAAATTTATAGGAAATACATTTCAGGATTCATCTTCATCTTACCATTTAAAATCTTTGATATTTCTTTATGGATCTGTCACCAAAAACTCCAGTCTTCCTGCATGTCCACCACTGATGAATTAGAGTACCTATTTCTTCTCTGCATTTCAAAACCTCTGCATTTCAGAACCTTTTTTCATCTTAGCCAGCTTATGAGGTGTTATGTACCAGCAATAAAGCATCCTATGTTTTAATATAATAACTCTTAGTGAAACTTAAATCTTTGATCCATAATATTATGTCCCACATTTCTAACCCAACTAACCATATAATCCTTTACATTCTCCTTCTCCCTATCGAAAGCTAGGCAAACTTCATACATCTTTCCTTTCAAACCTAAATCTGTCTTCAGCAATCGAGTCTCTAATACACCTATGTCTGTTGCGATCTTGAAAGATTTCTTAGGTTCATCAGAATGATTCTTGAGCTGTCTGTATAACCACCAGTCTACAGTAGGTATCTTACAGTCTGATTTGATTGCTCTTTTATATCTATAACAGATGGTCCAACGTTTTGACACCTTTGAGAGAGGTCATGACCATTATTCCACTGTGATTATGGATTTATTTTTTTTAAAGATCTTTCCTGTGATTTTTTTAAAAAATGTTTGCTTTCTTTTTGTCTTAGGAACATGGACTCCATTTAACCCAGCAACAGTCAGATCCATCCTATGTAAGTTGTTAATTAGACTATACCTTTGCTTTAATATTCACTACTGAATGTTTTTGTGTTTATATTGACTGACCAAAGAGGATCAGAGCTTCATCCCGTGTCCCTATTCACCAGCAGTGGTCTGGACTGGTATTTTGTGTGTGGTTGCTCCCACTTCACGGAACAAACTCTGAGGTGTGTGAGTTGGGCTCTTTGAGGTGTCCAAGACCTGCTTTCAACAAGGATTTCTGGCAAGGACAGGAATAAGATCTGTAGGTGGAAGCCTGTGTCAGGAGGCCTGTATTTGGGGATTGCTTATGCTGCTGTTTCAATGCACTGGGGGGGGGGCAGGGAGATGGAATGGGTTAAATGCATTTCTAACTGTCTTTTCACTGTTGCTGTAGAATGTGGAGCAATACCAGGTGGTGTTCAAGGTCACTGCTTGCCCATCTTATGTTATCTTCCTAACACTTACTTTTAGGCTCGCTTTCCCAGGCCGGGGCGGGGGGGGGGCGCTGCCAGTTGTTTTAACTATTGGATTTTGCGCAGGTTTTTCTCAGTTCTGGCTTTAGCCAGGGAAGATCCCACACCATTAAAACTACTGTTCTTCAACAAGAGTTTGTGAGTGTTTTTGGGATTCTGACAGCCTGGTTCTGGGGCTAGAGACTGCAACCTGTAACTCTCCAGATGTTCATAGGCTACAATTCCCATCAGCCTCTGTCAGCATGGCCAATTGGCCATGCTGGCAGGGGCTGATAGGATTTGTAGTCCATGAACATCTGGAGAGCTGCAGGTTGCAGACGTCTGGGCTAGAAGAAGCTGCTGGTTAATTTTTGCCTGATATGTCATTATTTATCCGTTAGTAGACATTCCTGTAATTTTTCTTAGATTTATAAGTGGAAGGAAACAGACAGTGTCTTGTTTCTGTTACTTGTACACCTTAATATTTGGATTGTGTTTGTTTCAGCCATGTTTGACAGAGAAAACAAAGGTGGCGTGAACTTCAACGAATTCAGTGGCGTCTGGAAATACATCTCAGACTGGCAGAACGTATTTCGCACGTATGACAGAGACAATTCTGGAATGATCGACAAACACGAATTAAAGCAAGCACTAACAGGTTTTGGTAATTCATTTGCAATTATAGTTGCCTGCGTACTACAGTCCTCTATAGAGCTGTGCCACGTCACACACTGAAACATTCAGTGGTAAAAGGCAGAACATGGCCTAGCTGTTTGTTTTTGTGGTCCTTAAAAAACAAGAGTCTCACAAGGCTGCCATGTGGGCCAAAGTTTTCATGAAACTTTTGCCAAAACAAAAGCATTTCAGACTATTAGAACTCCGTCCATTCTTAGTATTATAGTTTGTTTATTTATTTATAGGCCTCCTCATTTGCTGAGGCTCAAAGTGGATTACACTGAATAAAGCAAAGCAAACAAGTGGCACGACATGTAGGGCAATAGCACTTAGATTCCAGAATTAGAAATAGTGCAAAAATCAGACAAATCCTTACAAATGCAAAAAATTGAATCACACAATGTGGAAAACAGTGACCTAAATTCCTGTTTTTACCTCATGCCACTAAGGTTCATTTCAAGTTCACTGGTAACTTTTTTTTGGTCTGACTTGTGTTTTTTTTAATGCCCCCGGAGTCTATTTGTTTTGTATCAGTTCAGATCTACTCAATACAATAAACCCAGACCCTTCATCCTTTGGTGTCCTTTCATGGCCTTGCCTCTCTCCGCTTTGTCTGTATGGTCTCACCTTCTGGTACAAACACCCCTCAGAACGAGCACCTTTATGAGAGGGAGAGCCCATATTTTCAGTGAAGCTGTTGGCAGGATTCCTTTGTCCCCCCCTTTTCTCCTGACAGTATGTCAAACTGGAATGAATTCACACTCCCTTTTTGGTTTTCCAAATCTTGTTTAGACCAAGAGATTCTTGGTGTGTGAAATGTTCATTCTCTCATCTCAAAATTTCAAGCAGCCAGGCATTAGTGGTTGGAAAAAACAGTGCCGTCCTGTGCAGACTTACTCTAGTCTAATCTCAAGATAATTAGTGATCAGGCAACCCGATCCGGGGACTGGGCCTAATCCCCCTCTGGGGGCAGCGTGGGCCTATATTGTTGGATTTGCCCTCCCAGGGGCACTTATTCCGATGGAAAGGCAAATCTGCCAGTGCCCAGCTGCTGTGGGACACTGAGAGACCCAGCAGCAGTGCCCAGCTCCACATCAGCACTCCTGAGCTATGTAGGCTTGGCAGGGGCATTCCCAGGGGGTGGAGCCAACCTTAGTAAGTCCCCTTGTGCCTGCAGAGATGGCCTCGGAGATATGCCATATTTTCCATTTTAATATTTAATATCCTCATTTAAGATTTGTACATCTTTCTGAATTCCCCCCTATGGGGTATTCTGGTGGGGGTGGTTGTTTTTTGGCTACCTGTACTGCAGGAAAGCCCTTTGGAGGGGGCCTTAACAGTCTTGGGCTGTTAAGAATAACATCGTAGTTCTAAGTTCTCAAGTAGATTCCTGCCACAGAGCAGTATTGGCAAATGTGCAGGTTGTTGCCTAATAGTCAACACAGGTGTTCTCTGACAAGTAGTGTGGAATACTGCATTTTCTAAGTATGCCTAGTATACCTGGGTTCTGACCTCCTGAAGATCAGCATGTTCCTGTAGATTAATTCAAACACCAAAGCAGGGTTGATCTTTTTTTTGTAGTAAAAGGATCAGACTTTTTAAAGGATTCTTAAATGCTTCAGGGCACTGCTCTGTATTAAGTGGCTAGAAGGTTAAGAAAATGTTTAAAGGGCCACTAGATATACAACTACTAAATCTCAAAGCCTATTTATTATAAATCATCTGCAATTGTACAATAAATCATCTAACCTTTATTATAAATCATGTACTGTAAGTCTACTTTATTATAAATCATCTATTATAAATCATCTACATCTTCTAAAAGGCCCACAATAGCCTACCTCATACATACAAAATCCAACTTACAGTACACAGAAGGGTCCACTTTTGGGACCCTAACAGACACATTTCAGCCAAACTGCGTTCCTTAGTGGTCAAAATTAATACAGTAATGTCCATCTTCAACCACACATAGCAGTAATCAATCTTTTATCTAGACTGAGACCAATTGTCTATAATTAGCCAATTTGATATTAAATATTAACTGAGGGTAGAATTTCAGTTGTCAAATATGAGGTGTTGAAAACTCGGAACATATATTATTTGAATGCTCATACTATGATGAGATACGTTGGATGCTTCTGTCCTTTGACCAGACAAACTCTCCTTTGGCTAAGAAAGAAAAGGTTAAAATACTGTTATCAGATACCAATAAAAATCTAACCACGCATAGCAGTAATAAATCTTTTATCTAGACTGAGACCAATTATCTATAGCCAATTTGATATTAAAAATCTAACATATTCTGTTGCCAAGTTTGCCTGGATATCAAGTAAAATCAGGAAGGCCCGACAGAGCACTACCGGCTCTGCCAGCTAATCCTTATTATTAATTATTATTAGACTGACATTCCACTCATTATCTTGAGCTGATGTTCTGAGTTCCTGAGACCTATTATCTGCACTTTGTTAACTGTTTTAATCTGTATATTTGTAATATCTGTAACTTTTATGATTTTAATTCTTTTGGATCTTGCTGGTCAATGACCGTAAATAAACTATGATGATGATGATATTAAATATTACTAAAGAATAATTTATACATGCAATTTTTAAAAAAGAAACCAACTAAAGAATTGCTTAGATTGGCTTCCGGGTCTTCCACACAAAGTCATTTTCTCTTAGAAAGTGTAACAAAATGCGTCAATCATGCCCAATTCATGAATAGAAAACAAATCAAAGAAAAAATTACTTATTATTTTCAAAAAGGGCAAAAAGTATCTTACACCCAGCATATTACTGTACATCTACCAAAAATCCAAATGTTTTGCCTGATTATTTACCTGCCAGGACATAACCATACTGCTCTATATTAGACAGCAGATTGTTCTCTCCATAGCATTGGCAGCATTATAACCAATACTCTTTAAGATTTTTTTTTGTGGTTAAGAAGAAGAAGAAGAAGAGTTTGGATTTATATCCCCCCTTTCTCTCCTGCAGGAGACTCAAAGGGGTTTACAATCTCCTTGCCCTTCCCCCCTCACAACAAACACCCTGTGAGGTAGGTGGGGCTGAGAGAGCTCCGAGAAGCTGTGACTAGCCCAAGGTGTGTGGGAGTGTACAGGCTAATCTGAATTCCCCAGATAAGCCTCCACAGCTCAGGTGGCAGAGCTGGGAATCAAACCCGGTTCCTCCAGATTAGATACACGAGCTCTTAACCTCCTACGCCACTGCTGCTCCTGTTAAGTGGATAACGTTGTGTGGATAGCACAGCTCTATACTGCTCGCTAACATTACCAACACATTTTAATTCCCTTTTTTTCATTAGATTATCCCTTCAACTTGCATATTTGGCCATCAAGTTGCATCTGACTTATGGCAACCCCATAAGGTTTTCAAGCCAAGAGGTGTTCAGAGGTAGTTTGCCATTGCTTGCCTCTGCATAGCAGCCCTAGATTTTGCTTGTGGTCCCCCATTCAAGTGCTAACCAGGGCCAACTTGCTTAGCTGATGAGATTGAGCTAGCTGGGGCTCTCTAGGTCAGAACATATGCAATTTAGTATTTCCTTCATGGTGACTTAATATGTATGGTCATTTGTTTCCTAGTTAACTCACTGTAGCAGACGTGGCTCATACAGACTAAACTCTATTTCTTCATTTGATTCATGCACATCTTCAATTTTTCTTTCAAGGTTATCGCTTGTCTGACCAATTCTACGATCTCCTTATTCAGAAGTTTGACAGACAGAGAAGAGGCCAAGTGGCTTTTGACGACTTCATTCAGTGCTGCGTGGTCCTGCAGGTAACAACAAAATGAGATACAAAAATGATTTAGGAATGGCCAGTTTGCTCGGCCAAATCTAATTTATGAAGTCAGCAATGCTATATTTACAAATTTAAAGACCTGGCTTTAAAAAAAATAATATTTAAAGGAATAATGTGCATTTTACAGTAGTAGTAAAAGTGCAGTACTCTCAGTCAAACAGAAGCCTGTAAATAAATTATCTCAATCCTTTGCAAGAAGCTGCATTTTTTAAATTCTTGCCAATGAAGATCTCACCTGTGGTGTAGTGGTTAAAAGCAGGTGGATTCTAATTTGTAGAACTGGGTTTGATTCCCCACTCCTCTGAGTGGCAGAGGCTTATGTGGTGAACCAGATGTGTTTCCACACTCCTAGATTCCGGCTGGGTGACCTTGGCTAGTCACAGTTCTTCAGAACTCTCTCAGCCCCACCTACCTCACAAGGTGTCTGTTGTGGGAGAGGAAGGGAAAGGCCACCTTGTAGGCCACCTTGAGTCTCCTTACAGGAGAGAAGGGGTGGGGTATAAATCCAAACTCCTCCTCTTCTTCTTTTGCTTTAAGGAGAAGGGTACTATAGATGCATAAAGAAAATAAATAATTTTTGCCCAGGTAAGCAGCAGTCCCTACTGCTCAGGACTAACTACCAACACCTTAAACCTTCTTAGAAATGGTCCCCTCAGTTTTTTTTAATATTGGGCAAAAATATATTTGGCTCCATTCTGAAGATACCCTGAAGGTTCCACTGAATGGTAACAATTCCCATTCTGAAAGGTATCTGCTCTGAAGTGCAACAGCAGCTTTTCATGTCAGTGTTGAAGTGACAAAGAGTGAATGGTTTTGGCTTTTCAAGTGTTTGGGCTTGAATTATGCCTCCCAACGCAGGGTCTTCTATGTGATATGTGTGTGAACGATGCATATTGGTAATTTCTCTGTTTTCCCATCCTTTACTAGAAATAAATATAATGGGCTTCTTCAGCTCTGATTTCCAGTAATCTCCCAGTAAGCCAGAGAATGTCACTTGTTTAAACACCTTTCCTAGTCAGAAACAAAGTAGGCACAAGAGGCTTTCTTAAACGTTAAAAAGATTTATTTATTTATTTATTATTTGAACTTATAGGCCGCCTCATCCCCAAAGGACTCGAGGCGGCTCACAATACGGCTGTTCTACCGAACAGCAATCAACAGCATAAAATCAACAACATAAAACATTGAACCCATTAAAACCTATGCAGCGATTACAAATAGCAAAGAGCTATAAATTAAGACAACCAAGGTTTTTATAAAACAGAAGTTGTTTAAAAACAGGCACCTGATCTAAGGCTAAAAAAAAAGGGAGGGAGTAGGCCGGGCCCACAATGGAATCCATAAATCAGGCCCAACCATATGAACTAAAAGGTAAAGTTTCCCCTTCAGTAGTATCCGACCCTGGGGTACCACTGTGAGCAGTGGTGTTATAGGCAAACTATTAGTGGGGTAGTTTGCCATTGCTTTCCCCGGCTGTTCTTTACCCCCTAGCTAGGTGCTAGGTACTCATTAACCGACCAAGAAATGGATGGATGGCTGAGTTGACCACGAGCTAGCTGCCAGGATATCTGACCCGCAAGGGGATCGAACTCTTGGCCGTGTGAGTGGCAGCGCAAGCACTTAACCACTATACTACACGGCTCCATAAAAAGATGAACTAGAATAAGATTTATTCAGAAATAACAAAGATGTTTGGCTAAGTAAAAATAACATAAGATAAAGCAGGTGAGTTGATACAAGCTATATATACAATCAACCTGTTGATAGCTTTTGACACTGTTCCAGTTCAGTAGTAAAGATGTTTGCTTTCTTAGTTCTTTATGACCTCAGATATGACCTGTCACTCACTGAGGTTTTCAAGGATTCCTCTTTTCTGTTTCGCTACAGAATTAAATCTACTGTCTCCTCTGAAATTCCACTGTCTCAATAAGCCGCCTTTAGTGTATTTCCCCCAGAGATGAATAAGTAAGCAGTGTACTTTTATTGTATCACTGCAATATTTCTGGCCACTCCGTCTGCCTGACTTGTTCTCTCACAAAACTTTTCCCCAAGAGAACAGAGCAGTTCACTCTACAACCGTTCCTTAGCTCTCTCTGCTTCAGAACATCTCTCAGTCCTCACAGCGTTGATTGAGAACTGGCTCTCTAGCTGCCAGCCAATCACAAGCTGCTGTGGTTAACTCCTTGTTTGCTGGAGCTTTGCAGCTAAGTCCTGGATTATGTGGTGAGGCACTTCTGATATGGAGTAGGATCCCTAGGTGCCATTCCTAGGAGCAGCAGTGGCGTAGCGGTTAAGAGCAGGTGCATTCTAATCTGGAGGAACCGGGTTTGATTCCCCGCTCTGCCGTTTTGAGCTGTGGAGGCTTATCTGGGGAATTCAGATTAGCCTGTGCACTCCCACACACACCAGCTGGGTGACCTTGGGCTAGTCACAGTTCTACGGCGCTCTCTCAGCCCCACCTACCTCACAGGGTGTTTGTTATAAGGGGGGAAGGACAAGGAGATTGTAAGCCCCTTTGAGTCTCCTGCAGGTGAGAAAGGGGGGATATAAATCCAAACTCTTCTTCTTCTCTTCTTCTTCCGTTAATGATAGGTCCACCCCCTCCAATAGATACACCTCTTGTGCTGGGAAAAGGCTCCTTGCAAAGGAGATTCTATCTTTAGCAACACAGAACCTCTAGATCCAATTAGTAGAGATCCCAACTAGTTTCAGCTTCTCTCCATATTAGCTTAAATAAATCAACACCTCTTTTCCAGAGATACTTTAATGAGCAATTTCTGGCTGTTGCTCAAGGAAAGTTTGCAGTTATGAGGTTAATAAAGTCAACACAAGTAGTAAAATATGAAGTAGATCTTCACTTTCTTGTACTGGAGTACAGGAACCCCAGGAGTTCATGGGAATACTCCCAAGGACTCCTTTGTAATGACCATCTGGCTAATTGAAGAGTGGTGTTGTCTCTAGAAAGGGGACAGGGAATCAGCCTCAGGGGAATGAGATGGAATCTGTTTCCTCCTTTGTCAAAGGGGTGGGACTTGAGTGTTTCTTCCACCCACCATCACCTTGGAACATTAGCTAGAAAACGTGCTGATTGGATGTTGCGAACCACTAACTCAGCTGTAGGTCGGTTGTCACCAAGGAGATACCATTCTTATGCAACTGACATACAAATTCCCAATGAAAAATTGAGTGGGCTTTCACTCTTATTTTGCAGCTCCATCATAGAAAGAAAAACAGCATTTGGTATCCATAGACAGTGATTGCTTGTTGCAGTTTTTAATTGAATCTTGGTAGGTCAGGTTGTAGGAGATCCTTTTTTTCCTGAGTATATTTTTTTCCAGGCATCTTCCCATCCCTGGGCTATGACAAGCTTTAAAGCAAAATCTTGTGGAGGATCCTAAGATTTGAGAACTACCTAAGTAGTTACCGACTGTATCACCTCACCTGTTCTAGTCTCACCCAATCCCATGTGAAGACGGTGCTCTTTAGGTTTTGCTGGTAGAACCAGTGGCGGGGCTACCAGGGGACAGGGGGTGCACCACACAATCAAGACAGCTTTGTCTAACCCTTCCCCCCCCCTTCCCCGTGGCACTCCTCATTCCATACATCTCTACTTTAGTTAACAGAAGAGGCTGTAGGAGAACAGGCCTGCTCAGCTCTTCCCCAGGTTTGCAAAGGACCTGGTGGGAACTACATTTCCCAGGGTCTCCTGGGAAATGTAGTTCCCACCAGGTCCTTTGCAGCCTGAAGGGAACAGGCAGGCCTGTTCTCCAGCCTGCTCGGTTTGCTAAAGTAAGTGTGTGTGGGGGGGTATCGTGTGTGGGGTGTGTGGTGGATTTTTTTGCCTCCCCTGTAGCTCAATCCCCACACTGTTACACCTCCTCACACACTTTAACAAATGGAGCAGGCTTGAGAAGAGGCCTGCCTGTGTTCTCTTCCAGGCTGCAACCGGTCTGGTGGGAACTACATTTCCCAGGAGACCCTGGGAAATGTAGTTCCCGCCAGGTCTTTTGCAGCCTGGAAGAGAACAGGCAGCCTGTTCTCCAGCCTGCTCCGTTTGCTAAAGTAAGTGTATGTGTGGGGGGCCTATGGGAAGGGGGTGCCACGCGGTGGGGGGAGCCAGAGTGCGCACTGGGCACACTCTGGCCCAGCTACGCCTCTGAGTAGAATTGAGTAAGGTTTGTACATTAACTTCTTCTTTGTTTTCAGAAATGGACAGATATCTTCAGACGCTACGATACTGATCAGGATGGCTGGATTCAAGTGTCTTACGAACAATACCTTTCTATGATCTTCAGTGCTGTATGACTGCGAATACTGTTGCAAGGATGTGGACTGAATTTGCCAATTTCCTTACGTACAAAGTATCAAAAATGTCTCATTCTTAAATGTTGTATATGAATGGGTTAGAAAAAAAATCAGGTGACTAATTTACCTTTTAAAAAATTCAAATCATGGCCACAATAGCTGCAGCTGCAAAATTTCAGCACTATCATGTTCAATGTTTTTGAAAACGTGCATGAAGTTTCAATGCCAAATCAATAGTGCCCAAACTTGCACAATATTGCATGTGCCTTTTTCTAACAGAGAATATTAAAACAGATTGTCTAGAAATATGTCCTGTGTTCATAGCAAGCATGTTGTTATATTGGGGAGGGGACAATAGCTCAGTGCCCTTGAAAATTCCTGCCACTTGGGTTCAGGCATGGTGGGCTGCATCTGTGTCCATTTCAGTAATACTGTGTATGTATAGCTCCTACAAGCAAGGATAGATGTTTCTTTGCAGCTACTTCCAGTAGCTGCGCATGTGCTGTGCATACAACATGCATGCTGAGAGAAGGGAATGAAGTTTAGCTCTAGGGCTTTACTGTAGCCAAAACAATAATGTAAAGGTAGCTGAAGACTACCAGATATACTTCTATTTTGCTTTTCAAATTTTAATTTTTATAACATCCACTTGATCTAGACTAACTGGCCAAAGACCTTCTTGGAAGGTGTAGGTACTGATTTATAGAAGCCATCTCTGATTTTCAGTGTTTTGAAATACGCATCTTTGTTATTGTGCTATACTTCTGCCAAGCCATAAAAGACAAACAATACAGAGTTTCATATTCTTCTTTGTGGTCCATGTGCAGGCATCTCAGCGAGATTCTGCATTTTTGTAGAGTCTTCTCCAGAATATTTTGAATAATGTAAACAATTTTGATGGGCGGCTCTAACAAGTCAAAAGGAGAGGGTGCTAAGGTTTGTTCCTAGAAGGGCAGAACTGTCTTTTTCACCCACCTCAGCATTGGTGGGGGTGGGGGTGGATACAGATTGCTTCCTGCAGTATCTGTTCTTTGAGTACTTCTCTGTGCATTCCAGGTAGTGAGCGTGGTGTGTGTGGCACCGGGATTTTAGGCACAAAAACCTCCCTCTCAAAACACACAGCTACAATGATGCGAGCCTAGTGAGGAGTCACGTGTTCCTACTGAACTTCTTCCAAATCTTAAGAGTGCATCATGGCAATTTAAAGGAATCTATTGTGGGGAAGACAGGTTGCCAGGTGAATACAGACGTGTAGCTGTTGTTCTGAGTCATGATCAATACAATGGAGTGTTCACTGCTACCTGGTCTCCATGGATTGCACTGACAAGCTAACCTAGGCTCAAGAGGCATCCTGTGGCATCAAGTTGGAGGAAAGTGAAGGAAAACCCATTGGAACAAAAGCACCAGCCTGTACAACCAGGGCATAATATTTGATGACAGGAGATAATGCATGACTGTATGGAAGGTAAACAATTTGTTCTTAGTAGTCATAGTTTAGGAACAGAAATGCTAACTGGTACAAGTTGGATGCTAACAGTATTCCCCCTCTGTGTTGTACTGAAGCTACAAACTCTGCATGAGAAAAAAAATACTCTGTTTAGTGATTTTGTATACACCTCATGTGAAACACTGAGCAAATGGATGTGATACCATCTGTAACTGGAGCACATGTCAGAGAAAAGCACAGCAGCAATACAGTTTGTTTTCGAGCAATGTTTTTAAGTACGCTTCTTATCAGGAATTCTAAGCGACAATTTTGCATTGAATTCCAACTCTATCCCACGCTGATCCAAGTTAGAAAGAGGTTCTGAGATTTCAGAATTCTCCCTGTGGAAGAAGTTATATTTATTGTTTTAGCTGTTTATTAACATAAAATGTAAGTTGAAACAGCAAGAATCTCAAGACTCTTCGAAGAACATTGTGGTTTATTAGAAAATGAAAAAGTTGTACAGACACACTGGACCACACAAAATCAAGAGCAATAATGAAATGTGTAATATCTTTTATAATAACCGAATTATGTCAATTTGTTTGATCCTAATAGAAAGTATTACACGGACTCTGTGTTTTTAGCATATGTGAATCTTCTTGCTACCATTGAGCAGCTTCAAAGGAAAAAAAATAAAGCATGTCTTATCTCTACAGCTGGTTTTAGATACAGAACAAATATTGTCATGGAACAGAGAAGTTTTATACAAAGCCAGATCTAAGCAGTCAGTTTTGTCACACAGAAACTTCATTCATTCTTCCTATTTAGTCTTAGCTGAGTTTACTCAGTGCTTGAGCTAGTGCATAAATATCGATTCCTGCGAGAAAAGAGAAAAAAAGATTAAGCACATTTAAAGTAAGTAATTACCAGTCTGAGAACTTCTACAAAATTGGCTAATTCTTTGAGCTGCTACAAGCTGCTTTGTCAGTGTGAGGTTCACCCCATGGTTTTCTACAACTACACATTGATATTAAAAGCTGCATAAAATTAAACAGCCGCTACAAGAACCAAGATGTTCTGCTGCACTGTCTTGGGGAGTGAGGGAAGCAGAAGAAGAGTTGGATTTATATCCCCCCTTTCTCTCCTGTAGGAGACTCAAAGGGGCTTACAAACTCCTTTCCCTTCCCCCCTCACAACAAACACCCTGTGGGGTAGGTGGGGCTGGGAGAGCTCCAAAGAACTGTGACTAGCCCAAGGTCACCCAACTAGCATGTGTTGGAGTACACAAGCTAATCTAGTCTACCAGATAGGACTCCACAGCTCAAGCAGCAGAGGGGGGGATCAAACCCAGTTCTCCAGATTAGAGTGTACCTGCTCTTCACCACTGGCTCTATCCACAGTACAGAGAGCTTGAAGATCTTGTTTGAAGATCTTAAGATAGCTGCGGCCCTTTTGCAGCTGCCTTTCAAGTAAGGTCTTTTAGAGGGGCACAATTAGGTATATCAGCAAAATATGAAATATAATCCAACAGAAGGGATGCAGCTCTCAATGGTAAAAATGTGCTATTGCTAACTGAAGATAACTTCTATACTTTTGTCTCTAACCACCATGAGAAACTTGTTTTCAGTATTCTGAATAAGCCATATTATTGTATTGTATTAGGAAGATTTCCCTTGACCCCAATGCCTCTGCTTTTGCAGAAACATATACTACAATTTAAAATCACTTAATTTGCCTTTGGTGCAGTTAAATTCTTCTTCCCTCCCTTCTGGCAGGCAGATTTGTTGTGGATACTTGATAAAGAAGATCACCATGTAGAATGACCACTGGCAACTTACCGTGAAGGGTCTTTCTCTGCTAAGCACAGGAGGACATTTTCTGGTGATTCTCACTATCCAGTCAGGGAGGCAGGAACAAGGAATCTTATTCCTGATTTCTGGAATATGCCCCCCTCCCCAGTTTCACTAGCTCTGAACAGCAGTCAATAAGCTATTAAACTATGTAAATACAACAGTCAATTCCAGAACTGAAACATGCCTGACAGAGGCTTCAGAAAGAAGAGAGAGAAATAGGAAGGGATAAGCAATCAGTTGCCTGGAGAAAGAATGATGACTTGGGAAGGCAAGATGTCCTCCAACAGTCAGGGGGAAAGGACCCTTTATGGTACATTGACAACTGTCACTCTCGCTCTGAGTCAGATGACATTCTTTGGAATGTCCCATAGCAGTGTCCCTAAGAACAGGGTGGGTCATCAGTCTGAACTTTCTAGATGGTGCAAGACCCTCCTACCAAACGCCACACTGGCAGAGCTGCCGGTATTAATCTTGTGCCTAATGAAAGTAGAAACTGAGAACCATATTGCAGCCTTCCATATTTCCTTCACAGAGGTGTTTTAATGAGGGCTGAATTAGTTGCAGTGCTACTAACAGAATGCTCTGGGATCCTATTCAGGACCTCTAGCTTCTGGGATTGATATGCCTCAGCAATACAATCTTTTAAGATATCGACGAATGATGGCACTTCAAAACTTGCTGCCAATATTTGGAGGGAAAATGGATATAAAGAGTCCATCTTGCTTATGTGTTGTGTTCTGAGGACAAATATTTTAATGGCTCTTCTGATGTGTAAGGCATGCCATAATTTTTCCCTCTGGGTGTTTTGGCTGTGGGCAGAAAGAAGTTTAAGTGTATCTTGTGCTGTCTATAGAAGGTGGAGTTCACTTCTGGTCCCCAGAGGTTGTTTGTCTGAGCACCTTAAATAACTGAGCATGGCACTGGTGTTATCTCTAGTTTCTACTAATATCCTGGTGAGACTTTCACTGAACAATTTTCCCCCTGAAATGGTATGCAGAAATAATTGCCTTGCAGTGGTAGTTGGTTTACAATGCTCTAAGCCGCAGCATATGTCAAGCAGCTGCTACCAAGGCCCAGACCCTGGCCGAGAAGGACAATGTGTCCAAAGTTCCTTTGGCCCTGAAGGAAACTGCTTCAAGTAGTCTATTTGCCCTTTTGTTGAGATGGCGACTTTATGGGACAAGCTGAAGTATTTTTCCAGTTCAGACAATTGCTGCCTTATAGCTGATGCATTAATTGCCACTGCTGTAGTCTCACATGTTCATAGATGCTTGGTCAGCACATCTGTCCTGACTATCCCTGATGTGACCTTCACTGTTCTCTGAAAGTAGTCCAGGTGATTGAAGGACTGCCATCGGTCCATTGCTCAAGGCAGCCTGCAAAGTACTTAATTCGCATAAACAAGCACAGCATTCAATGAGTAAAACCTGGAAATTGCCTATTTGCCATGGACTTTGCCCTTCTGCTTCAAGCTGCTTTTCAAAGAACTGAGGAAGGGGGAAAATCTTTTCTTTCCTACTAACATTGGGAAAGATTTCCTTGTTCCCCTTAAGTCTGGATCTGATATCAGACTTGGGTCGCTCATTGCCTCCCTGATTTCCCTTAAAATTTAAGGCTGCAAAGGTTTTAGAAAGTAGGTACTGAAGAAGGAGGAGGAGGAAAAGGAGAAGGAGAAGGAGAAGGAGTTTGGAATTATATCCCCTCTTTCTCTCCTATAGGAGACTCAAAGAGGCTTACAATCTCCTTGCCCTTCCCCCCTCACAACACCCTGTGAGGTGGGTGGGGCTGAGAGAGCTCCGACAAGCTGTGACTAGCCCAAGGTCACCCAGCTGGCGTGTGTGGGAGTGGACAGGCTAATCTCCATTCCCCAGATAAGCCTCCACAACTCAAGCGGCAGAGCTGGGAATCAAACCCAGTTCCTCCAGATCAGAGTGCACCTGCTCTTAGCCACTACGCCACTGCTGCTCCCAGGGATTGCTACTCTCATAAGACAAGAACTTAGATTAGAAAGAGTGACAGTGGAGGCAACTGAGCTAACTGTTCTCCCTGTGAGGCAACAAAAAGAACTGAGAAGGTGATAAATTCCACAGGAATCAGGAAGATTGGATGGAGGGAATCACCAGAAGATGTCCTCTGGCTCAGAGGGAGAACTTGCTTTTCAAGTTCGGTTGTGTTGTCAGCTCAACTCTCAGACTATTTCATGTACTTACTCTGAAGATCTGGATAGTAGGGAACCAGCTCCTGAAGCATCCTAGTCAGAGTAGCCGGATCTTTCCCACGAAGCTGACTCATGATGCTGGAAGACGGATCTTCACTACTTTGACCCATCATGTTATTCATCTCTGTGTTCTGCTGTTGATAATCACTGTATGAACGGCCACCAGAAAAGGGAAACTGAACGCCTCCTCCATTAGCTTGCAGATTTTGTTGTTGGTATCCAGATGCCTGCGGCCAGCCAAGGCGATTACTTGCAGCAGGAAGAGATGCAGGAACATGATTACTATTCCCACCATTGTACCAAGAGGGAGCGCCTTGCGAAGGGCACTTTACCGGATACTCTCCTGTAGCAGAATAGGAATCTCCCGGATTGTCCCACCTACTTACTCTACCTCCTGCCTTTCTGTTGTCATATTTCTGAGTCTTGCTTCCTTGGTGACACTGCTTTGGGTAACTATTTTGTGAAGACACACTGGGGTGAGATTTTTCTCCACCTGGATTAGGCTGGAAATTAACAGGAGCAGCTTGGCTGAACTGCTTCATCCACTGATTGACTCCGAGAGCAAAGTTTCCCAACTGAAAAGCAAGGGACATCCTGATGCTGGTCTCTCTTGCAAGGTCACTGGAACCGACTGTAAAGGAAGATATCGTCTGCCCCGTCTGGCAGGTATTTGAAGCGCTTGGAGCGTGTCCCAGCAGGCCTGGAGCTTTTCCCAGCAGGCCCGGTAACGGTGCAACGCCATCAGAAGCAAGCTCTTGAGTCCTCTCCTCCTCCTTTCCTGGAAAAGGGAAAAAAACCACAGCACAATGCATCAGCAGAACTGTGTTTAGCCTGTTCTGAATTTCAAATAAGGTTCCAGAGTTTCTGGAAGAGTAAAACAATTTCGCAAATTTCTGACAGCAGATGAAGCTATTCCCTGTGTTTCCACACACACTGCTGTTCTGGTTATGCTGGTCTGACACTGAAGACTGATTGGGAAGGAGGCAAGCCCAGCAATGAAAGGAGAGGGGCATCAGCAAGCAGCCTCCTCCATGGGTAGATACTAAGCCTGTGCAAGGAACTGGCCTGTGCCAGAACATTAGCACTTCTATACGGCAAGGGGCGAGGCTGGCACACTACTGGAATGACAGGCCGAGCCTCTGAATGGCCACCTTGCTTTTAAACCAAGGCAAATCTTAACAAGTAGTGGAACTGATCCTGCTGGATGGCAGCTGAGTGGTCTTTCTTTGCTTGGCAGATCAAGGGGCCCACGCTCAACAGCTGTTTTAACACCCTGTTACTACAAATGACTTGTCTCTGACTCTCTTTCCGCCACCAAAATATACAAATTGCACAGAGACGCTGCAACTGAAGCGTGTAAATACGATACAGAACTACGTGAATCTGAGCTTGTATGAAGTTTAGCAAAATTTGCAATTGTTTGTACCGCTATGGTGAAGCCTGGAATTCATTCAAAAACTCTATTTTCATGTTCACGTGCCTGAAATATAGCATGTTATTTTTAGTATATATGAACCTATCCATGCACCTACGTGCTTAGCTATAAGCAAAGTACATTGCCAGTTACCCATCTGATCCTGCTGCATGTCAGGCTTTCTACAGTGTATTTCAACTGTGTAGTCATATTCCTAATTGGACAGTCATGTTCAGTCATCAGTTCATCTCTACACATTCAAGGGGACGGGTACATCAGTAGACCCTGAATTCCGGGATGTTTCCAACAGGTCTGGGCTGCAGACCACACTGAACCATTCATACTTAGAAGCATTCAGGACATAATTTTAATGAGCCGTTACTGAAAATAGCTACAGATAAATAGTGGGGGTTTCCAGGCATCACACAACACCCATCAAACCTCACCTTCACCAGATTATTACACTTCTTGTTGTGGGTTTTCTGGGCTGTGTGGCTGTGGTCTGCCATAAAGAGAAACACCTCTTGCCGAGACAGGGCTCTGAAGATGCCAGCCATAGATGCAGGCAGAATGTTAGGAGTCAAAACAACCAAACCCCGGCCACACAGCTTGGAAAACCCACTGCAGGTGGTTGATTCTGGCTATGGAAACCTTCAAATTACACTTGCATTAAAAAAATAAGCCAAGGTAACAGTGGCAGAAAATACTGAACAAACATGGAACTTCAAATGCAGTTAATGATGTTGGGTTTAGTTGCGGGGGAGGGTTGTATATTATATCCATTTAACAGAGTACCTGGATTAGTAGTATTTCTGTGTTCTGATGGAAACATCCGCAACAGTGGTGGAAGGTTTTTAATATGCTGGAGCTAGAAGAACAAAGAAGTTTTATCGCCTGTATGAACTACGTACAGCCAGTTAAAGTTGTAGGAAAGCTAAGGCTCAACAGTTGCTATGGAGCTAGCTGACTTTTAAACAGCACACACAATGGAGAAGCAGTGAAAAAAAAACAGAGAAAAGGAATCGTGCCAGCTGCATTCTTTCCAGAATTTGTTGTCATGACTCTACACAAGCATTAACTGGGTTCCTTTTTATGCCGGGGGGGGTATGCCCAAGGTACAATCTCCGCTGGGACTGGAACATTTCACTTCCAGGAGCAGTTTCCAGCAAACAGCCAAGGACAAGATCTTAATGAGCAAAATGCTGGGGGCACTTTCAGAAATCTTTCTGTTTAACTGTATTGGGCAATCTGAAGTGAACAGGCACACAGACAAAGAGTTTTCACCCTTATTTTTCTGACCAGCAATATCTCCACACTGTTCACCATGTAAAGCACCTTATGTGTCTGGCGGTTGGGCCTCTTGATTCCACCGTCTTTGTGTATGTAATTTCTTCAACCCACATATGACTGCAGGATTCCAAATAATTTCATGAAAATGGCTGCCTATCACTTCCCCAACTGGCTTAAAAAGAAAGCAAACGAAAAAAATTCTTAAACAATTTCATAACACTATCTGGGAAATAAACCAAAACAAAACCCAGTGTGAATGGCCACTGACCTGGCAATACAAAGTATAATAAGAAAGCCTACATTGTGGTTCTGTAATCTTTATTCTCCTCCTTGCTTCAACCATATCAATGAAAGCAGAAGTTTAGTTTGCTTCCACTGACATATACCGACATATCTTGCTTCCAGCCAATATTAGCACAGTGCAGGCAGAAATTCAACTCGTTCAGCCAAACAGGCTACCAGTTTAGACCTGTTTTGAAATTTTCCTCAGTGTCTGTTCTTTTTCTCAGTATTTCACAAGATTATTTTTGGAATTTCCAATATAAAAGAAAATTAGAATTGCATTTTATTTTCTCTCCGGTAATAACTTCTCAGTGGCTCTAGAACAGGGGTAGGGAACCTGTGGCTCGAGAGCCGCATGCGGCTCTTCTGCCCTTGCACTGCGGCTCCACGAGCCGAGCCGCTGGCCCCATCCTTGCCTGCCCTGCAGGCAGCAGGGCGGGCGCACCAACTGCCCGCAGCCGGCTGGGACGTGCCTCGGGCTTCCCCTCTCGCCTGCCCCGTTGGAGAGGGGTGGGTGCTTTCCCGGCGGCCGGCAAGGCCGAGCCGCTGGCCCCATCCTTGCCCGCCCTGCAGGCAGCAGGGCGGACGCATCCATGCGCTTCTCAGAAGGAGCGAAGTAAAAGGTAAAAAACCCCAATATATACAGTGTTATCTTTATTTTAAATGTCAAAAATTATTTGCAGCTCCAAGTGTTTTCTTTTCCCGTGGAAAACGGGTCCAAATGGCTCTTTGAGTGTTAAAGGTTCCCTACCCCTGCTCTAGAACATAGGTGTCAAACTCGTGGCCCTCCAGACGTTATGGACTACAATTCCCATCATCCCCTGCCAGCATGATGCTGGCAGGGGATGATGGGAACTGTAGTCCATAACATCTGGAGGGCCGCGAGTTTGACACCTGTGCTCTAGAATATTTACTGGAGGAGCTGTTTTTTGACAATGGTTGGGAGATCATGCTATTTAAGAATGAAGATGTAGAATTGTGGATATTAAATTGTTGACATGTATTAATATATAACATTTACGATTTTCTTTTCTTTTTTTAAAAAGAAAAGAAATCCTGCTGGGCAAAAGTCTTAGCGGGCACCAGGAAAAGAGCTGGTGGGAGCAACATTGGGGACCCCTGAACTAGAAATATTGCTGGTCAAAGGATGAAAAAACAAAGCCATTGAAAAAGATTAACAAAGGTGATAAGCAAAAAAAGAGATGTTTCTGCAATTAATTTAACCTTTTGACAATGAACAGAAGCTTCTGAATAGCATAACTAATACAAGATCTGTTGCTATTGTTATAAAATCAGAAAACGAGCACTTAGATGAGCTTTAGAATCAAAAATACCACAAAATGAAACAATCGAATAAAATAAGCAATGTGAAAATAAGATTACTTACAGCTGCTTTGTTTTCACAAAAAGCTTTTAATGCTTCTGACAAAGACTGTGCAATATTTATTACTTGAGTTGCTTCAGCATCAGATGTTATCTCAAAGACGTCCTGCAAAAGTTTTAAAGGCTATGAATATAATGTTTAAGTATTTCCCTTCATTCTGCATTTGTTTCTGTCGAGTGCTATTTTTGTCCTAATTGCAGACAATAAGAACAAATGGCAGTTTAGAATCGAGTACTAGATATTCAGGTTGGCTCTAGTGCAGTGGTTCTCAACCTTCCTTTAATATAGTTCCTTATGTTGTGGTGACCCCCATGGCCTATCTAAATTTATGAGTTCATCTGGGGAAACGTCCCTCCATGAGCCTGCTCTAAAGGCTCTGTTTTCCTGGCCGTTTGAATTGGATGAAAGAATGGGGGAGGTAGCCCTGCCCACCCAGCTGGGGGTTGCTCTGTCTCTGGGGGTTGCTCTCTGAAAGGAAATACAGATTTGTGGTCATCAAGACTTTGATCCCATTGGGCTTTAAAAGAGAAATGTAGTGTAACGATGTAAAAGATTTTATGCGTTTCTTTAAAATGAAAGGTAAGTTGTAGGAGGAGAGGGGATGAGAAGCTGACACTGGAGAGTGACTGGGGAGAGGCTGTGCTGAACGGTGAGAGTCAGTCTGTGTTCAGTTGAACTGCGAGAGTGCGTGAGCAACATTTAGAGAGGAATGGTTGTTTATGCTATGCTGGAGGAAAGATTTAGTCTGCGCTGTATTAGAGAGAGGGAGGCTGTCTGTGCTAAACCTGTGGTGGTGTTCTATGAAGTGTCAAATTGCCAAAGAAATAGGAAGAAACATTAAGAATCTAGAAATGAACCTCAGCAGAAGTTGTTGCCATTTGTTGTAAATTATTTCTTGAACCCTTTAAGCTAAACAACATATATAAATAAAATTTTAATTTGTTCAATGTGACCTAGTAATTTCCCTTGGATAACGGAGCCCTTCGAAATTGCTATAAAGCTCAGCCACACAACTTCAGGGGAAATTATAAAGGGGTTTGGAATTAAATTCCTGCCAGGAGTGGAACAGAGAGAAAGGAGGGGGGAAATAAACATTATTTTGCACCTATTTTATATATTTATTTGTAAAGAAATAAGAGTGGGCATCACATACAGCAATATATGACTGAGTTGCATGAGTGAATATTACACAAAGCATGTTTCTGAGGAGATCCTCCGCTCATGTAAATAAACTTAACGTCTCCCAAATTCCAGCAATTCTTCGATTAAATGCATTGCACAGGGATTTATATACATCTTAAAAGACTAAATACAAATCTAACATATGGTAAACTGGACACCACATAATGTCCATCATGGCTATAATAAGAACCCTGCTTGGAAAGTCGAAATGTGAGGTTTAAGAAAGTCATATTATATACTTGCAAGAGTTTACAAATTCCTTTATCAGAAAACAGATAAATGTATCGTTCCCATACCAAGGTTGCCAGAGCTTTCTCTCTCTGAACTGGATCATTCTAAAGAAAAAGAAATGCAAACAAATGAGACAAGATACACTTTATGGAACAGAAGTGTCCTCCGGAGAAGACGGCTTCCAGAAACCTGCAGGGCCTAGGATCTGCAACCTGAGTCCC
Source organism: Sphaerodactylus townsendi (assembly GCF_021028975.2). Lineage (NCBI taxonomy): Eukaryota > Metazoa > Chordata > Lepidosauria > Squamata > Sphaerodactylidae > Sphaerodactylus > Sphaerodactylus townsendi. Next base: position 8,750,070 of record NC_059435.1, on the reverse strand, counting down.
TTACAAGCCAACTGTTAGAAATGTTTCACTGCCAATTAGATGTTAGGTAGCTGTATGGAGTTTTGCAGTGGAAGCCCCAGATTGGCAGAACTCCTTCCAAATTCCCTGCATCATGCTTGTAGGCAGGCAGTGGCATAGCACCCACAGGGCGGGGGCAGGCAGCGCCGCAACAGGGCGCAGGGCATGCGCCCCGAGTGCATTTCCCCCTCGCTCTGCCCCTGTAGGCAAGAAATAAACAAAAAAGGGCAATGCCTGTCAGCAGAGACAGAAAGCTATAAGTCATCCCTGCCTCCTGCTCCAAGTGAGAAAATTGACCACACTTGCAGTTTACCTTTCCAGAACAGCTATGATAAACATTCTCAAAGTAATATTTAGAGAACTACTGCCATCTCCACATGTTCTAAATAGACACTTCAGTCTGATAAACATGAATTAATTAAACCACTGGCAACTATTAGTTCTTTAAAGAATCCTGCGGCATGTCCTCAAGTCACCATGACCATTCTGAAAGTGATCTCCTGCTCGTTTTGGAATAAACATATTAATGAAGTACTGAGACTTGCTTTAACTTTTAATATATATGAAGTAAATTCAAAAGGGAGTTAACCTCTATGCTCAAATAAGAAAGGGTATTGAAACATACCTCAGCCTTGTAAACAGTACGTGACCACCTGAAATAAGAATCAACTGTTAAGAGAGTACAACAACCCTCTTTTTATTAAGCACACAAAGTTCTCAACTTCTTAAAACATGATTTCATTTGGTATGGCAACAAAACAAAGATGGTAAGACAAACAGGAGAACAATCTGTTCAGGAGAGATCAGTGATAATCTAGTAAAAAAACTGAAAACAAATCTGGCAAAAATATTTAATATGAACTTCTGAAAACCACACAACCAAAGTATAGTAGAGCAGTGGTTCCCAGCCTGGGGCCTGCACCAGTGCATTTGGGGGCACACAAAAACCATTATGTAATGGATTTGCTAATATGGGGGCACAGTTTTAGGGAAAGGGGTTGCCAAGAGGTATGTGAGTGAAAAAAGGTTGGGAAACAATTATACCTCTGGCAGGACTTGAGCCTCTGCAGAAACATCTTCAAAGCACTGGCTTGAAAAGTACACAAATCTAACTCGCCCTTTTGGGAGACAAAGAGACTGCCAGCTCAATATAGCCAAAGGTAGCCCAGGAGAAATGACGTCATATGAAACATTTGTGTGTAACTTTAAAGCAGCAGCTTCTGTTCTCTCCCTTCTGGTCACAAGATACGGATCTGCTCTGCACACAGGAAAGACTGGATCCTATTGATCTGCTTCACTTGCAAGTGGAACATGCCTCTAAAACAGGGGTGTCAAATTCATTTGTTACGAGGGTTGGCTATGACATAAATTTGACTTGGTTGAACTGGGCCCGGGGGGGTGGGGGGGAGATGGTGCTGCCTTGGCTGGCCTCAGAATGACACTGGGTAGTTGTCTGAACTGGGGAGCTCACAGTGAGGATTACTGCCTTGAGAGGGCTTATCAGGCCCGCAGGCCAGCTGAGGTGACCCCCCCCCCACTCCAAATCTGATCAGCAGTGGAGAGGTGGTGTCTCAGCTGGCCTGTGGGCCTGATAGGCCCCTTCAAGGATCTGCATGCTTGACATCCCTGCTCTAAAGACCTCTCATCCCTCTATACTAGAGCATCCAACTTGGGGGGAGGGACGATATAAACACACTGCTACAAAATGACACAATTTTGTAGGTCTCCTTGCGTTTTCATCTAGGTAGAACCAGAAGCCAAGTTTACAATTAAATAGGAACCTGCCGGTTCACGTGGAAACAAAGCTTGTCACATCAAAAATAAAAGTTTACCGAGATGCAGTTTACTCCAGTTACTCTACTGAAATCCGTGAGGTACCTTTAACAGCAAGGAACTGCCCACAGACCAGAAGCAACAGTTGAGAGGCAAAATGCTAACATCATTTGAAATGTACAAATGGTTTTCACTCAGGCATAGTTTTATTTTCTCACCTACCTCGCTCTGTTCTTTGCTGAATTCGCTAAAATAAAATCAAAAGGGAAATTTATTAGCAAACACCTACAGAGTATAGTATGCAGGAATACTTACAAAATTTCACTTAATGGAATTGTCACACACACTCATCATTCAGCCCATTCTTTCAGCCAGAGAGCGGCTTGTCCAAATACACAAAGCAGGCTGTGTTACCTTCTAACTCTCAACTTTAGCACTGCTGGAAGAATTAGGTGTCATTTTGTTTATGGAGGGAGTTTTATTGCTAGAATTTTAAGCCAGGATTTCTACTGGGAATCTCATTACCTCTGGGGTCAGAAACTAAGCCCCATTTATTGTCGAAGGCTTTCACGGCCGGAATCACTGGAGTGTTGTGGGATTTCCAGGCTGTATGGCCATGTTACAGTTGCATTTTCTCCCAACGTTTCACCTGCATCTGTGGCTGGCATCTTCAGAGGATCTGATGGTAGTAAAGCAAGTGGAGTATATATACCTGTGGAATGTCCAGGGTAGGAGAAAGTATTCCACTCAACACATGCAAATCACACTTGCTAATTGCACCCTTTATACTTGTAAACCAATGCAAATGGTTCTTTCTCTCACCCTGGACATTCCACAGGTATATACACTCCACTTGCTTTACTACCATCAGATCTTCTGAAGATGCCAGCCACAGATGCAGGCGAAATGTCGGGAGAAAATGCTACTGGAACACGGCCATACAGCCCAGAAATCCCACAACACTCCAGTAAGCCCCATTTGTTCACTGTGCCCCTCCCTTCCTGACACTGTGGGGATACCAGAGTTTCTTTCTCTGTCCTCCCAGAACACAGTCTCCCGTCCTGAGAAAATAGATGGAAGGCAAAGGAGAAAGCCTAAGAAAAGAGGTGGAAGGCAAAGGAGAAAGCTGTCATTTCCAAAGCAGAATGTAAGTCAGCAGCTCCATTCACAATGGCTGCCCTGCTCAATTGTAAATGGATTCAGATACCAACAGCTATGCCACTATTTGTCCAGTCTCTCCCCTTCTCCCAACAAACACATTCAGAGACCTGTGAACTGCAGCTCAGAAGGAGGGCCTTTTACCAATTTATAGCCCCAACTGCCATTTCTTTCTCTGGATTCTCTGGTTTCCACAGAGCTCTTCTCCCCCTCCTCAGATTCATTGCAGCCTCGCCACGCCCATTAGTGTCTAAACTAAGCACAGAACCAAGTTCCTCATCTCCTGGCCGACTTCTGCACCAAACAGCTGCCTTCACCTGGATGAAGTACTTCACACAGTTACTCTATTATCGCAGTTTACTTGACATCTGGAGTTCAATCATTCTGTATTTTCCCATCACAGACCACAGAGGTGTTTCTTAGGGCCATGCTGACTGCCACAGATTTTGACAACATAGTTTACACTGCTGTACTTGAAATCACTAAACACCTCCATGCCACTGTATACATATGAATCGGGAAGCCAAATGCAGGACTCAGACTTGTAAATGGAACAGATTCGCACAGACCCATCACATGAGATGGAAACTGCATGCACAACCAGTACTATTTTGGCTTTATAGCATGCAATGAGAATTGACTGTTAAGAGAATGCTACCATGTGGATTAATGTATCTCAAAACCAACACTGATTTTTTTTTACTAGATTGATCACTGTCAGCAGCTGGGATATCAATGAAAAATTTCCTCACGTGATGATTTGTTAACACTCCAACATCTGATCACTCAACAAAGTGAAAAAAGTCTGCATTTGATGATGAGGCATTATAATGATCTTCAAGATCATCACATGCAAGGTTGTAAGTGTATGCAGCATACAAGAGCTACATGAATATTTTAATGAACATAATTAAAAAGCTCACTAAAAGAAGTCAAGAGCACTTAGTATTTATTAGTCACTGATAACAACATTATAATGAACTACATTCAGGACTACAATATATGGAAAAACAGGTTGAATTTAAACCAATGCTCCATTGAAAATATTGTGTTCTTACTTACAAGGTACGCTGGGTCTGTCATATCCTTCACACTAGAAAAAAGGTTTGATCAGGTTTAATTTTGATAAAGTAAAAGTAAACAATAAACTTGTTTTCTTATAATAAACTATACAGCCGCTTAGCTTTAAACTTCAGTTACTGTTCAGGTAGCCTGCTTAAAACTGAGGACAGATGATGATTTAGCAAGGCAGCAAATCTGAACTACTTCTTTACTGCCACCTAAGATCCCTGTAGCCCCATCCAAACTTGGAAGAGGCGAGCCGTGGCGCTAATGCGGCGCTACCCCACCACTCCCATAGAGGGTTCCCAGCAGTGTAGGGAAGCTCACAAAGAGAAAAGTGTCTCTGCCACCCCAAGAAACCACCTTATTGGTAGAGTTAAATCCAAGGCTGAGGCCGCTAGTGTAACACCAGCAAAGGACAGGAAGGAGCCGACTAATGTCAGTTCCTCCCCTAGCCACACCCCCACCATGCTCTAAATCTGCTGTGTTTCCTTTTTTAAAACTTTTTTTTTGCACAGGTTTAAAGCGAACGATGTTTGCAAAACAAATTGAAATTCAGCACATCAACTGAATTATCATTTCCTATTCAATTATTGCAATATTACCAGCTGATCTCCCCATCTTACCTTATACCTTTTCACTCCTTCTTCCGTCTCTATTTCTTTTGCTATTCGCTTAAGAAATTTAGCTTTGTCTTCCTTAGGAAAATTCATATTTGGCTTCTTCCTTCCTCTTTCTGGAAAATGTTTAATCTGCCAAGAGAAAGGCAGGCAAGTTTTAATATGCAAGCCTACCCTATAGCTCAAGTACTTGAGCCAAGTAGCAATGATTTTTCTAAAAAAAATAAATCTATGAGTGAAGTTAAGCAGTTATCACATGACTAATATGTCAAAGAAAAAAGCTGGTAAATATTGAAAAGCCAAAAATAACACTGGACACAGTGTGTAACAGTCTTCCCTCTGTGATACACCTCTGAAGATGCCAGCCACAGATGCAGGTGAAACGTTAGAAACAAGATCCACCAGACTACGGCCACACAGTCCGGAAAACCCACCACAACCAGGCAGCATTTACCTAGAATTGTTGGTTATTTGCTTTAACACTGTTTCCAGTTCAAATTCAGTTTCTCAGGCATTGTCAAAAAATTACAAGTAACCCAGTGCTTTCCAGAAGATGTTAATTTTCCTTATATTATTACTTATAATTCATGTTTGAAAGACTATTTATACGGTTGTTCTTAGAACTCCTCACTCTCTCAGACTGGAAGAGATTCCTTTTACCCTCAGGTAAAACTATCAGCAGACTTATCTAAACACTGATTCAGGGAAATCTGTACTAGATCTACCCTCTACACATTGAAGAAAATAGGATTTTCCCTTATGAATCCTTTCAGAATGAATCCTCTGCCACTGTGTAGATACTAGCTGAACTTAAAGCCCCTGTCTTATTCCCTTCAGTGCATCTCCCCAGAGAAATATAAACATCATGTATGTTTTCAGTGTTAAGACTGCTATGTGGGGAACTTAGAGCAGATTAATGTAATCTGTTTACATTTTCCCTCACTTAAAGAAAGCTTTCCTCAAGAGACTGGAGCAGCTCCCTCTGTCTATACAGCTCTCTCTCTCTGACTAACCCAGCTCCAACTGTTTCCTGTTTTAAAACAGCACTAACTGAAGAACTGGCATTCCACCTGCCAGACAATCAGAAACTTTGGTTGTTAAACTCTCTGGTTTCAGGAGCCTTTGCTCTGTCCCACTTAGCGAAGCCCTCGAATCAGTCAGAATCACCGTTTTGATTCTTTTCTATAAAGCAAGGGCAGACAAATGCATATTTTACTGTAGTCTGTATGAGAAAACCACAGTCCAAGCTGAAGTCACTCTTGCAGCCATTCCAATTCTCCATGAACAAGACACAACTTAAGAGACATGGACTTGACTCACAAGATATGCTTTTCTGTGCTTTCGGCCAGTGAGATGTTCTATCATCGGCACCACCTCTGTATTGAACTGGCACAGCTGGCATTCATAGCAAGGATTTCTTTTCCCTTCAAATCGAACCTCAACCACATACTCCAAGCCTGTAGATGCAAACACAGCAACAGGGACAGGAGTCTATGCAACCTTTTAAACTATATACAGTTTAATGTACCAATGTTAAGAATTGTAAGCAACCTAAGATTCTTAGGTTTTTCAATCCCCAAGTAACCCGCTAAAGAAGTCCTTGTTGACACCGGCTGCTCAAAGATGCTCTCTCCAGAAAGACAGGTTCATTTTTCAGCTAGCAAAAAATGTGTAGGAAGGCATAAGAACAAGACACGTTAAGAAAGGCATAAGCAAAAAGTCATAAGAACTAGCCTGCTGGATCAGACCAGAGTCCATCTAGTCCAACACTCTGCTACTCGCAGTGGCCCACCAGGTGCCTTTGGGAGCTCACGTGCAGGAGGTGAAAGCAATGGCCTTCTGCTGCTGCTGCTGCTCCTGAGCACCTGGTCTGCTAAGGCATTTGCAATCTGAGATAAAAACAGAGTTCAGGGTGATGCAGCAAAACCAGCCATGTGGCTGCAAGTGTCTAGGGGGCTGAGAAGCCTAAGTACATAGCAGCTGTGTGATCAGAACTGCATTTGCAGAGGAAGGATGCAGGGATGGAGGCTCTTGACCCAAACGAGGTTCAGGCTTCATGGAAACAGGCACAGAAAGATAACCTCTTCAGAATGTTACAGGCTAAGGACAGAAACACTTTGTCTAAAAGCAAATTGGTTAAAATTGACCCCCTATTCTGGATGATGTCCATCACCGGATCCTCCTCCGAGGGATCTTGATTAAGAAGCATGTCCTACCACCAAGACAGAAGAAGAACTGAAGGGACAGAATGTTCCCCCTCCCCTATCATGTGATAATTTAGGCAGGAAGCACTAATACCAAGTGGTACAGGAGGTCAGGGTACCCTGTCTAGTGAAGTTTCTAGAAGAAGCTTGGAAGATCCTATCTCCATGACTGGACTGCACAGAGACCACGAAGATTAACTTGATAATTTTATTCATATTAATTACTAAACGAGATCACAGATAAAAGTCAGATCACTGGACTTAGTGAGTTTCTCAGTCTCACACGATCAAGAAATGGTATCCAAGATGCTGTGGGGCTCCCATTACGTAGAGGGGTGCTGAAAAGGGCAAATTCTTCCCCCTTCCCAATCCAAACCACAAGAAAGATGCAACAATTAACATAAAAACAAGCCAGCTGGATCAGACCAGAGTCCATCTAGTCCAGCTCTCTGCTACTCACAGTGGCCCACCAGGTGCCTTTGGGAGCTCACATGCAGGATGTGAAAGCAAGGGCCTTCTGTGGCTGTTGCTCCTGAGCACCTGGACTGTTAAGGCATTTGCAATCTCAGATCAAAGAGGATCAAGATTGGTAGCCATAAATCGACTTCTCCTCCATAAATCTGTCCAAGCCCCTTTTAAAGCTATCCAGGTTATTGGCCATCACCACCTCCTGTGGCAGCATATTCCAAACACCAATCACACATTGCGTGAAGAAGTGTTTCCTTTTATTAGTCCTAATTCTTCCCCCCAGCATTTTCAATGTATACCCCCTGGTTCTAGTATACCCCCTGGTATTCTAGTATAATTACATTCACACTGTGTACTCCTTAACTTACACTTCTGTTGTAGTGGATCTGGCTGTTTGTTTTCATCTTTATATAAACTAACAGCATTTTTCAAATTAAAACTACTTACCTATAAGAGGCTCATCTCTGTTTGGATCCTTCACGTAATCTTTCAGACATCTAATGTTTTTTGAAAGTGGTCTCTTTACTAAGATAAAACACTTGTATTAGATTGAGCAATTCTACGACAATGGACATTATCACACTTTCTGCGTACACAAATGAACTGCCAATCCAGAGACTATAACTATTACATCAATTAGCTGCTTAGACGAACAGAAAGTTTTGAGTCTTGTAATAATTTTTCTTCTTTTTTTAGTATTAATAAAAACAAGATGGCATAAGTTGGCATATCCTCATCTGTTTGAAATTGTTATGGTGCACCCTTACATCCTGGGAAAAAGCAGGCCAAGTCTTGAGGTTTCAGTTGCATTACAACCTCCATTACAGTGAGTTAAGAAAAACATGTAAGCATCCTGAATTGGGGGAATCAGCATACAGGTAACACTGTCACCATTACCTGACAAATGTCAAACCAGGGGAACAGCAAATTTCTACTGCTTTGACACTTATAAATTCTCCTTTGCATCCCATCCTGTTAACCTTATGCTTTGAACTACAGGTCCCATGCACATGGAAAATATTATACTGACCAAGCTCTCCTTTGGAAGAAAGTTTGAGTGAGTGCCCTGATTTCTGACTGGGCCAAGATAAAATCTAAGAGATGCCCCTGAAATATGGGACTGCAAGAAGCACCCTTTATCACTCTTTCACCACATTTCCTTTAATATCCACTTTCAGACTCTCAAAACAGCACAAAATCTAAATATGGACAGATCGCAGATTTGTGTGTCATCAAATGGGTTATCTATCAGCTCAAAATGAGGTTCACCATCATGTTTTAAAATTGGTAATTTTGATTATTGAAACACTTAGATTATTCAATACTGTGTGCTGTTATACTTACCAAAATCTGATTCTTCATATACCACTGGAACAACTATGAAGAAACCAAGAATTATGCTTTCCTATGAGTATCCAATATCTCTATTGACATTTATTACCCGTCCTATATTACCAGTCTCACGGTAGGTTACAATATGACACAACTGTGCCGGAGGGGCCACAGATACTCTGAAGTATCCCATCTTACACTGCTCTGTTCAGAAGATGCTCCAATCCCCATGCATTTTAGTCTACTTTTTCTATTTTCCTCTTTCAGACTCTCAAAATGGCACAAAATCGAAATATGGATAGATTACAGATTTGCATAAGTAGGTTGCCTATCAGCTCAAAATTATGCAACAATGAGTTTTACAATCAGGTTTAAAAACTGATAATTTTGACTATTGGAACACTTAAGTTATTCAAGACTGTGTGCTGCACACTTACCAGGCCTTGCTTCTTGATTTAACACAATACCTACAAAGACACAAGAATTATGTTTCTGATCAGTATCCAATATGGAATATGACACCACTGTTCCTGAGGGGCCACAGACACGCTGAAATATCCCGGCCTTTGCCACGCTATCAGGCATTTGGGCTAGACTCCTGTACATTTGCCTCTTCATTCCAAGTCCTGACAAACTAGCCCCCACCTCATAACACTCCAATACGTACACAGAATTCATTCTATATAATGCCATTTTGAATTGGAACTGAATGAAGGTATCTTTTGACCATTTTGTCTTCGTCAGCATTCTACAGAAACTAGTTATCTTTGTGAAGTTAAATGTACTGGCTATACTGAGTTCATAAATGTACAGCAGTGAAACAAACGGCAATACTTCCTTTCCACTGCAGCGTCCTTCACTTGATTAAAAAACTGAGACTACATTGGAAGTTCATTGTACTGCTAAGAATGCCGGGTCATAACTGAGCGGCACTTGCCAATTAAGATCAACAAAAGTGACATCATGTAGAAGCAGGGTGGATAAAAATCAGTGATTTTTTTTAAAACTGAAGTTTTTTATTTAAATCGGATTTTTTAAAATTAAGACTACTTGAGAGGAAAAATCTATCGAAAGATAGTTTACAGAATTTTCTGTTTAAGATGCATTATAGTTCAAAGGTTATTCGTCATGAAATAATAATTTTTAATTATGTAGTATGAGACTGCATATTCACGTAATGTTTAATTTTTTTGGCAATTGAACTCCATTAATCCATTCCCAATGCTGCGCTGTTCCAGAGGTTTCTTTCTGTAAGATTTTAAGAATTGTTTTCTATCTAGAAGACATCACAGATACTTGGGTTTTTATTTGCGGCTCTCAAAACTGTGAATTTGTGTCTGTAGAGATAACATACCTCTCCTTCACAGTAAAATTGTTGTAAATAAACATACAGCATTGAGAAAAAGACTTTAATCTAATTGTTCCTTTGCCCATCTATGTACCCAGAATCAATCCCTTACCTCTTAAGTGCAAAGTTTCAGGAAGTTCAATAAATAGAAAATTATTTGGAGAGGAATGGATCTTAATGAGGAGCTAAGTGTGAGGAGGGGCAAACAGTAAAAATGAATGTGAAACCTTTTGAACAAAATACTCGACAAATCTTGGGATCATTGAATGTCTAGCGTGAGGTTTATCATATTATTCTCACTCTTAACGGTACAGATCTCATCACACCCTATAGCTGCAAGATAAAGGGCTTTGTTAAACTCCTTTAAATTTCAGGTATATCAATACACCTGTGAAAGCAGTAAGATTGGTATTCTAGCTCCTTTCCAAAAATAACCTTCAAAAGAAAAAGGCAAAGAAATCCCTTGGACCACTCTGCTGAATAAGACAATCATGTCCTAGAACTGATCTCTCCCCCCATCCCTTTACACACACACATACCTGCTGCTGCTGCTGCTGTGGGAGGAAAGAGAGGCTTGTTATTAAATATGTAGAAAACCATGACTTAAATCAGGTCTTGCTTAGTAATTTAAATTGTGATTTAAATCAATGTGATTAAAAGCAAATCTACCCTGTGTAGAAGAATCACTAGTAACTATGTGCTGTCAGAACATCCTTAAACCAGTCAAATGAAACATTTGTTGATGAACAATGATTTCTTTATTGCAGGTTAAGATTAGTCCAGTACAGTACAAAGACGTCTCTGAGTGCCCGAGCCAGAACGTATTTATTTTAAAGTAACTAGCAAGCCCAATTCCCCTGCCCACCATACAATTTCACAGCTGCACTACAGACCAAAATATTTGGCCTTCACCAGCTGAGCAGAGGAGAGATAATCAGTCAGGAAACAGCAGAAGAATAGTTTCACACAGCATATTCACACACACCAAAGTTCCCATTCCCCAGTACTCAAGTCACCCCAACATGTGGTAGCTGGCCCGAAGACCCAGAATCTTCTAAATAAATACCAGTGATGTAAATGGCATTGGCTTCCGGGCAAACAGGTTCAGATATATAGTTTAAGGAACAAACTGGGTGTCTGGCAGCCAGCCAGGTTACTGTCAAACATCTGAAGACTAGTAGGAGTAAGGAGAAACAGCATGCTTAAATCATCCCTAACCTTTGACTTGCTTCCTACACCAACAATCCCATAAGACTGCTGTGTACTGGGAGGGGTGAAATGGCTGAAAGGAAGGAGGACAGGGGAGATGTGATAGAAAAGGAGGAAGATCAGAGTTTTCTTTCACAATTCTCCCCCTTTCCGTAACACTTTCCTGCTGTGTGGCAGTCACTCTAGTTTCCTGACTGGGTATGCAGCTAGATGACTGAGCCTGGCCCTTACATAGCTTACTTCAATAACCTTGTTCCTTAAGATGGGGACCTGAGAGCCCAATATTCAGAACACAGCTAAACATCTCATTACTGCCAAAGGCTGGACAGTCATTCAGTGCTGTGGTTCTAGAAATCAATCTTACAAAATGAAAAGAACTTGTCTGATTTACATCCTATTAACTTGTAAAAATGAAGGCCAGAAAAACTATGAATACCATTTTTGTCTGACCATTAATCCAACTGAATAAACACAAAATCCACCCTGTGTAAAAGAATTGCCAGTAGCTTATGTGCCTCTAAGACCGTAGTGAAGGCAGAACTGTAGTGAAAGCAGCAGAAACAGGACAGTTTAAATCAGGGGTGGCCAACCTGTGGTGCTCCAAATGTGCATGGACTACAATTGGCCAAGCTGGCAGGGGCTGATGGGAATTGTAGTCCATGAACACCTGGAGCACCACAGGTTGGCCACCCCTAGTTTAAATGATTTAATAATTGTCAAGTAAGAGCAAAAGTAGAAATATGTAGACACTTACCTCTCAGCTTCATGGCTCTCTCTCTCTAAGTATGTAGGTGCAAGTGTTCCGAAAATAAAATAAAAGAATCATTAATTAGCTATCTTTTTAAGACAGGAAAAAATTATTTTGTCCATAGCTTTTGCAGACAAATAATAACAAAGGCCAACTTTTACTGGTAAACAAAAAAGTACTGCCTTTGTGATTTTCTGCAAAAGCTAAAAAGTGCTGAGAATGAATTTTTGCTCCCAAGGAATACCACAGGGTTGAAACGAGATTAATCCTGGTATTACTTATTAACAGACGATAAGACTTCCGCAGTAGAAATGGTTTACACAGACAGATTTTTGAGGGGGTAGCATACACAAAATCTTAATTTTTGTACAGTTACAGTTCCTACTATCTTAGGAACAGGAATCTTGAAAAATCAAGATTTTGAGACATGCTATAAGATCTTTGGGTAATCAATTTTTCCTGAAGTTCTCCAAAAAAACCAACCAGAAACGTGAGAAATTTAAATGAATTCTACTACTAGAACAAATTTGGGCCAAAAAATGGAATAAGAACTGAAATCTCCAGAATGTGACGGTAATATGTTAACAACATTAACCAATAAGTTCTTAGCAGGTTACTCTATGCCGTTGTATGCAGCCTCTTTAATTTTTCCAAGACACAAGATTTAATATTTCAAGTCGGTGTGGTGGTAAAAGTGTCTCTGGAAGACAGGGGCTCACATTCCTACTCTGGCTAGGCAATTCTCTGTTTAGCTTACCTCACAGGGAAAAAGGGAGGAAGAGATACCGAAGTGAGATCCCCTGAGCTCCTTGGAAAAAGAACAGATTAAAATGTACTAAAATAAAACACTCTGATCAGGCCAATCCATGAGAGACGTTTGACTGCCACATGCTTGAACTGTTCCATATATAGAAAAAAATGTTCCATATTGTTAAGACAAGAATGATCTACAGATCCGGCTGTCAAGCACTGCTAAAACAGACTGAAGTGGAGACTACCTAGTCATTAGAAGAATGGAAAGTCACTGGGTGTCAAGAATGCAAGGTTTTACTTGGACATAATGAAACTCTAGTTCCAGAATATAGGTGATGACGCCTGCCAGTTCTGAGAATTCAATCCAGACTTTCAATTCCAGTTTCATGAGACTTTGGCAACTCATCTGAACAACGTTCCCTGTATGCCATGCAGCCACCCAGACCAAGGGGCCACCCAGCCAGGGACGCTCTTGCTGGTGGTTCAGTTCCGCTCAGAAAGGGCGAGGTTCAGCGCAGCAGAACAGAAGCATTAGAGGGACTATTGCATCTCTTATTCAGCACAGAGGATTTAGCAGAGAATGACTGTCCTGAAGCACAGGAGGGAGACCATCTTCACAGCATATTTTCCTGATAACAATGCATAGTGTCTAGGAAAAGGCACGCAGGTTTACCAAGTCCCAGGAAATATTCTTGTTAAAGAAGGGATTTAGGGATAGAGTCAAGAGTGACATCCTCACTTTCACTCTAAGAACAGGTCACAGGCTTGGAGGATATTGCTTTGCATAGTATTCCCATCAAGCTGCAGCTATCCCTAAAGCTTATAAACCATCAGATGTCATTCTAGGATAACTCTATCCCTAAAAGGAATAGATGGGAAGTGAGCATCTTCTTCTTAAGTTGCAAAACACTATAACCAAACATCTACCCAAAGGCAAAACGACTTAAGTGTTCCCAGTCAAGAATGTAAGTTTTGTCTTCCTATTTCTTGCAAGCCAGGCAAGATTCACTCTTGCCTTCTGGCTAAGGAACAAGAGGGAAAGAGAATGGTTTTGTAGCATTATAGCATAAGAGGAAGGGACCTAGAGGAGCAAAAAAACCCCCAATTTAGTTATTAAATAGTTCTGAAAGCCATTGCAGATGATCTACAAAAAAGTTACATTTCATCATCATGTTTCACACACTGTCTTTGAAAAGTCTGTCTAACACTGTGAACCAATCCCTATTTTTACCTGGCAAACTGTTCAGACAAACTGTCTACCATACTGGTACCACCACACACTCTTAGGGGCAATGACTAGTCAGTCTTAATAAATATACACCAAGAATGACAAAACTATAAAAGCAAATCCTAAGATTTCCAGCAACTCCAAGTATGGCTCAGGATGGTGCATAACACCAGCTGCTACGGCAAAACAATGCAGTTTCTGCCAAAGCTTTAGGCAATTAAAGTCATCATAAAAACTGTTTGAGGGTAAAGTTACATTTTTTTATGATCACAGGCCAATTTGATTTGCCCTTTTGTATAAACATCCATACGTACTCTAAAATTTAGATGGTAAACAAATATGAGCCAATCCAGCAGTTTTAACGTAAGCATATAGCACAGACCTTATAAGTTTACCACCTCAGAATGTCCTACATTCATTCATACATATCTTCAAACTCAAAGCAAGCCTAACACAGAGAAGAAGTTTAGTATAATCTAGTTAACCTGGTTTTTTTGGAGTCTACAACATGCCATCCAATTCTGCAATTACTGCATACAATTGATCTAGCTTATTTCCTGATGCCTCTCTGTATGTTTCGTTTAAGATGGCAGATTTGCCTTTATAATTAATATAAAAACTCCAAACACTGTCAATCTCGTTACCTATTTGCAAAAGGTCACTAGAGCAAGGAAGACTGCCTGAAGCTTGCAAATAGATACAACACCCTCAAAGAATGTCATGACAAGTAAAGACTAACAATCCGTATCCTACAGGAAAAGAATACAAAAGGCCACTAGGCTATTTACTTCTCTCTCCTGGCACACTGCTAAATATTATCTATTCTTTTATTACTATGATTGCATTTACCCCAGATCTTCTTTATTAAAACATTCTTTAAAACTTCAGAGAACCAGCGATACAGGGTGAAAAATTTTCCAATGCCACGTTTTTCCACAGAACAATTTCCACCCCACAGATGAAAAGAAACTGTTAGTTTCCAAGGTTGTTGTGCTGCAATTCAATCATGTCAGACGGGCTAAATGTAGGATATGAAGGACACATAAATCCTCAGTGCTTGTACATGATCCGTGCTCATACATGATGTATCTTACTTCTTTTGATAATGTTATGTAAATCTGAATTGGAAAAATTTTCCCACAAAACCCACAGCACTGACAACAACCTTCAAGGTTTTAATAATTGATAATGCAAAGACGTAACCTACTTCAGGGCAGTTCTGCTGATCCTATTCCTCTGGAGATCTTGCTGCTCACACAAGGCATGCAAGTAGAGATGCTGCCAGTCAGAACAATAGAAAGCTTGACTGGCCAACCAATAAGATTCAGTATAAGAAGATTTGTAAGTTTGAGCAGGACCATACTTCTGTCGTCATGAGGCAGAAATATTTCTGTCCTTTGTTGTTCTCTATGCCCACTCTTCAGCTACCAAGCCAAACCAACATTTCAGTATTTATGAATGTGTTGATATTTCGTGACAGTAATCGATGTCATCTGTGTTCCTGGAAATACATCAAACGATTTCTGTGCCTTACACTGGATCAATGCATTAGAACACTGCTTCAGATTCTCTTGCTTTACAGCGGTCTTCCATCAGGAGACAAAGAGATATCAGCCTCCCAAAGATATAAAAATAATTATCCTGGTCAGATGGTTTGCATGTTCTTTGTAAGCTTAGTTACACATGAAGATGTTCATTTCCTGAGATCTTTGTTTATCTTCTGGAATAGTTAGGAATCCTAACTATTTGACGATCAGTCTTCAGCAGTCATGTTCACAAATACATCGATTTTACAGGTGAGGTGCAACACTCTACCTTGACCATGGACTCAGCTCTCAAAATTCTTGTTCTGGTACGACACTGAATTTTGTCAATATAATTTCTATTATACCAAGATGACGGCTCCATTTACAATGAGCAAATTTTCAGTGTAACACTGCATAAACACAATGGGTCCAGGAATCTTGCTTCTTTCACAGCAGAAATTCAGTAACAAATGGAAGAACTCAGATGATAGAAGGAGGAAGTCCAGAGAAACCTCCCAATGGATGGTATTAATAAAGAACAAACCTGCTGCCGTTCCTAGGATGTACCATAATAGCTTGCATATGATATATAGCAGTGAAATCCATGCTTTAATTACATCAGAGCAAGGCAAACGTTGAGCAAGAAACTGTGGACTTCAAAACCATTCAGGTCCTTGGCACCTAGAAGTCTTATTCCACTGAAAATGGAAGAAACTAAAGATCTCGGTCCAATGCATACCTTATGGAAGTTCTATCTCCCTACTGTTCTCACCAATCAAAACACAGTCAGGACCAGAAACTCATAACTTACAGAGCAACATGTTCTAAGAAAGAGAAGAGAGGTGAGAAAATCCAAGGTATGGATGAATGTTCAATAAGATGAGCTTTATCCTGCAAACAAATACAGGCCCCATTAACTGTCAAGAAACCAACAGTTCTCTTGGTTGTTTTAATGAAACTGCGGTGTTATACAGCTGAGAGGATTTAAAAAGGAGCACAGTCATTCACAAGCCACTATAAAGTATTTATTTCTGTGGAAGCAATTAGAGATAAAAAGTCAGAATCTCTTCTTCAGATTTACTACTTAAATCTTAATTTTCTTTCAGTAACATCATTGCTAACCCAGAATGCAGTGTAAATTATTTTAAAAGTCTGTGTACACACATGCTCATCTTTGCATTACAACAAATTACCTTTTTATGCCTCAGTCCAGCGATGTGTGTCTGCATTACCATAGCGCTCAGACATGGAATGTTACAAATCTAAAGAAGTTGAAATACATTTTCAGTTATATATTTTGCTAATTTAACTGTTCTGTTCAACTGCAATTTCAACTAACGATCTTAAAATATGTATTTAATACCTACCTTTCCTCAAATACTGAATATTCCTTTTACTGTTGCATTATTTTGTGTTAAAGCCTATGTGCTGTACAGACTTCCTTAATGAAATGAACACTTGGTGTTGTTTGTTTTCTGGACTGTGTGGCCATGGTCTGGTAGTTTTTTGCTTCTACATTTTGCTCGCCTGTGTCTGTGGCTGCCACAGCAAGACGTCTCTGAAGATGTCAGCCATAAAAATGTTAGGAGCAAAAACTAGCAGACCATGGCCACACAGCCTGGAAAACGCAATACCCAGTTGATTCCAGCCTCGAAAGACTTTGACAATACACTGAAATGAACAGTTCTTGTAAAGATAGCACAAAATAGTTAATGAAATTGGAATCTGAAAGGAGATGAATGTACAAAACCCACAAAATTTTCAAACTGCACACTTCTTGGACAGGCTGGCAACTAAGCAATCTCAACACAGCCCGAGGTTCAAGGTTATAAGAAATGTAACTAATAAATGAATATTTTTTACAATTTTGCAGTTAATCTGTCCCAAATCACACTGTCGCATATTAAAGGTATTTGGGAGAGGTCATGATCAATGTACTAACAGGACATGCTTACATAACAGTATTACCAATTCCAGCAATGATACTAAAGCATCATCCCCAAGTACCACATTTTAGTTACATTTCTTGGGAAGCAAGCTTCACAGTAAAATTAACAGCATTCCTAGAGAAGCAGGACTGCATGTCCCTAATGCAGGAAGCCTTCCTATTATGGATTTACTAAAACAATCATTCATAAATCCTGAAGATTCCAATGTGTCTTTCAACGCTCATAGAATTGGACAAAAATAATGATAAAAACCCTTCACGGCCCACACACGCAAAGAAGCATTACGAGTTATTCCACAGGAGTTCGTTGCATTCCTCCTTTACTTTGCTGGTATGCAGCCATCCCATATCATACCCAGCTCACTCAATTTAAGGTAGGCCATACCATAGCCTGGGGCTATGGTTGGGAATGGATTGGATTAAAAAAATGAATAAAAAATAAAAATAAAACAAGTTCCTACAAGCTACAAAGAAGTTTGATAATTTAATTGAGAAAAGTGACTGAATTTCATTTCTTACATATTGACTCCATAAATAATTCTGATACTTTAGTAAGATGAATTCACAACAAGATTTCTTTACTTAAACCTAAGTTTATTATTCAGCACTTATTTCACTATGAGTCAGAAGCGACTTGATGTACTTAACACACACACAAATTTAATTTCAGAAACTTCTTTGTATACTTTCTTCCCCCACAGCAAATTTGTTACACTCCTAACACTGGTAAGACCACTACAAGGAACTTACGTCGCAATAATATATCTTGCGGGGTGCTTTCTCCAATTTCTCAGGTTCTGGCTTCTCCGATTCCTCGGGCTCTAGTTTCTCCAATTTCTCGGGCACTAGATTCTCAGATTCCTCGGGCTCTAGATGCTCTGATTCCTCAGGCTCTAAATTCTCTGATTCCTCAGGCTCCAGATTCTCCAATTCCTCTATATTTTCTGATTCCTCGAACTCTAGATTCTCCAATTCCTCAGGTACTAGATTCTCAGGTTCACTCTGTGTGCTCATTTTGAAAAAAGTTTTGTTCACACAGTTTAATCAAAAACACTCTTTTAATAGGACAAGCGAATTCCAACCTGTCAAAAGACAAGTGTCACAAATTTTTAAAAGTCCAAGCACTGCAGATTATTATTTACAGATCACTATTAATAAATATGGCTCTGAACACTCTAAATTTTGACTATGGTAAGGGGAACAAAGGAAGGCTGCCAGGGTACCAGTAGGCACAAATGAAGCTACCCACTTTTAAATTTGATTTCTGCATAGAGTGAAAATGTTCAGCCAAAGATTTCTCAGAGTAATTTAAATGAAAACATGAGGCACCATATAAACCCTCTATACAGTAGGGGTCACCAATGGGGAACCCATCAAATGTTTCTAGGAAGTGGGTGGGACTAGGTAGGCCTTTTGTCCAGCAAAGTTTCTAACAGGCTACTGGAGTTGGTTGGCCGTTCACATTTTATTAAATGTTACTTTAGCAGCAGCTGCCATTACAGCATAAGGATCCACACTGTGTCACTGAAGTTAAGCTGTGGCATTTTGCGGCTGGCTCTACTTCCTGCAGCAGTCATTTTGTCGCTGCACCCTGCATGCCAGGTTAGAATTCCAAATGTGCCTGGAAGCCCAAAATGGTTGAGGATATCCAGAAGGAAACACCAGAATGGTTCCAGGGAGCAGAAGACTTTCTAATCGCTGTGGTAAAAGTGGGGGAGAAAAATTAACAAGCCAGCACTGTGTGAGAGGCCAAGGAATAAAAGTCAGGGACAAATCAACTGAAACACTGGGTACTGAAAAGCAGCATCTATTGACATACAGCAGGGGTGTCCGCCTCTGATCCTCCAGATATCCATGGACTACAATTCCCATTAGCCCTTGCCAGCTGGCAGAGGCTGGTGTTAACTGTAGTCCATGAACACCTGAAGGATCAGAGATGGATAATTCCAACACGCAGCATCCCACCACAAGAGTCAACTAGCCTAAGAGGCGAGCAAAAGACTCGTTAAAAAAAAAAAGCATGAGTCGTGGGGGCAGATTTATGCCAGAGGTCAGAAGCCTGGACTCAATACTGGGGGCAAATCACACCCTCGTCACGGTAGCAGGCCGTTATTCACACGTTACAAAGAACTCGGATCCTCCACAGGCCCCGTCCATCCAAATCGAGGCTCGCGACCGCTCGATATGTGAAGACTCCTTAGCAGTGGTGGCGAACCTTTGGCACTCCAGATGTTATGGACTACAATTCCCATCAGCCCCTGCCAGCATGGCCAATTGACCATGCTGGCAGGGGCTGATGGGAATTGTAGTCCATAACATCTGGAGTGCCAAAGGTTCGCCACCACGGCGCTTAACGCATAGGTGTCAAACTCGCGGTCCTCCAGATGTTATGGACTACAGCTCCCATCATCCCCTGCCAGCATAATTCTGGCAGGGGGTGATGGGAACTGTAGCCCATAACATCTGGAGGGCCGCAAGTTTGACACCTGTGCTTTAACGTGTCAACTGTATCGCCTCGGGGTGGGGGTAAGGAATAAGGAGGCTCGAGAAGTTTTTAAACCCCCGGGCACTATCGGTACGTGGGGACGGACAGCCGAGAACACAACCCGCGTGAGAGAAAAGCCTCCCCCCCCGGCACCTCTGGATTCGCCCCTCCCGGGAAGACAGGCAGACCGACCGGCAAAGCTGAGGAGGAACGGGCCCCGCGGATTAATAAAAACGGATTACCGTCCGCCGCGACCCAACGAAAGCGGAGCAAACAAGGAGCTGAGCGAGACGACAACAGCGACGCCACCCCTCCCCCCCCCCACGCTTCCTTTTTACCTCACGGACGACGCACATAGCGTGCGCGCGCTCCCGGCCAGCCAGCCAGCCAATCGGAGAGGCGGAGAGATAGAAAGTTTGCCAATGAGCGGCTTCGACACATTACAGGGAAAAAAATAGAAAGGGTGGGCGTTTTTCCTCACGAACAGCAGTGGCATCCGGGCCACTTACGTCGCATGCGCATGCTCCGGAGCCAGCCAGCCAGCCAGCCAATGGGAGAGACGGAGAGGAAGATAGTCTGCCAATGAGTGGATTCGACACGTTAAAGAAAAAAATCGAGAGGCGCGCGAGGGCGATAAGAAAGGGGCGGGAAACGGGCGGGCGTTGAGAAAGTGGCCGTGTTGGTTCGCTGTGCACCATCCGGATCCTAGTCCTTAGAGACCAGCAAGGTTTTCTGAGCAAAAGTGCTGAGAATTTAAGACTCAGACATGAATATTCAATGTATGTTTGCGGTTTTTTACAAGACTTATTGACCACATTCGTCCTACTTTGTGACTGGTGTAACCAGAGGTGGGATTCAGCAGGTTCTCACCAGTTCCCGAGAGTGGGTTGCTAATTATTTGCGTGTGCCGAGAGGGGGTTACTAATGGGGTCCGCTTTTCCATTAGAAATTCCATTAGGTCCAAAAATCATAAAGTCCTGTTGTTTCCTATGTGGCTGGTCAGCGAAGGCAGAAAACGGGATAATTCTCCCTGTTGGGCTGTTTTAAAAACATGCTTTAGAAATATGGTCAAGTTCCTTGTTTAAGGAAAGTCTCCTTTTGATTTCTAGTAACAAAATTAAGTATTTGAAAGTATTAAGTATTTGTCAGGCAGTCAATTAGAGGAGAAGTAGTTTCTGTTGGCAGTAGACGATAGGACTTGCCATAAAGAGTTTCAATTATGGACAGAAAGAGACCAGCTGGAAATTAGGAACTTTTTTTTACAGTAACAGAAATTATTAATGCCCCACCCCCAGAATGCCCGGCCACGCCCCCGGAATGCCCATCCCCACTGGTGCTACGCCACTGTTTGAATCCCACCACCAAGGGAACCTGTTACTAAAATTTTTGGATCCCACCACTGGGTGTAACCACCAGCCCCTATGCCGGTTATTTGGTCACAGAGCAGGTCACAGGACCTGAACAAAAGTCATTTTTATGACTGCCATAAAGCTGTCAGCTGTCAGCACATAACAGTTACTCAGCAGAACAGAAGAGAACTCCATTGTATTAAGCTATAGATGTAACAAAGTTCTTTCTCTAACCAGCTTCTTTGGCAACAGTAGTTTGCAAGAGAGGAGCCTGTCAGAACTCCGTGTTCCCTTTTGTTCCACTATACCAGCTGCATGAGAACGATGAAGATTCTGACATGTTGAAAGTATCCATATATGTTTTTGCTTTGTATGCAGTTTACTCTTGGCTTGCATCCTGAAAAATGCTTTAAGAAGCTCTGATGCTTGTCATTCGCCGTGACGCTCTCTTGATGCTGACTGGACCCTTTTAGATCTGAATAAATTAATTCATTAATTTAAATTGGTTTTGATTTTTGCTTAATGATCTAAACTTGGTATCTTGGCTTAAAGTAAACGAGAGATCCTGCCTTCCATTGAGGTACCAAAGCAAACTTCTCTCTCTGTGCTAACAGGTTTCCTGTCTTCCATTGAGACTTGTTGAAATCTGAATCAAGACCTATTAAAAGGAAGAATTCCATTGTCTTCCATGGAGACTGATTGGAATCTAAGTCCTGTCTCCCATTAAGACTGATTGGAATCTGAAACAGTTTTTAAACAAAAGAAGTTTCCTGTCTTCCATTGAGACTGATTGGAATCTAGGGTCTGTGCCAACACTGGGACAAAATATCTCCTTTTCTACTTAGTTCCGATGAAAGGAGCTTTGACTCTGTAAAGTTTACTCCCTGGAAATTTTGCGTTATATAGAGTTCATCATTGCAAAAAAAATCTTCAGAAGAATAAAGCTTTTTAAACTTTTTAAAAAGTTTTTTCACTGTTTTAAAAGTTTTTTTAAAGTTTTTTTTAACTGTTTTGCTTTTTTCGGAAAATGTATGTGTGGCCTCTCCAGAGATACGGAAAAAAATAAAAGGCAGCACAGTATAATTATATAAGAATCATGACCAAAGCCAGTGTTGAGGCTGAACTATTTTAATCAGAAATTAATGCTTAGAGAAAATAGAAATAATACAAGACAATCTATGTGATGCTTGTGGGAGTAAGATTACACAACCAAAATTGTTTATAGCAGTAAAATGTGCCTTGAAGGCAGTGGTGGGATCCAAAAATTTTAGTAACAGGTTCCCATAGCGGTGGGATTCAAACTGTGGCGTAGCACCAATGGGGCGGGGCATGATGGGGGCATGGCTGGGCATTCCTGGGGCGGGGCATTCCTGGGCGGGGCTGTGGCAAAGACGCAGCCGCTGCGCCGGTCCTTGGACGGGAAACAAATGCACGCAGGCGCAGGCTGCCACATACGCCGGTGCACCTCCTGCTAGACTGCTTCAAGTTCTGTGTGCTACTGCTGAGAGGAGGGGCGTAACTAAGGCAAAAATCACGTGGCAAAATCACCACTTAGTAACCCCCTCTCGGCACACACAAATAATTAGTCACCTACTCTCGGGAACCTGTGAGAACCTGCTGGATCCAACCTCTGCTTGAAGGGAGCTCCAGCAAACAAAAGGGCAGGGAGACCCAGTCTCCAGAGGTTGGAGCTTTTATACAAAGCAGTGAGCCATAGCAATGATGGACCAGTGTGATAGCCAAATTGGGCTGTTTCCTGGTGGGCCTACAGCCGATCAAAGGATGCCAGTGAGGAGGAAGGTTAGAAAATGACTTTTTTTAAATAACAGGAGCTTCAGCCAGCAAAAGGGCAGGGGCTCTCCTGATCTCTGGGCGTCAGACCTTTTAAACAAACAGATCAGCAGTGGTGGTACATGTGCTGACCATTCTTCTAATACGCTCCACCCTTCCCATGATAACTCTCCTAGACTGCTTTCCAAACTGTCTTCTCGGGGCTGCCACATTTCCATAGTAACATAGGAAGAAGAAGAAGAAGAGTAGAAGAAGAGTTTTGGATTTATATCCCCCCTTTCTCTCCTGCAGGAGACTCAAAGGGGCTAACAATCTCCTTGCCCTTCCCCCCTCACAACAAACACCCTGTGAGGTAGGTGGGGCTGAGAGAGCTCAGAAGAACTGTGACTAGCCCAAGGTCACCCAGCTGGCATGTGTGGGAGTGGACAGGCTAATCTGAATTCCCCAGATAAGCCTCCACAGCTCAAGCGGCAGAGCTGGGAATCAAACCCGGTTCCTCCAGATTAGATACACGAGCTCTTAACCTCCTACGCCACTGCTGCTCCTAATAGAGTGTCATTAGTAGGCAGACTGTCTTCAGGGTGGTTTGCTATTGCTTTCCCCAGTCAGGTACACTTTATCCTCATTCCATATATTTCATTTCGTTTATTATATTTGTAAGCCGCCTTTCTTCTTTTGGGTCCGACAAGTTGGGGGCTCATTTTACAGACTTCGGAAGGGTGGATGGCAGAGTCAACCTGGAGCCAGATACCTGAACCTGAGTTCTATCCAGATTGAACTCAGGTTGTGAGCAGAGCTTTGACTGCATTACTGTAGCTTACCACAGGGTGGTGGTAGTGGAATGAAGCTTTATATTTAGTTGACTTCCTTGATTTCTACCTGTGAGCCTTGCCTGGGTGACATTATTGAACAGCCCTATTTGATGTTTCTTTTAGCATCAGACTTAAAGGGGGGGGGGTTAAAAATGGGGGTTGTGGCACAAAATGGAGTGTGGAGGAGGTGATGTGGACAAATATAATGGTAAGGGGGGGTCGAAAAAGTTCTGGAAATGTTCTAAGTCAGTGGTGGCGAACCTATGGCACGGGTGCCAGAGGTGGCACTCAGAGCCCTCTCTGTGGGCACGCACAGAGTCGTCCTCATCTCCCCCCCCCCCATAAAGGCTGGCCTGGGCCGCTGGGCTCCATTATTAGCATTAAACCTGAGACCTAGTTTTGGGGAAGCAGTGTTGGTAACCCTGTTAAGCGCTGTTAAATCCCACAGATTTTCATGCGAAGAGCTAAAGCGCGATCCTTTACCTGGGAGTAAGCTCAGTTGCTGGCAAAGGGGCTTGCTTCTGAGTAAACCCTCCTAGGGTTGTGTTTCACCACCAAGCTTACTCCCGAGTAATGCACGCCTCAGAGCCAACTGTTTTTTCTAAACTAAAACCTCAGTATTCAGGTTAAATTGCCGGCACTTTGCGATAAATAAGTGGGTTTTGGGTTGCAATTTGGGCACTTTGTCTCAAAAAGGTTCACCATCACTGTTCTAAGTGAACTTGTGCAGAAGAGGCCTGGTTTCTGAGCATGGCAGATTCTTACTTGCCTGCTTTAAGGGTTGGCTGTGCTGGCCTGGAGTGAAGGTAGTCTGGCAGATGCTGGGGTGGAAAGGGACCCTTCAGGGGGCCCATTTTACGCTAAGAGAAGAATAATATCGGAAAAAAGCAACCCTGTGTAGGTTCCAGTGTTGTAACTGACCCAGTCTGCTGTGGCCAAAACACGAGAATGGATGAAGGTGTTGTTATTGCTTCATGAAGCCCTGACCTGGTAGCCCAAGCTAGCTTGCTGTCTTCCAATCTCAGAAGCTAAGCAAGGATTAACTTCTGTGAGTATTTTGTTGGAAGGCAACCAAAGAAGTCCAGAGTTGCAATGCAGAGGCAGGCAACGGCAAACCACATCTGTAAGTTTCTTACCTTGAAAACCTGATGGTTTATGGTTGCCGTAAGTCAGCAGGAATTTGACTGCAGAAATAATAATGAATGATACTGGTGTTTCTCGTGACACCTTGAAGGTTAAGGGCTTATTGTGGTTTAAGATTGGGGAGCTGGAGACCACTTCATCAGATGCATTAATCCAAACTGCAGTGGGCAGATACATTAACATGGGCTAGGGGACTGTGAACGGTGAGCCTATGGGTTGAAGTTCCTTAACTAAGTAGGCAGCCGTTATCACAAATGGCAAAAGTTGTGAATTGTACAAATACAAAGACCTTTATTAGGCATATTTGTGCTACATACAATTACAACAGGAAAAGGTATGACGTATGCTATTAATTCCCTTTTAGCGGCATGACCTGCAATAAGTAATGAGCTATTTTCCCTAAAACCAGAGGATCATTACTATTAAATAGTTTTACCATGCAAACTTGGGGAGACGCTTTGCCCATGATTGATGATAATAGAGCTTCCCTCTGTGAATTATATTTTGGACAGTAACATACAATATGCTCCAGTGTTTCCACTGCAGTAGGAAATGTGGGCATACTCTGTTCGATAGCGGGAGCGTCTCAATCCAACCTTGTAAAAGGTCAGGGGAGAAGAAGAAGAAGAGTTTGGATTTATATCCCCCCTTTCTCTCCTGCAGGAGACTCAAAGGGGCTGACAATCTCCTTGCCCTTCCCCCCTCACAACAAACACCCTGTGAGGTGGGTGGGGCTGAGAGAGCTCCGAGAAGCGGTGACTAACCCAAGGTCACCCAGCTGGCGTGTGTGGGAGTGCACAGGCTAATCTGAATTCCCCAGATAAGCCTCCACAGCTCAGGTGGCAGAGCTGGGAATCAAACCCTAACCCTCCAGATTAGATACACAAGCTCTTAACCTCCTACGCCACTGCTGCTCCTAAGAAGACATTGCATCTGGCTCTAGTCAGAACCCAGCGTTGTTTGGGATCTGAAATTTGTAATAGATAATTGGCCATCTTATCCCTGTCAGGATTGATACCCAGGTGTAATGGGGAGCATGATGTTGCTGCATGCCTGATTAAATCTTGTTGCTCCTGATCAAGCAGTCTAGTTTTAATTAGACTGCATATTTCTTGGGGGTCCCACATCGCTGACTCCTCCAGGGAAAAACTTAATAAGGTGAGTTTACCCATGATTGTGTTCCACCATTCTGAATCTTGCAGGTCAGCTAAGGCCCTGTGTAACATGCTGCCAGAATCTAAGTGAAAGCATAGCCTTGTCCAAAATGTAAAAGTAAGTAGCCATGCTCTAGTGATCAGCCGGTGCATGCCCGCCTCTAAACATAGCACCACATATGGGACACAATGCGGGACTCCAAATATTCTATAAAGAAACGTTGACTGTACCTTTTCTACCGCGTTACTCCAGGCGGAAGTTGTGAATTGTCACTGTGTTTATCTTATATACTTCTGAGTTTGGCATAGAAGTGTCATACATCATACTTTTTGCAGGTTATGATGTTTTAAACCCACATACACAAGTTTGAATATTAGGGTTACCAGCTCTGGGTTAGGAAACAGATGGAGATTTTGGGGGTAGAGTGATTATCTTCACTGCTTTATGTGCTTTTATTGCCTCAAGAACTTTGGCCGTAAAGGTATTAAATAAATAAAAACAAAGTCTAAACAGAATACAGGAACAGAAGGAAATAATCCTATATAGAATATTTATTAAGAAATACTGAATTTTACATTTACAAATAGCAGCAGGGTACACATTGAAATTACAGCAAGAAACCTTTACAAAAAAAAGTTACTCAGTAGTGCAACTGTTAGTCAAACAGACAACAACGCTGTAACTTTTCTTTCAATTATTTTTTCCTTTTCAAAATAACATTTTTTTTAAAAAAAAACATTTTTTGTAAGTTTAGCTTGAACTTGCTACGTATTTTCGGGGCGCTGCTGCTGTAGAAAGAATCACGGCAAACGAAAATCAAACCACTGTCCCCTGGGCTGCTGAAGGATCAGAATTAAGCATATACTGTGTAATGATCTATTAAAGAGCAAAACTGGTAGGTGCAGTAAAACCATATACAGATAATGGCTGATCGCTCCTATGTCACTATGCAAATAGAATCATGGCAGCATACAAATATATAACTGATTACAGTGTATTTATAGTGACATAGGAGTGATCGCCCATGATCTGTATATAGTTTTACTGCACTGCACTTCTATATCAATTTTGCACTTTAATCTATCATTACACAGTGCGATCCCTCAGCAACCTGGGGTATGGTGGTTTGATTTTTATTTGCCATTTGTATAAGGTGACCAGATTGTCACCTTTTCAAACCGGGACCAGGGTGGGCGGGGGCGCGCGCTGCCCTGTGACAGGGTGGGAAACCGGGGAGCGCCCCAGAAGGCAGTGCGGCAGCCTTCCAAAAACCGGGACAGTAAAAAAAACCACGGGACAAATTGGTTTAAGGCGGGACTGTCCCGCCAAAAGCGGGACATCTGGTCACCTTGCGTTTGTACACTGGACCTCAATTTTTTTTCTTTTGTAGAACAAATCATGACTAAAATAATTTTATTTTCTCCACAGCTGCTTGAGTCAATAACTTTCGATCAGAGAGAACCATGGATTAGCCTGAGTATCAGACAAAAGTAGGTGAATCAGCGAGTGCTCATCATGCGAGAAATGCAGGCGAAGCCAAAATTTAAAAGCTCTCAACCAAGCCCTATAAACTAATGAATTTTGGCCCAGTTCTAAACAGAGGGCCGCATACGGTACACAATTTGGCAGGCCCATAATTTTACGGAAAAATTTGGATTGGACAGTATTCAAGGAGTCGTCAACTGCTTGGAGCCAGATAGGTCCTCCATAAAGTAACTGCGCTTCTATCTTAGAGCTAAAGATTTTTAGTGCTGCTGGGACAAGGGAGTGGCCCTTTCCATAAAAGAAGGGTGCAATGTAAGAATAACTGATGGTAGCAGAAGCTGCAATGGCAGCTTTTTTGTCAGGGTAACCAGGAGAGGTTATAAGAAAATGTAATTCCAAGATATTTGTATTGATTAACCTGCTCCACTGGCACTTTATTAATGTCCTTGATTATGTTTTTTTGGTATTGTTTGGCAAAGATCAAAATCTTGGTCTTTTGATAATTGATGACTAGTCCGTTATCTGTACAGTACTGCCCACATCTATTCAGCAGTCGACTAAGTCCAACTTTTGAGCGAGATAGAAGGATGGTATCATCAGCATATAGAAGTATTGGAATATGCCTTGAGCCTAATTTAGGGGCATGGTTATTAATTTCCAATAAGGCTGATGGAAGGTCACTCAAAAATAAATTGAAAAGGGTTGGTGCTAACACACAGCCTTGCCTCACACCTTTAAAGGTAGAAATAGAATCAGTCATGAGACCTTCACGTGAGCACTTAACTCTGCAGTTTGTGTTGGTATAAAGTTGGTATAAAGTTGCCTGATTAGAAAAATAACTTTCAATCGTACACTTGAAGTAACATTCTAAATTGCATCCTTTTATCTGTAAACTGATATTTTTAATCAATAGCCAAATGTAAAACCACCTGAACTGGAAACAGAGTTTTTTTTTCACAAACATGTTTTCTATTTCACGTTAATAATGTTGGACTACTTCAGGAAGGGGGCAAGAAATGCCCCGAATGTTCATTTTAACAGTAAAATTGATTAGGCTAAAATATCACTTTATCCCTTTACATGATTTCTGACTATACTGCTGTCAAACATTGTTCCTTCTTGTTTTTCTGTTGGCAGCAGAATTGTCACTATCAGTTTTCCCTGAAGATCTTTCTGGATGCTCTTACCCCTGAACAGGTCTACTTAGAAGTCCCATTTTACTCAATGGAGAAGTGAAGTTTACTTGCAGGAAACTGTCCTTAGGATTGCAGCTGATGTACACTTTAAATGATATTCCTCTCTAAATTAGTAACACGCTGTAGTATTTAGCCAGCTGTCAGGCCTTATGTATAATTAAATATCCCATGTTAAAATCTGGAATTTGCAAAAATGCAAACAGCACAAGCATGAAATGCGATAAACATTGCTCATCAGATGGCTTCACAAACCTAAAAGTGCAATTTTTTCTATTAAAATACGAATAGAAAGCAAAGCATTACAATATAAAAAAGCAGGAGAGGAGCTGTAGAAGAACCCTCGTTTTGTGTTTTATTATTTACTCTTAAGGCTCACGCTCCATCTCCAGAGTGCAAAGCATCTTGCTTCTGGTTCTACATCACAACGGGTGAAGCATTGCCAGGAGCTGGGCCTGGTGCCCGTCTTGTAGCCTGTAGATGCAGCAGAGCACCAGCCGCTCCTGACAGTAAGAAAGCAAAGGAGCAAGGTTTTCCTGAGAATTGCAAGCAGAGACAATAGAAGAAGAAGAAGAGTTTGGATTTATATCCCCCCTTTCTCTCCTGCAGGAGACTCAAAGGGGCTTACAATCTCCTTGCCCTTCCCCCCTCACAACAAACACCCTGTGAAGTAGGTGGGGCTGAGAGAGCTCTGAGAAGCTGTGACTAGCCCAAGGTCACCCAGCTGGCGTGAGTGGGAGTGCCCAGGCTAATCTGAATCCCCCAGATAAGCCTCCACAGCTCAGGCGGCAGAGCTGGGATCAAACCCGGTTCCTCCAGATTAGATACACGAGCTCTTAACCTCCTACGCCACTGCTGCTCCAATACATTACACTGCAGAGGTACTAACTGTGTCTCTGCAGCCTCAGGATTGGGGGTGCACAGACGAACCTGGAGGCTGAAGATGTTTGTAAGTTCCTCGTCATAAGGCAATTTTTGGTGGGATAAATATAGGGTAGGGGTCCTGAACGTGGTGCCCGTGGGTGCCATCGCACCTGTCAAATATTTGTAAAGTGTGGGGGAGGCTGTTGCCAAGCAAGGTGTCTGATTTGGTCCTTAGAGATTTGATTGGCTGTGCAGATTTTTAAAAATATTGATTTGGCAACAGCTGCCACCACAGCACAAAGGTTTTCACGATGTGTCAGAATTCCAAGGGTGCCCACAGGCTCAAAACATTGGGGACCAATGGCATATGGTCTATAAAAGCCTGAGCATTCCAATAGCTTTTAGCATAATTTTATAAAATTCCACAGTCCTTCATTCATACTCCACCTTTCTCCTCAATGGGAATGTGAAGTAACTTATATCATTCTCCTTATATCCTGTTTATTTTCACAACAAGCCATGGGATAGGTTAGGCTGAGAGAGCATTTCAGCATTCATAGTTTCCTAGCTTGTAAGTTCCTGTTTCTTTGGGGAGGTTTTTTTAATTACACAAGTTTATGTCTCTCTGAACATAAGCCAGTGTAATATTGAATCGACCATTAGAGGGAGCAAACCACATGCAGAACAGAACATACAAACACACCAACCAACAAGCAAGGAAAATGAGAATCTGAAAAAGCTGGTCCAAGGTCATCCAGCAAGCTTCCACGGCAGAGTAGGGATTTGAAGATGAGTCTTCCAGATACTAGTCCAACTACATAATTCGGGTACCATCATGTCATCCTGCCTCACATTCTCAGCATCTTCATATATAGTCAGTCACAAGAAGGCCCAAGTTGGAAAATACCTGGAGATTTTAGAGATGGAGTGTGGGGAAGGTGGGATTTGAGGGGGGGGGGCGACTTCAGTGGGGTACAGTTTCATAGAGCCCACCTTCCAAAGCAGCCATTTTCTCAGGTGAACTGATCTCTGTCAGTTGTAATAGCAAGAGATCTCCAAACACCACATGGAAGTTTGCAACCCTGGTCGCAAGCTAGATCCTGGTGTTGCTAGTCGCAAGCTAGATCATGCCTTTCACACATGGCTTTTCTTCCCCTTTCCACGACAGTTGCCTCGGGCAGAATAGAAATTTCCCTTCCAAATCCCTTGGGTCCTAGGCAAGAACTCCCTATCTTCGGTCTCCACCATCTGTGCTTCTTCTGACATTCTCTTTTCCCTGCCTTTGCCCCTTCTACTAGTATCCTTGGCCTCTTTGAGAGAAAATATAAATAACTGTGGGAAGGGGATCATGCCTGTATAGGGTTCATACTGCATTATTTTTAATGTTGTTAATTAAACCACTGCTCATGCAGTGCGGTGTAGTGGCTAAGAGTGGCGGAATCTAATCTGCAGAACCAGGTTTGATTCCACAGTCCTCTGCATAAGCAGCAGACTCTAATCTGGTAAGCCAGGTTTGTTTCCCCATTCCTACACACTGAGGCCCCTTCCGCACACGCAAAATAATGCATTTTCAAACCACTTTCACAACTGTTTGCAAGTGGATTTTGCTATTCTGCACAGCTTCAAAGAGCACTGAAAGCAGTTTGAAAGTGCATTATTCTGCATGTGCGGAATGAGCCTGAGTCTTTTCAAACTCTCTCGGCCCCATCTACCTCACAAAATGTCTGTTGTGGGGAGGGGAAGGGAACACGAGTTTAAGACGCTTTGAGGGTCCTTTTGGTAAAGAAAAGGGGGCGCATAAAAACCAACTCTTCTTCATAAAACTCTTGAATTACTTGGGTACCATGGCGATTTGGTGACCACCGGCCAAACAAAACAAATTGTTGCATAATTTTTTTGCAACCTTTTTTCCTTTGAAAATATTTAATTTCAGTAGAAATTGTATCTGCAGTGCATCACAGTGTGGCTTTGTAAAAATTAAGGGCACTTCTATGCGCTCTGAATCAGAGTACAGGTCACTCACAATTCATGCATTAAGCAAGGCACAGAGCTTCTCAGCAATAGTCGGTCTGAATCTTGGCAACGGGAAGTCCCTCTTGATGAAGTACTTCCCGTTTCTCTGCACTGTTGATGTTGTGAGCAACACGTGCCCACGTTCTAACATACTACACAGTTTGTTGTGAAAATGTAGATCCCATTATTTTATGAGGCTGAGAACCTGCTAAGGTATTTTCAGAGAAAGTAGCTTGTACTCCATTCCGGCTACTGCCAGATAGAGGTGGAGAATCTAAAGGCTCATGTTTGATTGTTGGAATAAAGCTGGGATTTTTAAACTCACACAGTGTCTTCAGCACCTGGGTATTGAGCTCTCTTTCCTCTGCAAAACCGGTATTATAAAATGGATTACAGCAATATGCTCCTTGCATGTCCTCCATAGATTCTACACCAATGGGATTCTGTGGGCAGGTCTCCTTGTCATCCGCCCCTCTCCCAGGCCCACTTCTGATGAGGTTGCTGTGATGCATCACAAGGCATTGCCAATTATAGGGCGAGTAAACCCAACGTTTTGGACTTTGGCACGGAGGTGGATGCTCGTTGAAACCCAGTTCTGCTTTGAGATGGACCCTGGAGGGGAAATGAGAGGATGGCTTCTTCAACGCACTTTTTTCATCCATCCAGACTTGACTTGGGGAAACGGCATAACTATTAGCTACATTTTCAGAATCTGAATCGTACTCAGTTTTGATCAGCATGTTCTGCGAGTTGTACGGCACTTCTGGAGACATCAGTGGGCACGGCAGTTTCGTATATTCCATGGAATGGCTGTTGGTGGCGTATTGCTGCAAATGTGGATGTTGCTGGCAATTTTCCATGCCGCTCCAGTGCGAAGAACAGGCAGCGGATGAGCCGAAGGGCCGCTGGTCTCTGTGATAAAACGGTTTCGGGGTTTTGTTTGGGCCCATATTCTCATTGTGCTGAGCTCGAGTGCAGGAACTGGACAGATTCCTCGAAGCCCATGTGCCATTAGTGCTGTTGCTGTGCTGAAAACCGAAGAGCGACCCATTAGAACTGAAAAATTCTTGTGCACCGAAACATTCATCGTCGTCATCGTCTGTGTGGTCCTCAAACTTGACTTTTATGCAGTTCTGCTCTTTTTCCATTGTGGTCCATTTACAGTGCTTCGTCAGATCTCCTGTATCCCTGTTCCCTTTCAGGCTCGTTGTGTTGTTTGGTATCTTCTGATGATCTTCTCTTTCCCTTACAACGAAAGTATTAACATGAATCAGCCAAGAATAAAATATTTTCTAAGGCAGAATCATTATACACTCAGGCGAACCAGCGTGGGGTCGTGGTTAAGGTGTTGAACTAGGATCTGGACGACCCGGGTTCAAATCTCCACTTGCACCAAATAAACCAGTGGTGGCGAACCTATGGCACGGGTGCCAGGGGTGGCACTCAGAGCCCTCTCTGTGGGCACGCGCAAACAGAGTGCCCCCCCCCATCTAGGCTGGCTTGGGCCACTGGGCTTGATTATTAGCATTAAACCTAAGACCACAGGTGTCAAATTCGTGGCCCTCCAGATGTATACATGGACTATAGTTCATCATCGCCTTGCCAAAGCGCGCCGGTGCTGGCAGGGGATGATAGGAAGGCCTCCGTAGTCACACTAACATCTGGAGTGGGCCACTTAATTTGGATTGACCGGTAATGCCTAAGACCTAGTTTTGGGGAAGCAGTGTAGGTAACCCTGTTAAGCGCTGCTAAACCCCACTGATTTTCATGTGAAGCACAATCCTTTTACCCGGGAGTAAGCTTGGTTGCATGCAATAGGGCTTGCTTCTGAGTAAACCCTCCTAGGGTCGTGATTCACCCGTTGGAAGAGTTGCACGGCTGCTTCAAAGCAAAGCCACCGACTACCACCAAGCTTACTCCCGAGTAACGCACACTTCAGAGCCCACCGTTTTTTCTAAACTAAAATCTCAGTACTCTGGTTAAATTGCCATGTTGGCACTTCACGATAAATAAGTGGGTTTTGGGTTGCAGTTTGGACACTCAACCTCGAAAAGGTTCGCCATCACTGAAATAAACTTTCTGGGTGGCTGGGGTCTCAGCCTCGACCCCAGCAAGTATTTGGATGGGAGGCCTCCAAGGAATACCAAGATCGGGACACGGAGGCAGGCAATGGCAAAGCGCCTCCCCAACATCTCTTGGCTTGAAAACCCCGCAGGTCACCATACGTCAGATGGCTTGACAGCAAAAAAATTTTAAAAGATTGCACTGTATCAATTTGTTCCTCATTATGTGATTTTGGTTTCATGTAGCGCACATCCGATTTCACAATTACAGAATAACAAATTTAAATATTCCTGTGGATTATTCCAATGGTTATGACCTCTTCATACGAGAGTTTAATTTTTAGCTGTAGTGGTTATGAAACCAGCGTAGATCTATATTTCATTAATGTGTCCAGTCCTGTTTTTTTTAAGACACAACTGTTAGCAGTTCTGTAAAATCTGTCCTGAACACAACACCCATCAATTTCATTGGCTGGTGCTGAGGTTGACATCTGAGAGATCAGTTTCCTTCTCTATCCACAGTGTACTCTTAAGAGCACTTTCCTGAGGGTAAGTCTCATTAAGTGAAGTCCCACAGGGACTCAATCCAATTGGGGAGTGGGGCGAACGGCCCAATGGGGATAGCGTGGGGCTGCACTTGCAGGTTTGCCCCCTTTGCCGGTGTAATGGGGATCTCTGCTGGGGGAGAGGGCAAAGGTGCCGGGAGCTGGCCCCTCCATGGCAGCAAAAGCAAGCCGTGAGTGAAAAAGGGAATTCCTCGCATTAATTTTCATTCATTTCTATCCAGTTTTCAAACACTTGCTCTAAGTGGCCATCAGCCGGAAACAGCAGCACTCAAAACAACATAAAATAAACCATAGAAGTTATTCATCAACAATTACATCACAAAAACAGTAAGTAGCAAATCATAACATCAAGATAAACAGGGCCAGAGAAGTCCACCGAATGGTTATCAGATTAAAAAAGGTTTTACCTGGTGCCTGAATGGCAATAATTATGGCATCAGATGGAACTTGTTGGAGCAGAATGTTCCACACTGCCCAGAGCCCTTCATAGGTGGGCGGTATAGTAAGTAAGTGAATGAATGAATGAATGAATGAATGAATGAATGAATGAATGAATGAATGAATGAATGAATGAAAAGGCCGTACACCAGGGTGGCCAACCTATGGTGCTCCAGATGTTCATGGACTAAAATTCCCATCAGCCCCTGTCGGAATGGCCAATGGGCCATGCTGGCAGGGACTGATGGGAATTGTAGTCCATGAGCATCTGGAGCACCATAGGTTGGCCACCCTTACACCTTTCTATAATCACACTTTTTATGGAAATTATCTCTGATTTTTAAAGCTTTTCTGTTTCGAAAGCTTTTCAGCACACTCACTTGGGGGCTTGCTCCAGGGCACCGACATATTCAGATGAACCATTTCGGCAACCGACTTGTGCATTCGCTTGTATCCAAACCCACTGGTCTTCATTCGCCTGCCATTTCATCATGTCTTTATTAGTCCTTCCTATGGAGGTTGAATACAAAAGCAGGTGAGTAGAAAATATTTTACCTAACATTCTTATGGTTTGTTAATATTTCACAAGGTTAAGAAGCTGTTATGCACTGTACAAAAACAGAAATCCCTGCACAGAATTTGCACAGGTAGACCAAATCATGCTTTCTGCTGGTGGAAAATATGCTCATCAGTTGGAAGCAGGTGATTTTTGCAGACCTCATGCTGCTCCCTCTTTCCCCACGGGCACAATTTCAAGATCACGGTTGGCTGCAGCCCAAGAGATAAACAGAGAAGTTTGCTTCCCTGAATGAGAGCCAACAAGCAGGTGCACTCTAATCTGGAGAACCGGGTTTGATTCCCCACTCTTGCCACTTGAACTGTGAAGGCTTATCTGGTGAATCAGATCAGCTTGTGCACTCCGACACATACCAGCTGGGTGACCTTAGGCTAGCCACAGTTCTTTGGAGCTCTCTCGGCCTCACCCACCTCACAGGGTGTTTGTTGCGGGTGGGGGAGAAGGGAAAGGAGATTGTGAGCCCCTTTGAGTCTCCTTCCAGGAGAGAAAGGCAGGATATAAATCCAACTCTTCTTCCTTATGCTAGATAGGAACCACCCTTCATTCATTTAAATGTGCAAATTCACACATTTAAAAGTTTTCAAGGCTACCAGACCAGTTTGTATGAGAGATGGTGTTTTGAGTTCCCAGCTGGTGAAACATCATGCTACTGGAACATGGCCAAACAGCCCGGATACCCAACAACCCTTCAGTGATTCCGGCCATGAAAGCCTTCGACAATACAAAAAAGTGAAATGTTGGCCAGTCTAGAAATGGTCTGGCACAATATATACAATCTGACATATGTAGTCATAAAATACATACTTAGAACAGATGGCTCCCAAACATCTCTCCCTACTGAACTATACTTAAAGAAATCATTGAATGTAAACCCAAAAGTAGAATTAAAAGGAAAAAATACATAGGTGAAATGACATACCTTCTATGAAATTGCTTCTTCCGTGCAAATCAGCCACACATTGTCCTGACATGGCCTTTGAACTCCCAAAAAGAGATGACAGAAAGCAGCTTAATAAACCATTGTACAGTTAAAATATTTTCTAGCGTCCCAATGAAAGTTACAACCCCTGCACCACTATGGCTCTTATTTTTTTTAAAAACCAACACTCTGCATGCTACAGAAAGTGTTCCTAGTTCTATTATAGAACTTCCAACTCTGGGACATACACTATAGAATTTCTATAGTATATGTCCCAAAGTCCTGGAGATGGAAGGTGCCTTATATAGCCATGTAGTTCAATTATCCACTGAATGTAGGATATTGATCACTATAGCTCTCCCAACAGATGGATGTCCACTACTTTTGCTTGAAGACTTCCAATGAGGGAATGCGCTGACTACCAAGTAATTGGCTCCGTTGCCGGACGGCTCTTATCCTTAGAAAGTTTCTCCTAGGGCACAACCAAACTCTCCCCTCCAAGTCCATTAGATTTGTTCTTGCACTCTGGAGCAGCAGAGGGGAAGTCTTTTCCCTGTTCCATGAGACAGAACTTCAAGGATTTGAAGAGCATGCATGGAGGGATCTCCCTTTGTCACATGACAAAGCGAAAGGACTTTGTTTTGATCAGATTGGTAGTCTGATACTTTATGGTTATGGCAGGTGGCAGTATGGAATTGTTTTGATTCATTAAAATATTTACACTCTGCCTTTCTCAGACTGAAGGTAGCTAGCAAGTTGCCGGTATAGCAGTGATATATAATAAAACCAGTTCCTGTTCATAAATGTGAGCACCTATGAGCCAAAGCATATGGGAGCAAAAGAACCCCAAATCCAAATTATTAATTTCTTTTTAAAAAAGTTCAACCACCATGTTTATATGATACATAAAAGCTCCTAATTTTAAGAGCAGAAAGAATAGATGTCATTACAGAGAGCGTAACTCCTTTATTGCTCCCAGCCAAGAGAAATAAAAGGTGAAAATCACGTGATCAGACAGGACACATAGTAAAAGAGGAGTTATAAAGAAAGCTCTTTGACTAAACTAAATAAAAAATGAGTTAATGATTCAATATCTGCTCTTCTGCATGAACACGCTCTCTGGGCGAGAGGGACTCCAGCACAGCAGACTGTAGTTTCTGCCGAAGGCAGTACGTTTTACCTCAGCTAAAATAATAAAGCTTGACAACGTGGACCATCAAACATCATCATAAACACAGCCAGCCCACAACGAAATGGTTCTTTTTAAGAGTTCCAGAATCCTCTTTTACAGCAGGCTCAGCACGAAAAACTTCTTTTGAGAAGAAAACCAATCAGACCGTTTACCTCCGCATGCAGAGGAGGAAATTCGATATAACCAAGTGGCAACAAAGAGAAAATTAAGTATTTCTGAAAGTGCAACACGTTTCCCAAACTAGGGATGAAATTTTTGATGCCCAGAACCGGGGGGGGGGGGGGGTAAATCTCACATCTCATCTTGACACTTCCCCCTCCCTACCCTTCCCCCCAGGGTGGGTGGGCCACGACCAGATGATGGCCCCCATCCCCTTTCTCCGAGGGTGGGCGGGCCATGACCAGATGACGGGCCCCCTTTCCCCTCCCTCCCCTCCCCCCCATGGTGGGTAGACCCGATCAGATGACAGGCCCCCTTCTCCCCTCTCCTTTGCTCCCTCTCCTCCTTCCCCTAATGTTGGTGGGTGTGTCATAATTAGACGCCGGCCCGCTTTCCCCTCCCTCCCCCCAATGGATGTACACCAGGCTAGCCCAGTCTCATCAAGATCTGAGAAGATAAGCAATGTCACACACAGTTTGTGAATGGGAGGCTATGAAGGACAGAGACAATGACAAAAATGTCTCTTGCCTCGCAAATCCTGTGACCTTGCTGTAAATCAGCTGTGATGTGTTGGCACTTTCTACCCCCACCCTTAAAAGGTTCAGCTCTTTTTACAAGCAAAATCTCCAGTGAAGATTTTTTTAAAAAAAATGCATTTATTCTTACTTCATATATATTGGGGCAGCGTTATCGGACCTGCATTTTGCTTTTGCGAGAAGGCTTTTTAACTTCATGTCAGTCGCAGAAGGAAGCAAAACGGGTACAACCATGCAGAATAAAGCCAGCTGAGGAGGCAATACTGTTCCAGAGGAAGATTTCTTTCTTTGCCCAAAAAGAAATTTGAGTTTGCCTTGAAATTGCATTGTCTGAAAAAGTAAAAATACAAAGAAAGTTCTCGAACGTTGATTGTACAAAAGCCAGGAAGAGCTTCCGATCATAACATTCCGATGGATGTCTGTGGTATTGTTGGCAGGATCTACTCAGTGGTGGGATTCAGCAGGTTCGCACCGCTTCGGCAGAACCGATTGTTAAAATGGTGCTTGTAAACAATCAGTTGTTAGATTGGGGTGCTGTGTGGTTTCTGGGCTGTATGGCCGTGTTCTAGCAGCATTCTCTCCTGATGTTTTGCCTGCATCTGTGGCTGGCATCTTCAGAGGATCTGATAGTAGGAATGGAAAGCAAGTGGAGTATATATACTGTGAGGTCAAAAGGTGAGGCCCTCTGAATAGAGTAGCCTGGTATGTGAGTCACAAAGAAGTTTGTAGCCTGGGAGTAACAATGAAGATAGCAAGGTCAATAGGTGAATGCATCTGCTATCTCCATTGTTACTCCCAGGCTACATTGATCTTGCTATCTTCATTGTTACACCCGGGCTACAGACTTCTTTGTGACTCACATACCAGGCTACTCTATTCAGAGGGCCTCACCTTTTGACCTCACAGTATATATACTCCACTTGCTTTCCATTCCTACTATCAGATCCTCTGAAGATGCCAGTCACAGATGCAGGCGAAACGTCAGGAGAGGATGCTGCTAGAACACGGCCATACAGCCCGGAAACCACACAGCCCCCCAGTGATTCCGGCCGTGAAAGCCTTCGACAATACAGTTGTTAGATTAATTGAATTCCCACCACCGGAACTGGTTGTCAAATTACTTGAATCTCACCAGTGGATCTACCTATTTCACAAAATCCAAATGCTAATCAGTACCTCAGTGTAGATTAAACTAAGGACTCTTCCACACGAGAGGGTTATAGTGTTTCATGCCCTCAAATGCCTCATGTTATTTTTTTTTTAATTTCCACACAAGTTGTTTGGAGTTTGGGTTTCAAAACATTTTCTCTTCATTTTTTCCCCTCTACGTTTTCTCCGAGCTCTTGACCTTCTCTGCATGCACAGTTTACCATGGATTTTCCCAGTGGGAACATCTGTGGTAAACTGTGCTTGTAGAGAAGGTCAAGAGCTTGGTGAAAACATAGCAGGGAAAAATAATAGTGGTGAAAACCTTGCCTCTTGGAAACATTTTCTGTGAAATCATTCAGCACCCTTCCTCCCTCCTTTCGCGTTGGGTTTGTTTCCTCTTTGTTTCTTCGGTTGCTTATGTTCCACACGCTACTGCTGAAAACATTTTCCTAATCGTGGTGGGATGTCATCTATGATGGAGAAGAACAACCCTCCCCCTTTCTCCTTTGCGCATGTGCTGCAGTGTTACTGGGCAGTTACATTTGGAAGCAGCAATTCAAAAATGTCTCAGCCTCCATTTCTACCACTGAGAACCAGAGGTGGGATTCAGCAGGTTCTCATCAGTTCCCGAGAGCGGGGCGCGAGTTTGACATCTATGTAGTCCCTTTGCTAACATAACCCCCCTACAAAAAAAAAAAGAAAAGAAAGAGGCAAAGCCATTCCCTGGACCACATGCTGCTGAAGAAGAGGATCTTGTGCTAGATCCCCCAATCTGCTATTCCCCCCCTCTCTCTCTGACAATGGGCTTTGCTGCTAGTCTATCTCATAAACAAACATTCTGTTTCCACATTTCACACAGTGACAGATGGTTGTTTTGAAATGCACAATTCACAAAAAAATGGTTCACTTACAAGGAAGCCAGAAGTCGTATCTAAAAGGCAGCGGATTCGACAGGTAAAACGACGGCTTAAAAAGGGTGAAAATTCGGTTGGCATCATGTCATTTTCCTGCGCTTTAAACATTTTATTAAGGATGAATTCTTCTCCTAAGAACAATAATTATGGAAGAAACTTAATAAACAGTTCTAATAAGCACTGGAGCAAGGGAACAGTTGGCAGGGAGAGAGGGGCGGTGGAAACAGGGTGAGGGGAAATCGCAGAGGGGTAATGTGGGGAAAGAAACAGCAGAAAGCTCTGGATGGTAGGAGAAGGAACAGCTGTACGAGGTCAAGGAAAGGGGCGGCGGGGAGCAAGAAAAATGAGATGGCAATAAGTTGGTAGAGGTGGAAAGTGCCATCATGTTGTCGCCAACTTGTGGCAACCTCACACATAGGTGTCAAACTCGTGGCCCTCCAGATGTTATGGACTACAGTTCCCATCATCCCCTGCCAGCATCATGCTGGCAGGGGATGATGGGAACTGTAGTCCATAACATCTGGAGGGCCACGAGTTTGACACCTGTGTTAGGGTTATCAAGGCAAGAGGCAAGCAGAAGTGGTTTGGCTTTGCCTGCCTCTGTGTAGCAACCCCAGTCTCCTTGGTGGTCCCCCAACCAAACACTAACCAGGAATGACCCTGCTTAGCTTCCCAGATCTGACGAGATCAAGCTAGCCTAGACTATCCAGGTGAGGGCTAGTGGTAATGAGCTGAGAGTAGGGAAACACAATATATAAGAACATAAGAACAAGCCAGCTGGATCAGACCAGAGTCCATCTAGTCCAGCTCTCTGCTACTCGCAGTGGCCCACCACGTGCCTTTGGGAGTTCACATGCAGGATGTGAAAGCATTGGCATCTCCTTCCTTTTGTCCCGTTCCTTCTTGCGGGTCTACAGAATATTACTCTAACTCACCTTCCTCTGTGTGTGTGTGTTGTCCAGGCCGCAGTTGTGGTGGATTCATAGCCCAGTGCAGTTGTCTACAGAAATCTTGTCGGTCATCCACGTGAATATAATCATATATATTTTGATTCATGACATCAGTCTGAAACAGTGACAGCATATTTATATGGCACGTTCATTTTTAAAGCATATAGAAATGTAGGGTTTCTTGGAAAGTGAATACCTTTCTAGATGTTAGCTGATAACATTATCTACCTTCTTCTCTATAACGCATCTAGATTTTAATAAGCAGCGATTTCAGTTTTATGGGTGTATTTTATCCACGTGAATATAATCATCTATATTTTGATTCATGACATCAGTCTG
The DNA here is from genome assembly GCF_021028975.2 of Sphaerodactylus townsendi. Lineage (NCBI taxonomy): Eukaryota > Metazoa > Chordata > Lepidosauria > Squamata > Sphaerodactylidae > Sphaerodactylus > Sphaerodactylus townsendi. Next base: position 8,708,583 of record NC_059435.1, on the reverse strand, counting down.
AAACAGTGACAGCATATTTATATGGCACTTTCATTTTTAAAGCATATAGAAATGTAGGGTTTCTTGGAAAGTGAATACCTTTCTAGATGTTAGCTGATAACATTATCCACCTTGTTCTCGATAACACATCTACATTTTAATAAGCAGCGATTTCCGTTTTATGGGTGTATTTTATTGTAGGCTTGATTTTTTTGTGGTACCAGTATGATGTTATTTTATTGTATTTTACTGCATTTTCTTGGATTTAACTGTTAACGTATGTTATTGTAATTTGTAAGCCACCTTGAATATGACTATAGAAAGGCAGGGTATAAATACTTTTACTAAATAAATTTAAAAAAATGCATGGAACTGTCCTTCAGTTAATGCAAAATGAAGATGCTGGTCTATCAACAAAGTTGTTGCAAGCATGGTTTGCTTGTGCTAAAACACCTTCACTGATTGCCTATCCATTTCACCTTTAAAACCCCTTTGTGACCTGGTACCCATTCATCCAAAAAAGGATCTCTATATGCAGTGATGGGATCCAAAAATTTTAGTAACAGGTTCCCATGGTGGTGGGATTCAAACTGTGGCATAGCGCCAATGGGGCTGGGCGGAAGGGGCTTAGGCCATCTTTCACAGCCTTTAGAAAAATACGGAAAGCAATGCAGTTTAGGAAGTGAGGGGTGGTATCAGGGGTGTAGCTGCAATGGGAACATTTGGGGCGGCTTGCTCCGGGTGCCGCCATTGCAGTCACATGTTGGGGCGGGGGTGGGGCGTGGTGTGTCGGGGCGAGAGGGGGCACGTGGGCAGTTCATGCCTTGGGCGCTCTTCCCCCTCCCTTCGTCACTGGGTGGTATATGAGCTGAGCTCTGAGAATTCTCTACTGCCTTATTCCTAATTGTTGATTTTTAACTGAATTTTAAAATTTCTGGTGAACTATCTTCACTAAGCAAAGAAGCACGTTACATGAATAAAATATGTTTCCAAGCGAACAGGGAAAAATGGCAGCAGGACAAATGACTGTATTGCAAACTCAGAACAACATGCAACAGTCCAGCAGTTCATTTCTTCATATTTACCTGATGAAATCCGAGATAATCCACAATTGTCGGGGATGCGTAGAATACCATTCCGTCAACACTTACCACCAGTGCAAAACCACTTAATGCCTGGGAAAGAGAGGGGAAAAAATAAAATAACTGATAAAACAAAAGGGTTCAAAGGTTTCACTCTTTCATACCTATGTTGCCATCTTCTATACACAGTGACCTATCATATCCTTTTTCTTCCTTTTGTTATGGACTTAACCAAAAAATCCTTTTTTAAAAATTGTGTTTAACCTCTCCAGTAAGTCTGAGTTTATTCTGAAATTTGCTTTTCTGCCTTTCTCCCTACATGTCCTGGCTATTTGTTTGAAATTCTTCTTTGGTGATTTCCCTCCTTTTCCATTTCTTTTTTTAAAAAAAATAATTTTAATTGACATTTTAAGACAATATAAAAACATATTTTAGATGCAATTAGATAACAGTGTATATCTTCCTTCTTTTGACATTGGGTTACCTAGTACAGAAGAGAGGTAAAGGAAAGAAGAAAAAAGAAAGCAATTATCCTCTCTAACATCTTCATTTGTATAGTGAATTATCTATCCCTCTTAACCATATATCCTCCCACCCATGAATCCAATTAAGACAGGAATATAACACCGTTGTGGGTTAAAATAAAGAAGCCATACATCTGTACAGCTTAACTGAAACAGGATGGTACAAAACTCCTCTCTCCCCTTTCTTGTACATGTCCCTTTTAAATCTCAGCTAAGTTGAAAGTTTTTTAGAACATAAGAACATAAGAACTAGCCTGCTGGATCAGACCAGAGTCCATCTAGTCCAGCACTCTGCTACTCATAGTGGCCCACCAGGTGCCTTTGGGAGCTCACGTGCAGGATGTGAAAGCAATGGCCTTCTGCTGCTGCTGCTGCTCCTGAGCACCTGGTCTGCTAAGGCATTTGCAATCTGAGATCAAGGAGGATCAAGATTGGTAGCCATAAATCGACTTCTCCTCCATAAATCTGTCCAAGCCCTTTTTAAAGCTATCCAGCTTAGTGGCCATCACCACCTCCTGGTTTCCTTAGACACCTCCCACTTTTCCTCCTCATTGGAACTGTTTGAAATCGTGCCTTCAAGATCTCACTTTTAAGAAACTCTCATCCATCATTCACTCCCTTCTCTTTTAATATTCTTAACCATAGGATCACACCTAGTAGTTTCCTCAGTTAACTGAAATTAGCTTTCTTGAAGTCTAGAACGCATGTCTGACTACACTTGGCATCCTCTTTCCACTGTATAACAAACTCCAGGAGAACATGATCACTCTCACGTAAGGATCCTACTGCTTCCACTTCATTAACCAGGTCATCATTGTTGATCAGGAGCAGATCTAAAACAGCCAGTCCTGTTGTTGCCTCTTCCGCCATGAAACTGTTTGCAAGGCAAATGAGGAATTTGTTGGACATTACTCCCTGTGGAGAAATGGCTCCCCCCCCTCCCTTTCCTTTTTCTTTCCTCCCCTCCTCCCATCAGGTATCATAGACTTGGGGGACTTGGAAATTCCAGAGAAACATCAGGAAATGCTACCTGACCTAGGGGGAAATGATATCTTGACCTAGACTGACCTAGTCAAAGGAAGGTGGGGTCTGGGATCTGATAAATTGCTGGGAGTGAAGGGGCGGAGGTCTCTTTTCTCTTTCCTTAAGCTGGAGGGCAGACTTCATGCCTGAGCTGTGGAAGGCAGCAGCCATTTCCTGGACCATGTGCTCCATCAGCTAATGTGAGCTCTTGGAGAACTGCAACTTTTAAAGCTTTAAGGACCTATGCTGCTTTCCACCATCTACTAGCTAGGGTATGTATAAGTGATAGGGGAAGGGGATTTGCGTTTTATCTCCTTTGCTTTGTAAACCCTTGCTCCATCTTGTGCTGTGATAAAACATACTGGTAATCTGGGGTGCTGTGTGGTTTCCGGGCTGTATGGCCGTGTTCTAGCAGCAGTCTCTCTTGACGTTTCGCCTGCATCTGTGGCTGGCATCTTCAGAGGATCTGATAGTAGGAATGGAAAGCAAGTGGAGTATATATACTGTGAGGTCAAAAGGTGAGGCCATCTGAATAGAGTAGCCTGGCATGTGAGTCACAAAGAAGTCTGTAGCATGTGAGTAACAATGAAGATAGCAAGGTCAATAGGTCCACTTGATTTCCATTCCTACTATCAGATCCTCTGAAGATGCCAGCCACAGATACAGGTGAAACGTCAGGAGAGAATGCTGCTAGAACATGGCCATACAGCCCGGAAACCACACAGCACCCCAGTGATTCCGGCCGTGAAAGCCTTCAACAATACTGGTAATCATTTTCTTTTTAATAACTACTTTTTAAACCTTACATGTGGAGGACAGTCCTCTGTACCATGTATGCCCTACTGTCTTGGACACGCTATTTAAACAGGAGGTAAAGGAAGGCTGAGCAGCTTTTCCTGCAGGACCTCAAATCTTCCCTTTGGAACCCAGGAGAGGGGAACCAAGCGGGAAACTGAGGCAGATGCCTCAGACAGTTGGAAAGGAAGCTGGGAAATCCTGATCTTCCCCAGCGGGCAGTCCTCAAATGATCAGGTGGTGGCAGCAGATTACCCAGAGAGAAAACTAGCCCTCCCCAGGAAAAGTTGGCAAGTCCTGGGGATGTGCAGAGCGCGAAATAGGGCCTGCCAGCCAAAAGCAAGCCCGTTTCACCACACTCCCATTACTACTACTTTTTTCCTTTCTGAAAGTGTGGTCATGTGTTTCAGGAAGGCATCGTCCAACTCTTCAGTTTGGCTTGGGGTCTGCAATAGACCCTTGCAACGAACTCACTGTTTCTGTCTCTTCTGTCACTTGCACACTCTCTAAGGGCTGACTCTGGAGCTCCTGTACTTGTTTCTTATCCTCGCTGACAAGGGAGAGAACGTCAAAGCTATTCTGTAGCTTCAAACTCACAGAATGCTCCCTGGTCCTATGTGTCACATTCCTCTAGTTGGCCATGCAACAGTTGGCCTCCAGTTGCGTTTGAGAGCTGCTGTCCTCCTCAGAGAGATTCCCGGAGTGTTCCTCACCCAGTACCATCTGTTCCACTCTGTCCAGGAAATCCTCATTCTGCTTAACAAGCTTTTCTCTGTGCTGTCCCTCAAAATAAAAAAGATTTCTTTTCTGGCTGGAGTGTTGTTTCATTTTGATCCTGTTTCCTGGATGATCACTGTAGATAAGGCTTTGCCTTGAGCTTCTCAAAGACAACCTACAAAACCCTGTCTCATAAACTACTGACCAACCCCAAGATATTTTCCTCCAGCCTGACTAGAGATTCCACTAGCACCATGGTGGCAAACCTTTGGCACTCCAGATGTTATGGACTATAATTCCCATCAGCCCCTGCCAGAATGGCCAATTGGCAGGGGCTGATGGGAATTGTAGTCCATAACATCTGGAGTGCCGAAGGTTCGCCACCACTGCACTAGCAGGTGACACGAGTTGACAGCGTAGGCGCAACTGAGCATACACAGAGTGCGGCAATAACCACTGGAGCCAGGGAGTTCACTCAAAGAAAGGATGTATTGGCATTGATACAATATATACAGTTTAAACGGACAGAGCCTTCGGCTTAGGTCCTGTCCCCAGCAAGGAACATGCTTAACTGAATTAGCTTACTTATATACACTATGATACATTAATTAGCCTATGGCTAGTACAGTCAAAGGTCACATGACTCTTATACAGGTAGCTGATGCAATCATGCTTAGTCATTCCCTTTGGCTGACTGTCAACAGGTGACTGTAGTTAGTCCTTCAGCAGTCCATTAAGGCAATCAAGGGTTTTGCCATGCAGCTGTTATACCTTCAGCTCCTGACAGCAGGTGCTGAGGGGAGGGTTTCTTTTCGGCTGCTGCCCAACCCTAAATATAAAATACCCTCCCTCAGAAGCGGAGAATGGATGCTTTCCTGATGGTCCAAGATGGGTCTGCCTTTTCTGGAATGCCTTTGAGTTGGATCAATGTATAATGGTGTTGTTGGGCGTATGAAAGTGAATTTTTGGCACTATTGAAAATTGCCTCTCTTTTTTTTTTACAAGTGATTTTATTGTATTGTAATAATTGTGGCGTAAATCGCCTTGGGGACTTTTAGAATTGAAAACCAGTCTACAGCTAACATGAAATAAATAGATAAATAAATAAATACATGTTTATGAGAAATATTTTGGATGGGCGTTTCCCAGTTCTGTCCTGTAAACCGTCTCCTGGGCTACAGAAGCATACATTATCTATTAACTTTGTCGATATTAATTCCTGCCCCACCCTGGCCAATTTCAGCACGTAGCACCCCGATCAGATAACTTGTAATGAAGCTGACGTCTGCTCAAAGTTTCCCCTCCAGCAACTCCTACCCCCTTTTCTGTCCCTCAAAAATGTTGAAATTCAGACTTGTAAGCTCCTTTGGGCAGCTCCTGATGGAAAGTGCTGGCAAGTCTCAACTGATTTATGGCAACCCGGTAGAATTTTCATGGCGTGAGATATTCAGAGATGGTTTGCCCTTGCCTACCTCGGCACAGTGACCCTGGACTACCTTGGTGGTCTCCCGTCCAAGTATTAACCGGACTGACGCTGCTTAGCTTCCGAGATCGGACGAGATCAGGCTAGCCTGGGCCATCTAAGTCAGGGCTAGCATCTCTGGGGAATAGTTTAAGTCAGATGTCCCGGCAGATGTCTACAAAAGGTGGTAGAAAGTACCATCAAATCACAGCTGTTGTGGTGACCCGACAGGGTTTTTGCAGAAGGAGACATTTAGAGGTGGCTTGCCATCGCTTGCCTCTGCACAACAACCCTCAGCACTGATTAGACAGTGTGGTCTTGATCCAATGCAGGGGTCTTCAAACTATGGCCCTCCAGATGTTTATGAACTACAACTCCCATCAGCCCCTGCCAGCATGGCCAAGTGGTAGGGCTCATGGGAATTGTAGTCTATGAACATCTGGAGGGCCATAGTTTGAAGACCCCTGATCCAATGAAACTTTTGGAGATTGGAAACAGCAGAGCAATGGTTATGGTCCACCAATGTCTTATTGGCATCGAGATGCAAACAGATTTTCCCCGGCTACCTGTTTTATATAAACCACTAAAATCATGGATAGGTATTTCAGCTGCACCTTATCTATCTGATGTAACGTCAGCAAAAAGCCGATGGGCTTTTTCTAGGGCTCGCTTTGATGCCTTCCCGTCAGCTAATCTGATGGGACGATTCCAAAATATTCCAAGGCACAGGAGAACCTGTGTGTGCGGCTCAGGGGAAGCAGATGCAGTGTCACATATCTTACTGCATTGCAAGTTACACGAAGGTGAAAGGGAGCCGTTAATCCAACCATTGTTAACTCGTCATGTATACCCATTCATAGATAATTCAGATACAAATGCTGTAAGAATGCTATTAGAAGATCGTGTTTCCGCCATTGCTCAGAAGGTAGCTAAATTTTGTATACTGGCACACAACAAGCGTCGTTCCTTATTAAGACAAAGAGCTGTACTGGGTGACGAGGACTGTAATAATGCCTGAAGTTAACGTTATTTATCAATAGATCTTATAGTGGATTTTACCATTTATATTATATTTTTGTATAAATGGAATGCTATGTACTCACATGTATTCTGATCTTAAACGATTGGCTGGCCTAAAGGCCGTAATAAATATCTATCTATCCCATCCAAGTACTAACCCAAGCTGGTCCTGTTTGGCTTCTGAGATCTGGTGAGATTGGGTTAAACAGGGCCATCCAGCTCAGGGCAGCTACAATCTACTTATGTTATTTTCTAAATTGCCAGGCTCCAGCGGCACAGCGCCCAGGGGACGGGGTGGGGTGACATGCCCCGGGCGCGCGCCGGTGTGTGGGTGTTTCCCACGTGCCTCAGGCGGAGTTCCCCCTCGCTCCGCCCCTGCCAGGCTCTGTATAAATTAAGAAAATAAAAGAAATATAGCCCTGCTCATAAGAACATAAGAACGAGCCTGCTGGATCAGACCAGAGTCCATCTAGTCCAGCACTCTGCTACTCGCAGTGGCCCTCCAGGTTCCTTTGGGAGCTCACGGGCAGGAGGTGAAAGCAATGGCCTGCTGCTGCTGCTGCTGCTCCTGAGCACCTGGTCTGCTAAGGCATTTGCAATCTGAGATCAAGGAGGATCAAGATTGGTAGCCACAGATTGACTTCTCCTCCATAAATCTGCCCAAGCCCTTTTTCAAGCTATCCAGGTTAGTGGCCATCACCACCTCCTGTGGCAGCATATTCCAAACACCGATCACACGTTGTGTGAAGAAGTGTTTCCTTTTATTAGTCCTAATTCTTCCCCCCAGCATTTTCAATGAATGCCCCCTGGTTCTAGTATTGTGCTCTTTTGCTATCATATTTGTTGCTTCTCGGTGCTCGGCACCTGCCAATCTGATAGTAACTTTTAAAGCAACACAGCCTGATTAGATTATAATTCTCTGAATGTGTCTCCAACTCATGAACCCTCAATGTTGTGAAATGAAACAGTCCATTCAGCTTTCAAAATGTTTTTAAGATCAAGCGATTTTTTTTAAAAAAAGTTTATAGTACAGATGAGCATTCCAAATAAAAACAATGCTACTCTTTAATCTATGAAAATAAGTGACAGCATGTGGAAAGAGCATGTGGATTCAATAACCGGCAGAATTTCTATTCTAGGATAGCACTTCAAACATATGAATCAGTTATGTATTGTGAACATTTGTTTGTGGTAAAAACAGAGGAATTCTTTTTTAAAAAAAAAGTCTTGCAGGATGAATGAAATCATCCCCCCCCCCCCAAGAAAAAAAAAACTTGGCTTAAAAATGTACTTTGTGTTTTTTGTCAAACATGGAGATCCAATTATGTAGTCACGAAATACTGCACCTGCCTCTCAGCAATTAGCCCCTTACAGTTCACAGTGAGTTCAATTTTTGGGGGTGGTGGGGGATTAAAGTTCTCTCTTTCTTCTACTAAAAGAGCTCAGAGGCACTAATAAATAATGAAAACAAATATTGTTTGGATGGTCTAACTTTCCTTGGCAAGATATTTTGTAATTTCCACCCCCACCCCCCTCTTTTTTTTTCATCACTGTAACTGAAAATCTGCCAGACAACACTTCAAAGGGCTTTCGGTTAAGGTCACATTTCGTAAAAATAAAAAGAACAAGCCCTTGCCATATTTATTTCTCTTATTGCTATTCTTTGAAATAAAGGAATGGAAGTGCCTGTACTGAAGTCTCTTGAGACGGCGTTACTATAGCTACCCAAGTACAACAGTCAAGTTCTTCATCCATGCCTAGCTTTAACATGTTTTCGAGTCACGCAACTACATTTTTATAGTCTGAACTTTCAATCTATCTGGAACGGCTTCATTTATGAGTACGTTGCACTTTTTTTTCTACACATTAGGGTGGAACTGTTTTCCAAATAATTGGCTATTTTTGGCATTTGGAGATGGAACACATAGCCCTGTATTTCTTCCACAAGGATGTGTGCTTGTAAACACTGTGTGAGGAAAAACAAATTGGCCGACATTTCTCCATTTTTTTACAACCCACGCAGACGTTTGCACTGAGAAGGGAAAATCAACTTCTGTCCACTAAGCTAAGACATCGTTCATGCTGTTATCAGAGTAAACTCCAGGACTAATTCTAATTCCTACATTTGTATAAGTGTTCTGTCAAAAACTGCGAGATCTAAAGCTGTGCATTCAGATAAGCCAGTGATGGCGAACCTATGGCACGGGTGCCAGAGGTGGCACTCAGAGCCCTCTCTGTGGGCATGCGCAAACAGAGTCCCCCCCCCCCCCCACATCTAGGCTGGCCTGGGCTGCTGGGCTCGATTGTTAGCATTAAACCTAAGACCTAGTTTTGGGGAAGTAGTGTAGGTAACCCTGTTAAGTGCTGTTAAACCCCACTGATTTTCATGCGAAGAATAAAAGCGCGATCCTTTACCTGGGAGTAAGCTCGGTTGCTGGCAATGGGGCTTGCTTCTGAGTAAACCCTCCTAGGGTTGTGATTCACCCGTTGGAAGAGTTGCACGGTTACTTCAAAGCAAAGCCATCGACTACCACCAAGCGTACTCCTGAGTAACGCACACCTCAGAGTCAACCGTTTTCTCTAAAAAAAACCCTCAGTATTCAGGTTGAATTGCCGCGTTGGCACTTTGCGATAAATAAGTGGGTTTGGGGTTGCAATTTGGGCACTCAGTCTCGAAAAGGTTAGCCATCGCTGAGATAAGCTGAGCTGAACATGAAGTGGCTTTTTTTTGCCCCAAAAATCCTGCTATCCAGGTAAAGCTGAATAGACGAAAAATATTTTGGCCTTTTTTGGCTTTTCCAGTGGTCCAGTTCCCACGGCCCATTTCAGGTCAAAATATTTTGTTAGTCCTTTAAAAAACTCGAAGCACAATCCTGAGGCAGGCAATCAGGCTTCAACTTTTAACTTCCCCCTGAACAACTTGTGCTCTGCTGGGTTCCAGGTAGGTTCTGCTGGGCTTACAAAAGCACCTCGCATTTCTGGACTGCTGTACAAGCAGCAATCCTCTTTTGGCCTGTTCCTGCCCTGGTTTCCAGGGCAACAGGGGGGAGGAGTAGAGGCCTTCCTCGCGGGAGCCTTCCTACTTGGCCAATGGCTGCAATGTGCTTTGTGCTGCACTTCTGTAAGGAGTCTCAAAGCGGCTTACAAAGACCTTCCCTTCCTCTCCCCACAACCTTGTGAGGTAGGTGGGACTGAGAAGGTTCTGAAGAACTGTAACTAGCCCAAGGTCACCCAGCAGGCTTCATGTGTAAGAGTGGGGAAACAAATCCAGATAAGTGTCTGCCCCTCAGGTGGAGGAACAGGGAATCAAACTTGGTTCTCCAGATTAGAGTGCACTGCTTTTAACCATTACGCCATGCTGGCAAGTATCTCTATACAGGGGAGGGTGGAAGCGGGGCAGCAAGTTAAAGTGGCCAATAGGATTTCAGGTTAGAGACAACACTGCTCTTTGGCCAATCACCGAAGGTGTTTTTGGCCTGGAATTTTCTTTCTGATCCACCTTAATGATCTAACCAAGGTCGATTCCCCACTGAAAAAATGAATCTAGATACATCCAGGTTTGGAAAGATTTGGCACCTTTTGATCATGGTTTGATGGTCCCCACCGCAGCTGGTGCCCCCCAAACGATCCTTGTTCCCAGTAGCAACACAGGACTCCCCACTGTTGGCAGGTTAGTGGCTTGCCTACTCTACAAAACAAAAATTACAACTTTGAGACTCTGTACTTGAAACCATTCCCCCTGTTGGCTATTAATATTTTAAATTCTAAAAGGATACACTTTTCCCCTTTTAAAGCACTAATAGGTCAGCAGGGAATCTAGTTTTGAAATCATGGCATGAAGGGGGAAGTGGAACCACCTTTCCATTCCGTGCACTGCCCCAAGACAAACTGAGGTTGTAATTTGTGTTTTATGAGACTAAGACACGTAATCTTCGGAAGTTCACGACCAAGATGACCCACGAGGACATCCTGATTTTCAGTTTTCATACTTAGCTGCTGTACTACATCATCTACAAAGGGTAATTAGTCATGGGAGATAATTATTACTGAAAAACAGATGCTCCGGTGACTGTCTTGTGCTTCAGTGGGTCAAGAAGTACAACTGCGATATAGCTAATTTCTTCATTTCAGAAAATGCTACAAAACCTGTTATGTGAATGTATGACATCTGCATACAATTTTTATGACATCTGTATATAATTTCTGAATAGTCATTTGCCTATGCTGACTGAGGAGGTGGGGAAATTCGAAGCAGGTCTACTCAGACGTAAATGCAATTTGATTCAGTGGGGCTTACTCTTAGGATTGTAAGCTTGCAACCTGAAAACTGACTCCAAGCACTGAGGCACAAGCACTTTATGAAAATTAATTTTTAAAAACGAAGGAGGCCACAAATTACTACCCTGTTTCCCCAAATATAAGACATCCTCTGAAAATAAGACGTAGTAGAGGTTTTGCTGAAGTGCAAAATATAAGGCAACCCCCGAAAGTAAGACATAGCAAAGTTTTTGTTTGGAAGCATGCCCGACGAACAGAATACAGAAAAACAAGACATCCCCTGAAAATAAGACATAGCGCATCTTTGGGAGCAAAAATTAATATAAGACACTGTCTTATTTTTGGGGAAACACGGTATATGCAGGCAAGCAGGGCAGTAAAAACATCAGCGACTTCCGTAGTATTATTTGCAATGCTAAGATTCAAGGTTAAAGAAATTTATTTTATCACCCACCTCAAGTAAGAGTGCATGTTCGCCAGGTATGGTAAGATCCTTAAGAAAGTCCACTTCTTTCATTCCATTACTTGATTGCTTTGACTGGCCCTTCTCTTGAACAGCTATTGAAAAAGAAAGATGGAAACTGAATTTATTTCACTTTATGCCCCACCTTTCTCGGAACCTAAAGCACCTTATTATGTAGCAGCAAGCCTTTATTGGCATAGACAACAGTACAACAACAATAAAAAACGGATTTAAAAAGCATATACAATACAGGAAATAAATGTTAGGTCGAAGGAAATCTACTGGCGTTTAGTAATTTCCAGGAGATAGTCTGCCACTACAGAGAGAAGGATCAGGATTGTCCAACAAGTAGTGTAATCTAATTAAATCGGGGAGATGGGGTAAATGTAAAGGAGTAAGATTCACATACTTGGATCTGATTTCCTTGAATCTGAGACAGTGTAATAATTGGTGGGCCAGAGATTCAACTGAGCCATCATTACATGGGCACAATCTTTTAGCCTTTTCTTGCTTATTAAATCTGCCGTGTAACAAGGCAGAAGGCATAACATTAAACTTGGCGAGCATTATGGCTCTCCTTTGAGCAGGGTTACACCTTATTATGTTCTCCTCTCCTCACAATAAGCCAGTGAGGTAGGTTAGGCTAAGGGCATGCGACTGGCCCAAGATTATCCAGTCAACCTCTACGACAGAGTGAGAATTACAGCCAGCGTCTCCCGGATCTTAGTACAACACTACACCACACTTTCTTTTCTTTCTCACATCTCACACATATGGCTATGTCAGAAGAAGATACGACGATTTAACGTTCAGAGTTTCTAGACTTTATTCTGGCATACATTTCTTCCTGGCTGAAGATAATTAACTCTGGTATAAATGTGGCTAGTTTAAACGTTCACATTTTAAACATCTGTGAATGCATGGACAAGTATGTGAACTTTGGATTATGAAACAAAAAATAGCAATTTACGATACAATTTACGATTTTATTCATTTATTTTTAATCTCACTTTTCCTCAGGGGTGTAACGAGGCAAATTATAGCCCTGGGCAAAACCTGAGTTGGAAACCCACCCCACCCCCCCACCCCTGGTGGCCACTCCACCACAACCAAATTATTTTTTGCACCAGGACATTGGTGCCTGCAGGGGTGCATTTTAGACATATCAGCACCAAAATTTCAGAGTATCATCAGGAGACTGTCCTTATGCTACCCCCCAAGTATGGTGAGGTTTGGTTCAAGGAGTCCAAAGTTATGGACTCCCAAAGGGAGTGCCCCTATCCCCCATTGTTTCCAATGGGAGCTAATAGGAGATGGGGGCTACAGCTTTGAGGGTCCATAATTTTGGCCCCGCTGAACCAAACTGCACCAAACCTGAGGGCTATCATCAGGGCAGTTTCCTGATGAGACCCTGAAAGCTTTGAGAGTGTGCCTTCAGAAATGTGCCCCCCCAGCCTGCAACCCCCATTGATAGCAATGCAGAAAACTCAATGTAGAACAAAGATTCTTGGGCAAATTTCTGGGATGTTCCTGCAGGGGGCGCATTTTTGGATGTATCAGCACCAAAATCCCAGGGTATCATCTGGAGACTATCCTGATGGGACCCCCCAAGTTTGGTGCACTTTGGTTTAGGGGGTCCAAAGTTATGGACCCTCAAAGGAGGTGCCCCATCCCCCATTCTTTGCTAAGGAGATGGAGGCTACCCTTTAGAGTCCATAACTTTGGACTCCCTGAACCAAACTTGGGGGGTAGCATAAGGACAGTCTCCTGATGATACGCTGAAATTTTGGTGCCGCTCACCTAAAATCTGCGCCCCCTGCAGGCAAAAAATGGAAAACCACTAAAATACCCAAAAACGAACCCTGCATTTTGATGCCCCCCACAAGGTGGTGCCCTGGGCAGCTGCCCACCTTGCCCAATGGGCATTACGCCCCTGCTTTTCCTCCAAGGAGATCTGGGCGGCACACACACGCATTGCTCCACCAGTTTATGCTCACAACAATCCTATGTGGTAGATCAGAATGAGAAACCCAGGTAACTTCATAGCAGAGTAGGGACTTGGATCCTAATCAAACAGTGACCCTTTTTGTAAAAGTGGGGGGAGGAATGAATGTTTTTTAGAAACGTTTTAGGGGATTTGTGCAGAAAGGACCACTCTGAACACTTCACTAAAGAAGACAATGGCTTGTATTCAATGCGATCCTCCAGCAAAGCAGACCTCACAGGGACTGTGACACCCACCCTTCTAATCCCAGAAGTGTCCTTCCATTGTTGGCAAGTAATAGAATACAAGCTGCTGAAAATACTGAGTCCAAGTTATTTTGGAATGCTTACGTTTATCCAGAGGCATAGCTGGGCCAAACTGCGCCCAGGGTTGATTCGATGTTTTCTGCCCCCCCCCCCACAGACCCAGTCCCCCCCCCTTACCTTAATTCAGGCTGAAAAAGTTCAGGCCTGTTCAGTTCAGGCTGAAAAAAAGCCTTGGTGGAAACTACACTACCCAGGAGACAGTGGGGCTCGCAAGGTCTTCTGGGTAGTGTAGTTCCCACCAGGACCTTTTTCAGCCCGAACTATTTTCAGGCTGAACTAAGGTAAGTGGGGATGCGGGGGTCGGGGCGCCGCAGGGAGGAAGGGGGAGGGGTCAGGGCGATTCCCCACCCCAGCACATGCCCGGTGCAACATGCCCCTCTTGCCCCCTTGTAGCTCCGCTACTGCATTTATCCCTTTTGAGTTCACCAAAAAGCAAAGTTTTGTGTTTGCTTATCAATATGGATCATAACTGCCAGTCTGTTCCTCCAACTTCCAGTATTCAGGGTTTCTTACTGACTAGAACAGGGGTCCCCAGTGTGGTACCACAGCACCCACCAGGCGTTTTGAGAAAGTGGGCAGGCCAAGTGGGGTTTTAGTCCAGCAGAGCTTCTTATTGGCCATTAGAGAGCTGATTGGCTACGCAGCTGTTTTAAAAATTCATTTGGCAGCTGCTGCTGCCACTACACAAAGCTCTCCCTCCATGCAGTATGCAGCAAAATATTTCTAAATATGTTCTTTTTAAAAAGGCATCCTGTTGAACAGAGCTTCCGCCTGAAACACTGAAGATTTACTATTCGAGTTATGCATGACCTGTTATCAGTGGTGGGATCCAAAAATTTTAGTAACAGGTTCCCTCGCCAGCCCCCCCTCAGCAAAGGGGGCAGAGGCGTACATAAGGGGCAGAGGCAAACCTGAGCCCTGGGCAAAACTTAAGTTGGATGCCCCCCCATGGGCAGCCACCCCACCACGACCCCCCCCCCAATTTTTTGCACCAGGTCATTTCTAAATCATCATCACATTATAGAAAATGCCCCAACTCACAAATCTGAACACAGCAATGGTGAAACACACAGGTTCTTTGATAGAGACTGGTGAGATAAAAGGTACGAAAGGCTGAGAATCAATGAATTGCAGTACCTGAAAGGGATTAACCCAGTTCAAGGAGTTACATTATTAGTGGCAATTGCTATATGGAACCTTCACGTTCAAGGGCAGTATTCCTCTCGAGGAGGCGAGGGCATGGAGATGGAAAAGCGGACCCAATTAGTAACCCCCTCTCGGCACACACAAATAATTAGTAACCCACTCTCGGGAGCTGGTGAGAACCTGCTGGATCCCACCTCTGCCTATGATGTCTTCCGGTTGGCTCTATCTCCTCTGTCAGCCATTAGGTGATTGCGTTCACCATCCTGTTAGAATTGAAGAGGTGCCCACACAGGCTCAAAAGGGGAGGGGAGAGAGTGCCAGAAATAAAAACAAGCTTTCAAATCAGACCATGTCTGGCCTGTGCAAGCGCAGGTCTAACGTGTCCCTGTACAGAAGCCCATTCGATGAACTACAGTTACAGGTAAGTGCAACACGGTATATCCAGAGGTGGGATCCAGCAGGTTCTCACAGGTTCCCGAGAGTAGGTTACTAATTATTTGTGTGTGCCGAGAGGGGGTTACTAATTGGTGATTTTGCCATGTGATTTTGGCCTTAGTTACGCCGCTCCTCTCAGCAGTAGCGCGCAGAACTTGAAGCAGTCTAGCAGGAGGTGCACCGGCGTGCGTGGCAGCCTGCGCCTGCGTGCATTCGTTTCCCGCCCAAGGACTGGCGCAGCGGCTGTGTCCTTGCCACAGCCCCACCCAGGAATGCCCTGCCTCCATCATGCCCCGCCCAGCCCCATTGGCGCTACGCCACAGCTTGAATCCCACCACCATGGGAACTGTTACTAAAATTTTTGGATCCCACCACTGGGTATATCCTTGGACCAGAATGAGACTTGCCCTGATCCTGACGCAAGGATCTCTGGTCTAGAAGACGGCTAGCCGCTGTGCCTAAGCTACAGAGTCCAATGACCCCCTCAGAGTATCGACTGGCTCATTACAAGCAACTTAGGGGCCAAATCTTAATTTGTAAAATTACAAAAAAAATTGCAGAACATACATTTAGTGGGATTTTGTTTTCAAAAAGATACTTTGAAATGTTTTGAATGACATGTCCCTGGGTGGCCTCAGATGTCTCCCGCAAACCAGTTCAGCCAGAGGTATCTCAATTAGCCCCACCCGGCAAACCAACTCATCTGCTTGCGCATCCATTCCTTCGCACTTGGCAACAGCAAATCGATGCCGACGGCAACATGTCGACACCACCTCTATTATTCCACAGGTTTGTGGTGTATAAAGGGCAGCGCTGCCTATCAGGGACAAACACCAAGTCCAACCACAAGAAAAGTTCTCTGCCTCTCCTGTCTCTACCGTGGGGTTTTTTCCCCCCTGTCTGCTTCTTCTTAAGAAGAAGAGAGAAGAGTTTGGATTTATATCCCCCCCTTTTTCTCCTGTAGGAGACTCAAAGGGGCTTTACAATCTCCTTCGCCTTCCCCCCTCACAACAAACATCCTGTGAGGTGGGTGGGGCTGAGAGAGCTCTGAGAAGCTGTGACTAGCCCAAGGTCACCCAGCTGGCGTGTGTGGGAGTGCACAGGCTGATCTGAATTCCCCAGAGAAGCCTCCACAGCTCAGGCGGCAGAGCTGGGAATCAAACCTGGTTCCTCCAGATCAGAGTGCACCTGCTCTTATCCACTACGCCACTGCTGCTCCCCACTACGCCACTGCTGCTGCTTAAGAGGGTCTTTTTAAAGTTTCTGCCCTTTGAAGTTCCAGACACCCAGTGGGACACTTTATTGAAGGTCTTGGGACTCAGCCAACTAACATTCACCCCTCTCAAAACCAATTAAACGACTTATTCTTTCCTTTTGAGTTTTACGTTTCCCGTGAGGAGGTGGGGGCCTTCTAGAAGCATCTCCAGACCTTTCGAGAGCCGCTCTTCCTTTTCTTTATTTTGCCTCCGTCAGCCTTGCGTGAGGAGAGCTTGCAGATATATCTTCTCTGCCTGTGAAAAAGTGTTGGGCGCTGTGCCACCGACTCGGCCGAAAACTCCACCCTTCACTTCCTTCCCTCCTCCCAGATGAACTATAATTTTTTTTTTTCGCAAATGCCAAAGGGAGAACATGCCTTCTGGTCTAAAAGAAGAGTGCTGACTAACCAGAGTTCCCTGTCACGCAAGGAGGACTGACTGTCAATCTTTCCACAAGCCCGACAGTGGCCTGGCTCTTGTTTAAAACCGTTGCGTGCAAAGAGGCAACCGACGTTCCCCCGATGAAATTCAGCACAACAAGAGCTGTCTGATACTGATGAGGCCGGGCGAACTCCTCCCAGAGTCCTTCCCGGTGGAGGCTTTTCGGTGGAGGCTTTTGTGTAACGGAACCTAATGCCTCTTGACTGATCTTTATCTGCTATCGGGAATATCCTCCAGTTTCCAAGAAATGGATAATTTTTTTAAAAAAACACTAAAAAACTAAACTTAATTTGTTCAGGAAAAGAGATTTTAAAGTAGTAACTTCCAGCTTTAAAGGGCTTTCTAAAACAACAACAACAACAACTCCAAAGCAGTTAGCTGAAATTTACCAGGACTTTCAGTACAAGGAACCTGTAAAAAAAACATTGTATAATCTCCAGTTGTACAATTGTACAATCTCCAGTTGGAGCGGTATAACGAGAACAGGGCTGCCGACAACACAACTTGTAGCTTCACTTGTCGATTCAGTGACACGTGTTTGCTTTTTCGTACATACTTTGATGGAAGATTGCATTCATATTTTTACATTCACTCTGTTAGTGATTGTTTTATTTTGCCAATTCGTTACCATCGTTTTCGAAGATGCTGGTTTGTTAATCCAGTTTGTTTTAAGACAGAAATTATTATTATTTATTTATTTATTTATTTTTCATATACCTTTTTTCATATATATATTTTTGTATATATATATTTATATATTTTCATATACCTCATATACCAGTGATGGCGAACCTTTTCGAGACTGAGTGCCCAAATTGCAACCCAAAACCCACTTATTTATCACAAAGTGCCAACATGGCAATTTAACCTGAATACTGAGGTTTTAGTTTAGAAAAAATAGTTGGCACTGAGGCGCGTGTTACTCAGGAGTAAGCTTGGTGAAGCAACCGTGCAATGCTTTGAATGGGTGAATCACGCCCCTATGAGGGTCTACTCAGAAGCAAGCCCCATTGCCAGCAACCAAGCTTACTCCCAGGTAAAGGATCATGCCCAGGCCAGCCTAAGTGTGTGTGTGTGGGGGGGGTGATTTTCCGCCCCCTCCCCCCCCTCACATGATGAACTCTGTGCACGTGTGCCCACAGAAAGGGCTCTGAGTGCCATCTCTGGCACCCGTGCCATTGGTTCGCCACCGCTGTCATCTACCTTTCATATTTTTCATATACCTTTCATATTTTTCATATATTTTTCATATACCAACCCTTGAAGGGCTCTGAGCGGTGAACAATAGGGCCAAAAAGGCAACGCACAATATACAACGATAAAATATATAAAACATTAACATTTTAAAACACAGTAGCAGTAACAATAGCAGCAACACAGAGAGATTATTGGCGACACCTGATCCCACGCTCTGGAGGGGGCTTGGCAGAAAGCCGAGAAGGGTACAGATAAAATCAGAGGGGGGCGTCATGGGGCGGCAGCAGATCTGTGGCCAGTCTCCCCAAAGGCCCGGTGGGACGACTCAGTTTTACAGGCCCTGCGAAACTCCCCAAGGAATGCCGCCTCTTTTTGAGTTTGACTGTCTATCAAGGTCAGCACTGGCTGGCTGGCAGCGGCCTTCCAGGGTCTCAGCAGAGGTCCTTCACACCACCCGATGTTTTACATTTGGTGGAAATGTCAGGAACTGAACGCACAACCTTCTGCATGCAAAAAAGATGGTCTGTCACTGAGCTGTGCACCTGGTACCTAGCAACCTTTCCACTTACAGTGGTTCACTTGAAGAAGCTAAGAGTAGAGTAGAGTTTGGATTTATATCCCCCCTTTCTCTCCTGCAGGAGACTCAAAGGGGCTGACAATCTCCTTGCCCTTCCCCCCTCACAACAAGCACCCTGTGAGATAGGCTGAGAGAGCTCCGAGAAGCTGTGACTAGCCCAAGGTCACCCAGCTGGCATGTGTGGGAGTGTACAGGCTAATCTGAATTCCCCAGATAAGCCTCCACAGCTCAGGTGGCAGAGCTGGGAATCAAACCCGGTTCCTCCAGATTAGATACATGAGCTCTTAACCTCCTACGTCACTGCTGCTCCTAAGATTGCTAACTGTAGTTATTGCTATCTGTGTACCCCACCACTTGTGCACATCACAGTTCTGAGAGATTAAAATTGGCCAATAGGATTGGTGGCTAAGCCAGATGTGCCCTAAGCGTCTAGTTCAGGGGTGTCCAACTCTGGTGCCCCAGATGTTCATGGACAACGATTCTCATCAGTCCCTGCCAGCATGGGGCTGATGGGAATTGTAGTCCATGAACATCTGAGGCACCAGAGTTGGACACCTCTGCTTTAAGGCATTCTTTGCCCAGGGCCGCCCTAAACTTGTATTGCACTCACTTGAATACCAGGATCAGTAGCCGTTTTGTGATTGCACACTGTGTCAGAATTCCAGAGTTGCCCACAGGCTCAGAAAAGTTGGAGACCCCTGCTCTAACCACTACACTGCAAGCATTTTTGTTATATTTATTGCTGCATTTTAAAAAATGTATATTACGCTATTCCGATGAATTGCTCCAAGGAACTAAATCCAGATAAGAGTTGATCAGCACTTCCTTCGCTAAGAATACCAACCATCTGTCGGACAGATACACATGCAAAGCACATCGAGGTCCACAGGGAGGGGGGGGGTGCTTGTACACCATACCCTCCCCATTTTTGTTTAGTACTCTATTTTTCCCAAAGAAAGCAAAAATACTCCAAAACAGAGTTGATTCTAAGCCAGGGGTGGGCAATTATTTTTTCCATGGGGCCGCATAAGAAACAGAAAATATTGTGGAGGGCCAGGCCAAAAGGCAGGGGGGCGAGGCGCTTTTGAAAGCCCCACAGAAGCCGGCAGCCAAGGCAACCGGCTTCTGCGGGGCTTTCAAAGGCGCCTCGCTCCCCAGCAAGGCAGGGGGGCCAGTCAGGGTCATCCGGCGGGCCGAATGTGGCCCGCGGGCCGTATAATGCCCAGGTCTGTTCTAAGCCCTCGTCCGGCTCTGTAGATACGCTTGCTGCTTGAATCCCCAAAATGTTAGGCAGCACCGGGTAAACAGACGGAAGGAATACTCAGTTTTAAAGCAACCGCTGACGAACGATGAGAAAACAAGAGTGCATTCTAGGCAGACGACATGTCTGTTCCTCAACATTTTTCCATTCATGATTGACCCAAAAGGGGAAAGTTGAGTCTCCTGCAAGGACATTTTCTCTTAGTGGGGCAGAAAACTCAGAAAGGGCAGCTCATTTGCGCATTGCTGGTCTACCAGACCTCAGATTGCTGTTCCTCAGATCAAAAGCTCACTTTCGTAATCACTTCTCTGCGGTCTGCACCCAGCCTGCTTCAGTCACGCAATCCCTGCCCGGCTATAATTGTACATGCTCAAAAACTCTCTTAAAGGAACAGTTCTATTTCCACATTCCTCCGTTTCCACATAGATGCGACGGTGATAAAGTTAGGAACACGGGAACACTTTAAAAGTGTTGTTCAACATTTATGTTTTTACATTGGGTCTACATAATCAACAGGTTTCACAAGTGTAAGAAAGAGAAGAAAGTGTTAAGCATTTTTAGAGAAACAAAGTCCGAAACCTCTTGAAACGTTTATATCTAGGTATTTATTCTGCTATTAATTTCAACACATTAAACAATAAACTAAGGGTTTCTGTAAATTATGCCAGTTGAGTTTTAAACCCATTTAAAACCCTGAACTAAACCTTACTTAGACGTCATAGACAATGTGCAAACCGACAAAACGACAGACAAAATCGTACACAAATTCCAGATCAAATTTAACATGATCAGCAAAAGAATGAATCAAAGAAACACTGGTAACAGTAATTAAGGACCAAAGTACAAATTGCGTGGGAGACCTTCAGCTCCCAAACGGCCATTTTTTCCTTTTTTTAAAGAGCATTCACTCAACGGCATGCTCGAGATCTTATTTCTAGGCTTATTTACTTTAAAAATTATATTGTGCCTTTCCTTATGGTTCGGGGGAGTTTACAATAATAGTTACAGTGTTTTCACTTTAAAATCAGAATTAAAATAACAACCTCCCTCCTTTATCTTCCTTTTGATCTTTTTAGAAAAACTGAAGTTCAGGTTAGCACATACCGTGTTTCCCCGAAAATCAGACAGTGTCTTATATTAATTTTTGCTCCTAAAGATGCGCTATGTCTTATTTTCAGGGGATGTCTTATTTTTCCGCTCCACAACTGCATGCTCTGGTGTTCTGTTCGACGGGCATGCTTCCAAACAAAAACTTTGCTACGTCTTACTTTCGGGGGGTGCTTTATATTTAGCACTTCCGCAAAACCTCTACTATGTCTTGTTCTCAGGGGATGTCTTATTTTCGGGGAAACAGGGTAGATTGGCGTAGGTTAGCATATAGGATGAAGAAATGGTGTACATTTTCCCACTGTCAGTCCCTCACTGTGCCCCTTCCTAGTATTTCCCCGCTGTGCCACTATAGCAGTGGTTCTCAACCTTCCTAATGCCGCGACCCTTTAATACAGTTCCTCATGTTGTGGTGACCCCCAACCCTAACATTTATCCATTTTACAGATAGAGAACACTGATGCAGAGAGTCTTAGATGACCCCTGTGAAAGGGTCGTTCGACCCCCAAAGGGGTCGCAACCCACAGGTTGAGAACCACTGCACTATAGGGCTTTCTTGAGGATTGAAACGACAACAACAATAACAACAACAACAACAACAACAACAACAACAGGTAATCACCGTTGCTCTGTTGCACTGGCACAATCTACTGCTACTTCCATTTTATTTTCTGTTCTCCTTCTGTTTATCTTCTGTTCTCCTGTACACCTTGGGTCCCTTCAACGTCAATAGGAACCCCCCCCCCCGGGGGGTTCTTAAAGAGGGGTTTAATGTGGACGCCAATAAATTTGTAACACTGTTTTAAGAGGCTTTGAGAACTTATAGAGCTTATAGCAGCAGCAGCAAGCCTTTACTGGCATAGAATTATAGAGCTTATAGCTTATGGAGCATGTATTATTTAATTTATAATTTTGTATTTTGTTTCTGTGCTCCATTTGTTACTTGTTGTATTTGATGTTATACACCGCCCAGAGCCCTTCGGGGGAGGGGCGGTATATAAAACGAACAATAAAATAAATAAATAAATAAATTTTCTCTAGATCCCCAATTTTCATTTTTAAGTGACTGTCCGTCCTTTTTCACTATGAAGATACAAACGGAAAGGGGTGAGGAGTTTCTGCCTGGATTGCCTACCCTGTTTCCCCTAATATAAGACATCCCCGAAAAATAAGACATAGTAGAGGTTTTGCTGAAGTGCGAAATATAAGGCATCCCCCGAAAGTAAGACACAGCAAAGTTTTTGTTTGGAAGCATGCCCAACGAACAGAACACAGAAAAATAAGACATCCCCTGAAAATAAGACATAGCGCATCTTTGGGAGTAAAAATTAATATAAGACACTGTCTTATATTCGGGGAAACACGGTAGATGGCCTGCTGCCTGTATTGCCTTCAGGGATAGGGCGGGGTACAAATCCAGTAAATAAATAATGGAGAGGGAAAGTTGCAAGACAGCAGCAGGGATATTATTTGTATATCAGTATTACATTCCCTGGTCCACCGTCTGCTCTCTGGCACCCATTCCAACCCCTGGTTTTCCATAATTAAAGAAAAAATGGCCTCTATTGGACTGTCAGTGGATTCACTTTGCCCTTTGTCCTATTCAGAAGCTTATAGGAAATTAAAAGGTCAACTATTGGATAGAGAGTTCTCTACCCTAATCACCGCAGCCAAGAAAACGTGCTCCCCCTTGTATTTTTCTCTCCCATTTGAACGGGGCCACTTGACACACTACCTGTATTGCTTAATAAACCCTGCTCAAAGGAGAGCCACAATGCTCGCCAGGTTTAATGTTATGCCTTCTGCCTTGTTACATGGCAGATTTAATAAGCAAGAAAAGGCTAAAAGATTGTGCCCTTGTAACGATGGCTCAGTTGAATCTCTGGCGCACCAATTACTACACTGTCTCAGATTCAAGGAAATCAGATCCAAGTATGTGAATCTTACTCCTTTACATTTACCCCGTCTCCCCGATTTAATTAGATTACACTACTTGTTGGACAATCCTAAGAACATAAGAACATAAGAACTAGCCTGCTGGATCAGACCAGAGTCCATCTAGTCCAGCATTCTGCTACTCGCAGTGGCCCACCAGGTGCCTTTGGGAGCTCACATGCAAGATGTGAAAGCAATGGCCTTCTGCTGCTGCTCCTGCTCCTGAGCACCTGGTCTGCTAAGGCATTTGCAATCTGAGATCAAGGAGGATCAAGATTGGTAGCCATAGATCGACTTCTCCTCCATAAATCTGTCCAAGCCCTTTTTCAAGCTATCCAGTGTTAGTGGCCATCACCACCTCCTGTGGCAGCATATTCCAAACACCAATCCACACATTAGCGTGAAGAAGTGTTTCCTTTTATTAGTCCTAATTCTTCCCCCCAGCATTTTCAATGAATGCCCCCTGGTTCTAGTATTGTGAGAAAGAGAGAAAAAATTCTCTCTGTTAACATTTTCTACCCCATGCATAATTTTATAGACTTCAATCATATCCCCCCTCAGACGTCTCCTCTCCAAACTAAAGAGTCCCAAACGCTGCAGCCTCTCCTCATAAGGAAGGTGCTCCAATCCTTCAATCATCCTCGTTGCCCTTCTCTGCACTTTTTCTATCTCTTCGATATCCTTTTTGAGATGTGGCGACCGGAACTGAACCAGAATCCTGATCCTTCTTTCTGTATGATAGTGGCAGACTTTCTCCTGGAAATTACTAAATGCCAGTAGATTTCCTTCGACCTAACATTTATTTCGTGTATTGTATATGCTTTTTAATCCGTTTTTTATTATTGTTGTACTATTGTCTATGCCAATAAAGGCTTGCTGAAAAAAAAAGTATTACATTATAGCGCATGGGTGTAGAAAAAGAACAAGAACAACCAAAGGGGGCAAATTTGCCATGGTGGCCACGATGAATACACCCTGAAAGCTACAGCAGAGTCACTGTGGACCACGTGTGGAATAGAAAAGTTGAAAAGGACAAAGGAAAGTGCCGAAAACTTTGGAAACTCTGTTGCTGACACTTCATATATGCCAGCACATTTGCAGTGGCTATGAAAGCATCAGAGAGAATCCTTGCCATGTAGAAGTAGACATATTCTTTGCATTAGAGGCAGCCACAAGAGACTACATGACCACAGTCTGGAGTGGGACTATGATGATACTAGGGTTTTAAATCCTGTTCATCAGCAGGCTTCCTGATCATGAAAAGCCGTCTCTGTGGGAGCGATGCGAATGTCCCGAGGCTCACACAGAGCACTATGACTTGTCCCCTCAGCATTATTGTAATTATCAATAATATGGCACACTGGTAATAAACAGATGCACTAACAATTCTGCCCCATCAAAAACATTTCCTCCCACTACAAGAACAATATGTTTCCAAATAACGCTATCGTTGCCATACCTGCATATTTTTCTGGACGCAAGCAATACAGCAAAACTAGTAAAACTGTATTCACGTTAAATCTCTTGATCCCTTATCTCAGAAAGAAACACAACGTTCTTGTAAGATGGTCAATCAGCCTCACGTTTCATTCTGCTTTATTACTACCCCATATATCAGGGGTGGGCAAACTTGCTTAACATAAGAGCCACATGCGACAAACGTCAGATATTTGAAAGCCTCAAAACGTGAACAAATACTACGCACCCATTTTGATCACTAAAAGCACATTTTGTTGCAAACCTTTTATAAAAATATTAAGAAATACACATACGTAATAATAATTGTTCATGTATGTAATTTTCATTAACATGAAGTGAGATGGTCGAAAATAAAAACCAAAGAGGTAAAAACTTCATACTTTCATTTTTTTAAAAAACATTTTGATGATGCCATCCTACTTCACAAAAGGTTTCACAGATGCCTAAACAAAAATTTAAGTGAAAAGAAACAATTAGCTGGGCACCTGGTCTCCCCTCTCTTTTCTGATCTTATCTTCTCCATCCTATCGGACTGGAGTGGCAGCAACGACCAGTGAGGTCGAGCAGTGCCAATTCTGACCCACTGCCCACTCAGGCCTTCAGCTGCCCCATCATCTTCCCTTTGCTCACCTCGTGTTTCCTGCAGAGGTGGGATCCAGCAGGTTCTCATAGGTTCCCGAGAGTAGGTTACTAATTGTTTGTGTGTGCTGAGAGGGGGTTACTAATTGGTGATTTGGCCACGTGATTTTTGCCTCAGTTACGCCCCTCCTCTCAGCAGCAGCACGCAGAACTTGAAGCAGTCTAGCAGGAGGTGCACCGGCGTGCGTGGCAGCCTGCACCTGTGTGCACTCGTTTCCCGCCCAAGGACCGGCGCAGTGGCTGCGTCCTTGCCACAGCCCCACCCAGGAATGTCCCGTCCCCTGTATGCCCGGCCACGCCCCCGTCGTGCCCCGCCCCGCCCCATTGGTGCTACGCCACAGTTTGAATCCCACCCACCATGGGAACCTGTTACTAAAATTTTTGGATCCCATCACTGGTTTCCTGGGTAGGTGAGGTGCGAACAATCATTGCCTGTGCAGCTTGGCTCAGAGCTGTTGCCATGGCTGCATAGTCAAAACTGGACCACTTCTTGCCTTCTTACTCTTCCTTTTCCCTTTCCTTGCCTCCTTCCCCACTACAGAGCCCGCTGCCCTCCTCAAGAAACCGGGTTACATTCCTGGCATAGACCCACATTCAGGTGAACATGCAATGGACAGAACAAGCAACCAGAGACACGCGGAATTGGAAGTAAGCTGAGAGAGGGGAGACCCACCTTCCTGGCCATGAGCCGCACATTATCTGCATGGGGCTCCTAAGCTAAGGTGACCAGATTTTCACCTTTTTAACGCGGGACGCACGCACGCACGCACGCGTGCTGCCGCAGGAGCACACTGCCTTTTGGGGCGCTCCCCTGTGACAGGGCGGGAAACCGCACTCATGCGGCCACGTGCGCGGGAGGCTTCCGCACTGCCTTCTGGGGCGCTCCCTTGTTTCCCGCCCTGTGACAGGGCGGAAAAGGGGAGCGCGCCAGAAGGCAGTGCGGCAGCCTTCCAAAAATCGGGAGAATTAAAAAACCCCGTGGGACGCGGGACAAATTGCTCAAAAGCGTGACTTTCCCGCCAAAAGCAGGACGTCTGGTCACCTTGTCCTAAGTTGCAGTTACACACACACACACACACACCATATGTACTATGCCACAAAAATGAACACATCAGCTATCACAGGAAATATTCATCTGTGTCCAAACGGATGATTTCATCCATGAAAAAAGTCCATTTTAACTCCTGATTTCAATGCAGTAATAGATCAACAGTGAGTTTTTAGAAGAAGAGTTTGGATTTATACCCTGCTTCTTTCTCCTGTAAGGAGACTCAAAACAGCTTACAAACTCCTTCCCTTCCTCTCCCCACAACAGGTACTTTGTGAGGAAGGCAGGGTTGAGAGTTCCTAGAGAACTGTGACTACCCCAAGGTCACCCAGCTTGACATGCGTAGAGGCAGGGAAACAAATCCAGTTCACCAGATAAGAGTCAGCCACTCATGTGGAGGGGAGGAGAATCAAACCCGGTTCTCTGGATTAGAGTCCACTTGCCCTCAACCACTACCCCACCACCTATTTTACGACAAAAAGTGTAGGAAAAAGATAAATAAGATGTTTCAGTAGTACCTTTAATCAGTGGTGGGATCCAAACATTTTAGCAACAGGTTCCCATGGTGGTGGGATTCAAACTGTGGCGTAGTGCCAATGGGGCTGGGCGGGGCACGACGGGGGCGTGGCCGGGCATTCTGGGGGCAGGGCATTCCTGGGGGGGGCTGTGGCAAGGATGCAGCCGCTGCGTCGGTCCTTGGGCGGGAAACGAATGCACGCAGGCACAGGCTGCCGCAAACACCGGTGCACCTCCTGCTAGACTACTTCAAGTTCTGCGCGCTACTGCTGAGAGGAGGGGCGTAACTAAGGCAAAAATCACGTGGCAAAATCACCAATTAGTCACCCCCTCTCGGCACACACAAATAATTCGTAACCTACACTCGGGAACCTGTGAGAACCTGCTGGATCCCACCTCTGCCTTTAATGCTTTTTAAACACTGCAGAACATGAGACTTTGTAGGCTATTACTTAGTTCATCAGTTGCTAGTGTGACTTTTTTTTGCAGGCTAGATAAATGAACCAAGTACTGATGAAATGTTTATGCAAAAACTGTATATATAAGGGGAAACTGTTTTGGGAAGAAACTGTAATCCCTATCTAGGTCTTGACTGACTAAGTTAAACTTCTGAATAAAGCCCTGCTGCATCTTTTCATGCTAACCGAGTCCACCCAATGACAGTTGTTTGAAGATGGCTACCATAAAAGCTCTGAAGTTAAAAGTCCACAGGATTAGAATTTTTTGTTATTTACGTCCATTTATTCTTTCCTTCAAATACAGCACAGGTGTCAAACTCGTGGCCCTCCAGATGTGATGGACTACAATTCCCATCATCCCCTGCCAGCAGATGCTGGCAGGGGATGATGGGAAGTGTAGTCCTTCACATCTGGAGGGCCGCGAGTTTGACACCTATGAAATACAGCATGTCCACCCCACCCGCACTGACTATCAATTAACATTTTCCATAAGAAGCACAAGCACAACATATGGGGTAGAGAATATGTTAGAAACACATGGGTAAACACCTTCACTGGTCAGTGGTGTTATGAGGGTTCCAGAGCCTATATGGGAAATTCCTGGAGATTTGGGGGTGGAGTCTAGGGAGAGTGGGTTTTGGACTGGAAGGGACCTCACAGTGGCGAAGCTGCCACAGGGCAGGGGTGCCGTGCGCTGGGTTCATGCCATTGGGGTCACATTGGGTGGAAAATCCCCATACACACACCCTTCCCCCACCCTGCCCGGCAGAAGCCCGGCAGCTTGGAGTTCAGCCGGGTGCTCTTCACAGCCTGAAATTCAGCTGGCTGCAAAGAGCAGCCAGCTGAACTAAGGGAAGTGGGGGGGCCATGGGGGAGCTGCGGGGGGGAGGGGGCAGGGCCCCATGGGGGGGCAGTCCAAAGCAGCCTGGAGTTCAGCCAGCTGCTCTTTGAAGCCTGGAGTTCCGCCAGCTGAAAA
This sequence comes from Sphaerodactylus townsendi, assembly GCF_021028975.2. Lineage (NCBI taxonomy): Eukaryota > Metazoa > Chordata > Lepidosauria > Squamata > Sphaerodactylidae > Sphaerodactylus > Sphaerodactylus townsendi. The sequence continues at coordinate 8,680,459 of NC_059435.1, read as the reverse complement.
AGCAGCCAGCTAAACTAAGGTAAGTGGGGGGACCGCGGGGGGAGCGGGGCTCCACAGGAGGCACGGAGGGGAGGCAGCCAGCTGAACTAAGATACGTGGTGAGGCGGGGCCCTGTGGGGGGCCTGCAGGGGCAGGTTACCATGGGGTGGAGCCCAGGTGCCATTCCCCCCCCCCCCAACGCCACTGGGACCTCAACAGGATATAATGCTATAGACCCACCCTCCAAAGCAGACATTTTCTCCAGAGAAGACTTTGTGGTCTGGAGCACAGCTATAATTCCAGACCTTTAAGACCTACCTAGAGGCTGGCAATGCTAGGTACTAAATCTTCTGACTGCGTAGCTGGTAAGCAATTGGCAGACCTGGCAGTCTGTTCTGTTGTGTATCAAAACATTAAGGTTGTGGAGTTATAATTTTTATTTATTTGTTTTCATTTTTCCATATATTAAAAAGGAATAATGCAGAAAAGAAAAAAGAGGGGAAAGGGAGACATACAGTAAGAACAATAAGATCTGTGTTAATAGCTTGTTAAACTGAAAAAAACCCATAAATTACATTCAAAATAGAAAAGAGAAGCTTAATACATTAGTTTACCGACTTCTACATTTTATCATACTCATGTAAATTCATTTAGAATTATTTATGATCATCTGTATATAATTAAAAGCTATGTATATTAAAGAAACATTCATTTGTGTTCACATATTTGTGTTCACAATTATATTAGCAAAGCACAAACTTAATAAACGTAATGCATAAAGAAGTGATTACTATAAGATTCCCATTCTACTTTCGGGTTACATTCAAGCATAAGCATTTTATTGTCATTGTGCACGCACAACAAAATTTACAAATCTTCTACTCATGCAATTAGTTTGAGCCGTATATAAATATTCTCTCACATCATCTTTATAATTCTTTCACATGGGAGTTCTTTTCAGATATCCAAGTAAAGGCAACAAAACTCTATAGTTAGTAAATATAAAATTAGTTCTTACTATTGTTCTAATAAATTTAACAAAAGGATACAGCATGCTTGTATCATAATACCTTAATTTTTAAGACCCATACAAAGATTAATCTTTGTTCATTCTTAAGGTTTCAGTGTCAATTCATATCCATTTTTTGTCTTTTTACAACCAAGTTTTAAACCAAGTTTTTCTTAGCTTTCTCCACGAGTACTCTTTTATTTTTATAATTGCTAACTGTTAAGAAACACCTTTGATTTTGACCTGGTTAAAAATTGATCTTTAGTGTTTTTGGAGTCTCAGTATAAATTAATATCCACAATTTTGTTATCTTTTTGCAGATCCAATACTTATGAAGAAATAGCTGATTTTTCTCTGGGATGATTTGTTGTTATTGTAAGTCATCTTGAGTTTCACCAGGCAGAGAGGTAAATGAATCATGTCTTACAATATAAACAAAGCATTATTCACCAACACAATGAAAACAACTATTATAAAACAATGAAGAAGAAGAAGAAGAAGAAGAGGAGGAGGAGGAGGAGGAGTTTGGATTTATATCCCCCCTTTCTCTCCTGCAGGAGAAAGGGGCTTACAATCTCCTTGCCCTTCCCCCCTCACAACAAACACCCTGTGAGGTAGGTGGGGCTGAGAGAGCTCCGAGAAGCTGTGACTAGCCCAAGGTCACCCAGCTGGCGTGTGTGGGAGCGCACAGGCTAATCTGAATTCCCCAGATAAGCCTCCACAGCTCAGGCGGCAGAGCTGGAGAATCAAACCCGGTTCCTCCAGATTAGATATACGAGCTCTTAACCACCTACGCCACTGCTGCTCCTGAGGACTACTAATAGTAAAAGCTAAAGCAATAAAAATGCAGTCCTCAAGGTCCAATTCTATGTGGAGTTATTACAGTCTAAGCTGTATAAATATGGACATTTATGCATGCGCTACTTAACCCACAGGTTTTCCCGTGGCTTTCTCTTCCCACACAGTGTCCCTAGACAAGCCAACCCACCATTTTGCCAGCCTGCTGGTTCCTTTTGTTTCCACACAACTGCCATTTGGGGAGGTTGCCTGCCCCCCCCCCCCCCCCCCCGCCCTCATCTTTGGTTTAGTATTACTTTGCTAGACCATGTCAATTCAATGTAAAGGTCCATTTCACATTTCAGCATTTTTAAAAAGCACTTCTGATTGTTCTGAAATTATGACCCGAAGAGAGGGAAGGACTGCTCTGGTATGGACAGGGAAAGGTGGGGAGGAGTGAGAAAACCCGAAGAAAGCTTAACACAGGGTGATCTCCTTCACTTTCGCTGCAAACGGAGAGAAAAAGTTGCACTTCTAGAGCTTTCAGAAACTGCAAGGATATATGATTCAAGGACTCAGTCCTAAATGCTGGCACTGCGGAGATCAGGATGCATATTATAGCCATATGTGGACGGAATGTATAGAAGTGGAAAAATTTTGGACAACCGTAATGTTATATATCGAGAAACTGGTGAAGATTAATATTGGGATAAATATTGATTTAATGTTCATGGGTGTAATGGAGGACAGAAGGGTAGATAAAAAATATAGCTATATGTATGAAATAATGATCAAAGCAGCACATGCAACAATAGCTTTAGGCTTGGAAAGAAAAGAAAAATGGACAATCCAAGAAATGGTTGGAAATATATCTGGGAACAAGTGACACTGGACATTTTCGATATAATAACAAAAAAATAAACTGTGGCAAGATAAACAGAGCGAAATTTTGAAGATATGGACAATATATGCGGACTGGATGAAAGAAGCTGGAGTCAATGAGGAGATGTGGGAGAAGAGATTACAAAGAATGAACTTACTGCTGTTTGTTTGATAAAACTATGAAGAAAATACAGAGGGGAGGGGGAAAAGGGGGAAATGCATTGTTTGAAAACGAATGAAAAAGAGTATTAATATAAAATGGAATATTCAAATGATACAATAAAATTATTTTTAAAAAAAGAAAAAGAAAGAAACTGCAAGGATTCTCTAATCTGAAGGTGGAGTAACAGCTGAAGAGGAGAAACCATGTGCGTAAACGAGAATCACACCTGAATGGAATGCACGCTCAAAGCGAAGGAGACCACACACGAATAAAATCCTGATGAGTTTAGACTAGAGTAATTCTACATAAAACTGACGTGTAAATAACACTGTTTTCAATTGCCTCCTGAAGATCAACAATGAGAGGGCCGGGCACTTTCTCCCTGGAGAGGTTGTTCCATAACTGTTGTATAAAAGATTATCCAACTCTTAAAAAATTACAAAAGAACTCATTAAAATTGAGAGGGTTTGGGGAGACCATTTTGCGTTCGGTAAAAGGTTCTCTGAACCAAGAACAGAGGCAGACTGAGGACAAGAGCTGAAGAACTACCCTGTTTCCCCTAATATAAGACATCCCTGAAAAATAAGACATAGAGGTTTTGCTGAAGTGCAAAATATAAGGCATCCCCCAAAAGTAAGACATAGCAAAGTTTTTGTTTGGAAGCATGCCCGACGAACAGAACACAGAAAAATAAGACATCCCCTGAAAATAAGACATAGCACATCTTTGGGAGCAAAAATTAATATAAGACACTGTCTTATATTCGGGGAAACACGGTACTTGCCAAGACAGGGGTCCCCAAACTACGGCCCGGGGGCCAAATCAGGCCCCCGGAAGACATTTATCTGGCCCACTGGGCAGAAGCGGATCTCCCCCTTCTCTATCTCCTTTTCCCCAGGTTTACAAACAGCATTAAGCGCAGGCGACTCGCTGCTCATTCCAAGCGGCCGGAGGGGACCGTACCAATGCGGCAAAGGGGGGAGAGAGAAAGGCAGCAGAGCTTCAGGGCCGGATTGGAAGGGGACCGCGGGGGTGGGGGGCTCGGCCAGGGGCGGGTCGAGGGCGGATGGATAAAGCCCATGCGGGCAGCACTTGGTCCGGCCCCCGGCTGGGCTCTGGCCATGCGTGAACTGGCCCCCTGTTTAAAAAGTTTGGGGACCCCTGTGCCAAGAAGAACAGGACAAGCAACGCATTTAAGCAATGGGGGAGACTTTGAAGATGATTATGACCTGCATTCGGGACAGGCAACTCTTCAATAGAAACAAGTGAGCCTGCAGTGCCAGTTTCTTATGCTTCAATGGGTACAATCTTGTTTGTTTGTTTGTTTGTTTGTTTGTTTGTTTGTTTGTTTGTTTGATTGATTGATTGATTGATTGATTGATTGATTGATTGATTGATTGATTTGGAAACCGCCCACCCCCGAAGGGCTCTGGGCGGTGTACAGTAAATGTAAATACAATAATACAAATACAGCAATACATAATACATTAAAATTCATAATCAGATCTATAAGACATATAAAAACATAGCAGCATACAGTATAAAAATTGTGGCACCCGATCCAAAGGCCGGGAGGGGACAGGCCTTTGTAATCATTGCACAGGGCACAGATCAAATGTAATCACTGCACAGTGCAATCCATCTCCATTTTTCTATTACTGTGAGCAGAGGTGGGATCCAGCAGGTTCTCACCAGCACCCGAGAGTGGGTTACTAATTATTTGTGTGTGCTGAGAGGGGGTTCCTAATTGGGTCTGCTTTTCCATTAGAAATTCCATTAGGTCCAAAAATCATAAAGTCCTGTTGTTTCCTACGTGGCTGGTTAGCGAAGGTAGAAAACGGGATAATTCTCCCTGTTGGGCTGTTTTAAAAACATGCTTTAGAAATATGGTCAAGTTCCTTGTTTAAGGAAAGTCTCCTTCTTTTGATTTCTAGAAACAAAATTAAGTATTTGAAAGTATTAAGTATTTGACAGGCAGTCAATTAGGAGGAGAAGTAGTTCTTTCTGTTTGGCAGTAGACGTGATAGGGACTTTGCTATGCAATGAGTTTAAAGTCGATGGACAGAAAGAGACCAGCTGGAAATTAGGAACTTTTTTTTTACAGTAAGAGTTTTTTACAGTAACAGAGAAATTATTAATGCCCCGTCCCCAGAATGCCCAGCCACGCCCCCGTTGTGCCCTGCCCAGCCCCATTGGCGCTTCACCACTGTTTGAATCCCACCACCAAGGGAACCTGTTACTAAAATTTTTGGATCCCACCACTGACTGTGAGCACCCTGCTATGATCACAAAATGTGAACCAATGTTGGCAGCTGACTTTTTTTACAGATTCACTGCAAAAATATCTGCATCAAGGAGGCAATCCTTCAAATATTGTCCAACGGTTAGTCAGCAGATCACAAGCAGTCTTCCACCCACCTGTTACCCTTATGAACATTCTGAGAACACCTGATTTTAAGTCCTCAGCTGAAACCAGCTACATCCTTGCCCTGGCACCATATCTATCATCGCTGGAAATCAGCAGATACAGAAGGGCGTACCCTGGCTGGGTGCTCTCCTCAGCAATCCTAGAAGGCAAATTCAGAAAAATCCTTACACAGAAAGATTACGCCCGTGCCCAACAGGGGAAGTAGAATCAATAAAGCATGTGTTCTTCTGTCGCATACACTTTAACCAGGCACAATCAAAGTTTATTCATCCAATTCTTAAGAAGTTTCCTGGCCAGTGAGAGAAAAGAAAGGCTCGGTGGCTTCTTTCCGATGAGAACTCTCAACTCTCAACCCAAGTTGCAAAGTTCTGCCTACTGGTTTATAAAGATGTCATGTCCATCAACCTCCTCCTAATACTGGACTTAGGGTTGCAGAAATCAGGTTTACTGTATCAGAGGACAAACTGGTACACGCCAACAGGGTTGCTGACAAAACTAAAAATCACCTGCAAAGCAGCAGTCTATGGCCCCTTCCCCACTTCCCTTGCTGCCGCCGTCGCTGCGCGCTGCTCTGAGCGCGCGGCATCCCTTCGAAGCAGCTATTCGGGGCCGCCCCCATCGAATTCTTCCGGCTGGGCTTTCGCCCCTCCGGCCTGGCCAAAGGCGCCCGTTTAAGCCAGCGCCAGGGATGCCGCATTGAGCTGGCGCAAGAGCGGCAGCGCCGGAGGCGGAAGCCTGCGCTTCAATGCCGCCCCTGACGTAGAGAATTACAGCAACGGGACCCCGCTGCTACTTGCATGGAGGAAGTAAAGTAGCGCGGGGCTTATGGTGAGTGGGGAAAGGGCCCATATCTCCAGCTCCATATGGTCTCTCAATTCTATTTTTCTTGTTGGGTACAGACATAACCTTGCTGCATAAGGGATTTTTTCTTAATTTGCCTTCTAGGGTTGCTGAGGAGACTGCTGAGCACCTAGCAAGGGTGAATGCCCTTCTGCACCTGCTGATTTCCAGCAATGATAGATATGGGGCTGGGGCAGTGGTGGGATCCAAAAATTTTAGTAACAGGTTCCCATGGTGGTGAAATTCAAACTGTGGCGTAGCGCCAATGGGGCTGGATGGGGCACAAAAGCGGGGGGGCATATTGCCAGGCATCTCAAGGGGCGGGCATTCCTGGTTAAGCGGGCGCTGTGGCAAGGGCGCGGCAGCTGCGCCGGCGATCATAGGCGGGAAAGCCACCGTGAAGATATACGCATGCGGCCGCTGCCACGCACCGCGCCGGGTGCACCTCCTGCTAGAACTGCGCTTCAAGTTCCTGCGGCTGCTACTGCTGAGAGGGGAGGGGGAATATCAAGGCAAAAAAATCAATGCGGCAACTGAATTCGCAATTAAAGTAACCCCCCTCTACGGCGCAAACATTGCCAATAATTAGTCACCTACTCTCGGGAACCTGTGAGAACCTGCTGGATCCCACCTCTGGGCTGGGGCCCCTCCCCTAGTGGTCAACCCCAAAAGCGAAAGCGGCCTCAGGCCGCACGGCTCTCCCAAGGTCAGAGCCCTGATAAGGAGCAGGTGCTGTCTGATTAGGCTACAAAGAATCATTTCTACCAGTCTTTAAACCAGGGGTGTCCAAATCTGGCGCTTCAGATGTTCATGGACTACAATTCCCATTAGCCCCTGCTGGCATGGCCAATTGGCCATGGTCAATTGGCCAACGTCTGAAGCGCCGGAGTTGGACATCCCAGCTCTAAACGAAGCACAAACACAAGCAAGGAACAATTTGGTGCCAGCGTCTCCCTGACTCCCCTGGACGGCTGCAGCGAGACACAAAGGGGGCGGGGGCAGTTCGCAAGTCTACAAAGAGGCTTATTGAAAGTCTGTTTTTAAGTGTTTTCATATTTTAGGTATTTTTAAATTCTCTAAGACCATAACAACAAATAATAATAAAACTTTCTTCCCGACTCTACCCTAATATCACTCTACAAATATAAAGTTACATTAGGTTTTGTATTAGTTGGATCTCTGAGTTTTGTTCTTTTGCACCCCTAAAAGAAGAGTTAAAATCTATATAGTATATAGTAATTCCAAAATGTGTTTGTCCCCTGATGATTTCCCTCTGTAGCTATTAAGTTGGATCGGATCGTATTTCCCAAATTTTCTACAGGACATCCCTCCCTAAGTTATGTGGTAGGTAATCTGACCTTCAAATCTCATCAAAAAAGTCCATACTCTGAGCTAGGTAAAATATAATTTTTTCCATGGCGGACTAGGCTGTGCCAAAGCTGTCTCCTCTGTTTAACTGGGTCAAATTCTTTAGGAATGTCCGTGTAGCCTGTCTGTCTGTGTGTCTGAGGGGCTTAGAATGTTCGCCTTGATGGGCAGAGATGAGCAGTGGAAATTGCAAATGGTGGCCACTGCTAGGTAATATCGAGGGGAAGTGAAACACCTACAAACTTTAATGCAGTGTGAGATCGCCAGGTGGGGTTCCCCCCACTTCATACCAGGTAATCCTTTTCGCTCTCTGTGCCTCACCCACTGCTACTACACAACCTCCATATACTCTCATCCACATCCAGCTCATCCTCACACACCTCACTCTGCCCTCCCTCACATCCAACCACCACTCTACCCACTTCCTCACCCATATTTCACCTACAGCTCTCTTTTTTTTAAATAAAAGCGAGCTGGAGTTGCCTTTTTCTTCTAAGAAAATCCACGGGGTGGGGGCGAACCAACACTACCGGCTCCGCTTCTTTTGCACGTGGCCCTTTAAGAACCCAGGGAGCTGGCCTCGATCTGAGCTGTCACGCCCAGCACCCACCCTTGCCTCTGCTGCCTGACTGGGATAGCCTCCTTGCCCCAGTTCCCTGCCTTTACTCAAGCCAGTGGACTGGCCAGGCGTCCAGTCCAATCCAGCCTCATGGACAGCGGGATTAAGCGCCTCTGGACAGTTCTGTTTGTGGAGATGGAAAGGGTTACCCTATACTAAAAACACAAGACAAGCATCCATATAACGATGTGCATTGAAAAGGGAAAGAGGGATTCCATTTGACCACCCCAAAAGGCTATGCTGGGGATCATTGGACCTGCATGGACATCTGTGTGGGTTGTGGATTGTGATGAGTAGATGAATCAAATTGCCACAGCTTAATGTCATTGGTCGGGCCCGCTAGTAAGTTTATAAAAGACAACTAATAAAATGTGATGAAATAAATCCTTCCATACAAAGTGCCAGAATGTTCTAGCATATTCTAGTAAGTTTGCGTTTTTAAGTTCAGGACACTCAAGGGATGGAGCAGATTTTACTTGCTTCCCAACGGTGTCTTCAAGAATATCCCTTTAATTTGTCCATTCAAGGGATTAAGTGCTATGCTGCAGCCCTAACAGGACCTGGATTGAGGGAAATAAAATGGGGCAGACTAGTTTTAGAGATGCGACCTGTTTGAACCCCCCCCCCCCAAAAAAACCCAGTTTTTATAGCGTCCTACACCTGTTATATTTGCCCTGTGCAAAATCTACCCCTGTGGCCAGCCAGTTTTCCTCGAAGGCCAAAAAACTGTACAGAAACCAAAGCCTTGTTCTGATGTTTCTTCCTAGCACTGATATTCAGAGCTCTGTAAATTCCGTTTACTCATCAGGATGAGTAGTAGTCCAGAAATCTGTCTAACTGTAAGGGTCTGTTACCCCAGTCAATAACAAGTCTCAAGAGCTTTATTAGAATTGTGTCAGCCCAATGGCCAGATAGCCTATGGTGACCAGATGTCCCGCTTTTGGCGGGACAGTCCCGCCTTAAAATAATTTGTCCCGCCTCCCGTGGGTTTTTTGAACCATCCCAATTTTTGGAAGGCTGCCGCACTGCCTTCTGGGGCGCTCCCCAGTTTCCCACCCTGTCACAGGGCGGGAAACCGGGAGCGCCCCAGAAGGCAGTGTGGCAGCCTCCAGCGTACGCGGCCTCAGGGAAACGAGAGCGCCCCAGAAGGCAGTGTGCTCCTGTGGCTGCACGCACATGTGCGCACGGCCGGGCGGTCGCCCACAACCCACCCAGGTCCCGGTTTACAAAGGTGACAATCTGGTCACCTTAAGATAGCCAAAACTGGGGTTTGGCTGTCTGGCCCCTGGTATATACCTGTAGGTTACAGTTTGACTCAACCCAGAATCCCCCCACCCTCACATTCCCATAATATCAGCATATGAAAGGACAGTGAGAAAGAGACATTGTTTTTGGGACAGGTAGTTTACTCCCTCAGGAAGGTAGATAAGGAGAAACAGTTAAGCACTATTGAACTAGTTACTTGCAAGCAAGAAGAGGCCCCATGGCCTTGGGTGATGATAATAGCCGGGCCATCTGCACCCAGGCTGTGTATGTGCGAGCTGCCAGGCCAAGCATGGTGCAGGCCTGACACTAACTCACTTTAAAAGCCAGCTATGCTCACAGCCAACACTACGTCCAATCGCTCTGAATTCTACAATTTAGCTACTTGTTGAATAGTTAATGTATAATTTTCAGAACTTGAACTCTTAAGAAAAATACCTTTTGCTGTGTGGTATCAGAACTGCCATGGAGTTTTTCATATTAACATTCTCCCTGGAAGTTTCGCCTGCATCTGTGGCTGACCGATCTTCAAACCGATCAGATGTTGCCGACCGACCACCGATGACAGGCGACCGAACCAAGTCGCACCGGCTAAACTGATTCCGACCATTTCCGGAAGCCGACATATTACAAAATACCTTTTGTTTATTAAAGTGCCAAAAGGAAGATCATATTAAAAAATACTGGAAAGTTTTTTATCTATCTATCTATCTATCTATCTATCTATCTATCTATCTATCTATCTATCTATCTATCTATCTATCTATCTATCTATCTATCTATCTATCTATCTATCTATCTATCTATCTATCTATCTATCTATCTATCTATTTCCTGAAATTAAACATAGCGATGATTGTGAAGTTTGCATACATCCATTATCATCCGATTTTACAACATAGTAAATCCCAATCATAATTTTAAGGATCAAGAAATTAAAATGCAGAAATTGAAATTAAAACATTTATCCTCATCCATGCGAGGTTTCTAAAGTGAACTATTAAAGCGAAGTCCATCTGAAGCTTTAAGTCCATCTGAAGTCCACCTGAAGTATTTACATCGATTAATGAGCTATGTCTAAATAAAACAGTATTTTGCTACTGTGAGCAATTACAGGGAGGACACCTACTGGTTGTTCTACATGCCTGAATAACAATTTAAGTCCCTTAGTCTGCCTGCACCTCCAGCTTCCAGCCCCATCAGCAAGTTGGAACTCTGTGGATATAATCTTGACGGAATTTTTGCCAGATAGCTCGAGTATACACCAGTATAAAAACTCACTCTTTGAAACCGGTTTCATGTAAGATTTCTGAGTGTACTGAAACATAGAAAGAGTGTTGTGGCACCGATCCTTCCAGAGAAAAACATTTTCCTTCTGTCAGGGGAAAGTGCTTCAGTTACCAACACAGACTGAAAGGATTCTATCAATTACTTATACACAGAGCAAAAATCCAACTTATTTAAATTGACCAAATAGGATATAAAAATACAGCCTCTTGATTTGCTGTTTTGAGATTGCACGTAGGTACACATGCAAGGACAATAGACAGCCCTTAAGAATAAGCCATAATAAATACTATGTCTGTAAATTTCCCTCAAGTTTTCTACTCATTCTATTGACTGTGTCAGTCTCCGCTTTTAAGGGATCACACGTTTTTAGACAATTTGTCCCACGTCCTGCGGGTTCTACAAATTGTCCTACTTTTAAGTGTAGGCTGCTGCACTGCTCAGCACATACAGTGCGGTAGCCTGATGCGCTTGGTCGCGGAGCGATGTTTTTTTCTGCTTAGCCGCTTGTCACTTTGACAGGGGCTGCAAACGCAAGCCCTAGAAGCTCAGAAGCCTGCGGTCACAAGTGGCGCATGCGACGCATGGTCAGCTTCCGTCTCCGATTACAACGGTGACCATCTGGTCACCTTATCTTATACCGGTATTATTTTTAGCTGCCCAATATGGTTACAGTCCCCCACCCCCATGCTAATGGAGACCAGACAGATCTGCAAATTTCAGAAGATTCTATTAATTCTACAATGGAGTGCCATAATAAACCAGAGAAAGTTAAAAAAAAATAACCCTACCAGTGAATAAATGAATTGTTTGACCTATTGGCCAACTCATCAAAGAATTCGGATGTAATAAACAACCTGCTCTACACCAATTAATTGTATTTAAAGACATTTGTCTGTTACCAAAACACCAACTTAGGTACCTTTACCTAAGATAGAGACAGAAAGGTCAGATAATGTGATTATTTTAATGTAAGCTATGCCTAAAAAGAAAGACCATCTTTAGGGTTCATTCCTTACTGAAATACAACAAAAACAAAGCAGTACTGAAAAATGAAGAAGTGTGCCCACAACTCATGTCACCTGCAATCATTAGGTTTTATTTTATTTATTTATTTATTTATTTATTACATCTATATACCGCCCTCCCCTGAAGGGCTCAGGGCGGTGAACATGAATATACAAATAGAGCACGAAATAAAATCAATAAATCTCAAATCATTAAATAAATCATAGTAAATGGCTCTATAGTCTTTGAATCATTAAAACCCCATTAAAAGCAGCGTATTAATATCAAATACAATAAATAATACAATAAGAGGCGACCTACTAACCAATCCCCTAAAAGAGGGGAGGGCGACTGGGATCCATTAAGATGCAAATAACAGTTTAATTAACAGGGTAATCCTGAATCGATTTACTCAAAATCCTATTGGAATCTATTCAATGGGGCTTACTCCCAGGAAAGAGGATGTCACTGTAAATTGCCACCTAACATTGGCAACAATAGTATGAAAGCAATTTGGCTTCTGATATTCCCATTTAATTAGAGGAAGGAAAAGACTCATCCGAAGGCTTCCATCTTATACCTGGGAATAAGCGTCAATGAACACAAAAAGAAACTTCTGAGTAAGAAGGCATTCGATTGTGCTATAAATCCATCAGTTCCTTCCACCTTCCTGTATCCGGTCTCTACAAGTGCACAGGAAAAAAGCTAGAGCCAGTTTATGCTTATTTCCAGGCAACCAGAAAGCAGTTCAAGGCAAGGCAAGAAAAAGTAGCCACCGACACAACGTCCACAAGGAAATGCCGGCCGACACATCTGCTCACCCCTGAGCATTCTTGACTGGTCGGTGTTTTGCTAGGTAAATATTTTTTGTGTGTTTTATTATAAGTGAGCTGCTGTGCTCCCAAAGAGGGGGGCAGTGGCGTAGGAGGTTAAACTCGATGGTATCTAATCTGGAGGGAACCGAGGGTTTTGATCTCCCCTAGCTCTGCCGCTGAGCTGGAGAGCTTATCTGGGGAATTCAGATTGGCCTGTAACTCCTAATATTGCATCAACTGGGTGGACCTTGGGCTAGTCACCTGCATAGCTTCCAGCGGTTTCTCTCAGCCCACTCCTACCTCACGGGGTGTTTGTTGTGAGGGAAGGGCAAGGAGGATTGTCAGCCTTGGAGTCTCCTGCAGGAGAGAAAAGGGGAGGATATCAATCCAAGCTTTTCTATTCTTTCTATTTCTTGTAAGCGGATGATTCACAGACCCCCCCCCCAGCCGGTTGTCAGGATTGAGGTTACGGTGTGAAAAGAGACAAAAGAAAATTGATGGCGAAGATGGAATAAGGTGCTGTGAAATTTGACAGAAATGTGGAAGCTATTAGCCTAAGTGGCAAGTGAGGAAAATAAATATTTGTGGAAGTTATTAGCCTAAACAGCCAGTGAGGTAAATAAACGCTGAGAAGCCGGATACATATAAGGTACCATATAGAATAAAAAAAAACTACAACACCTATCTGAAACAATTACACCTAATGAACCATGCCAGATGTTAATATTCCTTATGCCGGTATAAGTTTAAGAGAAAGCAACCATTTTATTCAAAAGATTCCCTTTTACCTCTCCTCAGCAACCCCCACATGATGACTGTTCTGTTATTCTACCAAATATAATTAAGCCATTCTGTTCTTTGGGTTCAGCTAAGTTTCCACTCTGCAGGAAATCCCTCTAGAAACGCTTGTTACGAACACTAAAAACAACAAAATAGCCTACATAAATCCAATTAGCACAAATATACACATTAAAAATCACACTGACAATTGATCATCCATTTAAATAGAATATAGATAAAATTATTCATTATCATTTACAACCAACCCATGAATCCTCATAGTGGCTAGGAAATACTTAGCAACTTGGTAGATAAAGTAAGGATTTCACAGTCAGATAAACTATTCAAAATCATGCACTCATCTGGGTAACCCTGAAACTTGTCTAAGAGGGGGTTAATTATGGAATTCCTCAACTCAGTACAAAAATTACAACATAACAAGACATGAGGTAAAAATTCAGGAGCCATGGCCCTACCATAGACAATTCTTCTCCTGTTGAAAAATTCTCAAAAATCTACCATAAATCTCCTTGCAGAAGATAGTAACAACAGTTTGGCGTATTTATTTCTTTTTTCTTTTCTACTGCCATTATTAGGTCAGATTTTGTTTTTTTTGCCGGAAGCCATTCCTCCTTCCACTTCAGACATGTAATTCTATTTGACTTTTTGAAATTGATCCTCATTGGATTGTTTTTAGATTTTCTTATCCAGCCCACTGACTAGATTGATGAACTTGAATTCTGTCACCATCTGGAAATTTGTGAAATGATTTGAAATCCATTGGCAAATATTTTTAAGAACTGTTGAGCAATTATTATGTCTAGATATTGGAATATATAATATCTGGATGAGTACTGTATATGTTACATTGGAAACCTCCTGTAAAGGGGGGGGCAATATAGAAGAGAAAGAAAGAAAGAAAGAGTGAGAGAGAGAGTGAGAGAGAGAGAGAGAGAGAGGGAGGGAGGAAAAGAAAGAAAAAAGAAAAAAAAGAAAAAAAGAAAGAAAAAAAAAAAAAAAAAAGAGAAAAAGAAAAAAAGAAAAAAAAAAAGAAAAAAAAAAAAAAAGAAAGAAAGAAAGAAGGAAGGAAGGAAGGAGGAAGGAAGGAAGGAGGGAGGGAGGGAGGGAGGGAGGGAGGAAGGGAGGAAGGAGGAGGAGAGAGAGAGAGAGAGAGAGAGAGAGAAAGAAAAGAGAGAGAAAGAAAGAGAGAAAGAAAGAGAGAGAGAAGAAAAAGAAAAGAAAGAGAGAAAGAAAGAAAAGAAAAAAAGAAAAGAAAAAAAGAAAGAAAAGAAAAGAAAGAAAGAAAAGAAAGAAAAGAAAAGAAAGAAAGAAAAGAAAGGAAAGAAAAGAAAGGAAAGGAAGGAAGGAAGGAATAGGTGAAGGCAAGCTATTGTCTGCAAGGCAGAATGTTATTGTGGTGTGAACAAAAGTTCTGCAATGGATCCTTGGGGAGATTTCATCTGCAGGGAATAGGGTTCAGCGAATAAGTCTAAGTTGAGAGCCATTTGCTGGCAGGAAAAATAAATAGGAAATGCTAAGGAAGGCGAGGAGGCAGCATCACACACATCACCTCAGAACACTACAGAGTGATGCCATGATGCCATGAAGCAAAACCTTACAGTGGCTGATCCTGATCCTCCAGCTATTTGACATTTGCGGGTATAACTGAAACCAGGTTATTTACCCTCAGCATTTGAGCCTAGCATCTCTTTAGAGAAACTTTCTATTTTAAATTGGATGGGGCGGGGAAGTTCACGGTGAAGGCATTGAAGCCGACTGTCTGGTAAGGCAAAGGAAATCTTGAATTCAGCTCAGAACGACAAAATCGAGCCTTCTTGAATGGGTCACTCCCACAGATACAGACATTCGGGAGGCAGCCAGAAAGCGTCAGGTATGTGGAAACACAGAGTGTATTGTCTTAATTACTTAAGTCATTGCTACACACAGGTCAACACTTCTGTTAGACATATTTGCAGATGGAAAATGATTTAAACCCTTCGCTAACAGCACAAACTCATTTGTTGTTTCTAAATCCGCAGTACGCCTTTATCACATTATCTATGTATCTGAGAAACACATTGCTTTAGATTACGCGAAAGGTACTTAGGCTGAAATGTGGTGCTTCGTGAATGAAGCGAAGACACTGAATTTTTTTTAATGTTTCTGAAACGAAACCACCACTCTTTAAGACTTCAGGCTCAAAACACAGATACTTTATTTAGTACTTCAATTAATTAATCAATGCCCTGATTTTCTCCCCAATGGGGACCCATGGCACTTTAACGTATTGTTGTCTCCTCACAACAGCCACCCTGTGAGGTAACATAGGCTGAGAGTGTAACAGGCCCAAACCACCTAATGAGCTCCTTTCACGGCTGAGCGAGGATTCGAACCTGAGTCTCCAGATCCTAGTCCAGTGATGGCGAACCTTTTTGAGACCGAGTGCCCAAACTGCAACTCCAAAACCCCACCTTATTTGCTCGCCAAAGTGCGCGGCGGCGATTTAACCGGATGCTGAGGTTTAGTTTTGAAAAAACCAGTTGGCTCCCTCTTCCTCTGCCCACCTTGGCGGTTCGGTGAGCAGGGGCCAGCCTACTCTAGCCTCCAGTAAGGGGTCCCATGAAGAGCACGGCTGCTGTAGCTTCTTCTAGCATCTCTGCGCTCCTCTAAGCCTCCACCACAGCGGGCGGCAGCCACCGTGAACATAGGCACCAGGCCCATTCTTAGTCGAGTTTTCCCTGCTCACCGGTGCGGGTAATAATGTTGATAGCTCCCAGTGAAGCTCCAGGCCAGCCTAGCTGTGTGATGATATTAGGGCACCTCTGTTTTGCGTTATACCCGGGGGGGGAGAGGCTCAAATTGCTGCCACCTCTGGCAACCGTGCCATAGGTTCGCCATCACTGTCCTAGTCTGACACTGGAACTAAACATCCATATGCTTTTCTCCTCCTTGTGTAATACCCAAAGGCAACACTCACAAGGAATAATCCAATTATAGAGATGCACAACGGGCTGGATCCTACTGACCGTTCTGACCTAGGGCCAGTAACCGAGGCTTTCTTCAGTGCAACAAAGACATCTTCCCTGGATTCAAGTTTTCTCTCATACTTGTCCGCTATCTCACTTCTTAAGCAATAGAATGGAACTACACAATCCAACACACTAGTTTTCATTCTATTTTTTTGTACAGTGATATGAACCACAAGGTTGCCAGGTAACCTGGGACAGGGTGGGGACATGATGGGTATCAATGACATCAGGCCTCTCTAGGAACTGCTGGAAACTCTATGGGAACTTTTTCCTCCAGTGGATTCATATAGAGAGGAGACATGTTTTGGCCATTTCTGTACTTATTTAATGTATTTATGTATTTGTTAACTTGTATGCCATACCCTCCACTGAAGGTATCCCAGGGCCTCTATTTTTTTCTCCTGGCAAGTAGGGAAGGGGTGCTGGCAGAGGTGGGATCAACAGGTTCTCAAGCAGGTTCCTTGCTAGAGTAGGTGATTCTAATTCATTGGGTATTGCTGCCGAGGAGATTGCTAATGGCCGTTGATTTTGCCGCGTGCGATTTTGGCCTTAGATTAAGCCCCTCACTCTCAGCAGTAGCGGCGCCAGAACTGGGAAGCCAGTCTGGCAGGGAGGTGCACCGGCGTGATGTGGCAACCAAGTGCTTCGCGTGCATCGATCCGCTTCCCACTCCAAGGACGGCGCCAGCGACTTCAGTGGCCACTTGCCACAGCCCTTAGGAATGCCACACACCCGGTCCCTGAATGCCTTGAAGCCACGCCCTGTTGTCAGCCCCGGCCCAGCTCCCATTGCATGCGCTAAGCACCACAGTTTGAATCCCACCACCATGTGGGAACCTGTTACTAAAATTTTTGGATCCCACCACTGGGTGCTGGGGCAGTGGATCTCTCCCTCCAGTGGGGGTAGGGGGTGGTGGCATCAGAGACCTCACCTGGGTAATGATGCCAAAGAATTCACCTTCCAAAGCAGTCGGTATCTCTAGGAGAACTGATCTCAGTTGTCGGGAGTTCAGCTGTCATTCCTGGAGAGCTCCATGACCCATCTGGAGGTTAGCAGTGCTACCTACAGCCCACCTCACTCTTTAACCCCATCCCTCTTTCGCCTAACGGCTTCGTCTATACGGCCGAGCCACAGAGGCCAGCTGCAACCCCTTTAAGAGGCTGTTCAGCGATGCGATAGTGCCATTCTTTGTCCAGAAGGGTTGCCGATCTCGTGCTATTATGATTGGTCTCCAAATGACCATGATCCGTTTCCCTGGAGAAAACGGCTGCGTTGGAAGGGGATTCTATGGCATTAGGCTCCACCCGTGACATCTCCAGGTACTTCCCAAACCGGAGTTGGCAACCCTGAAGTCAACAGTGACCCATCTACGTTTGCCAACTTTTAAATTGAACCCTCTAGCTGTTCCCTTAATCTCAGTTTGATCTGCAGTAAAAATTCCAGGGGATGTGTTGCCACGAAAACCTCGAACAGCCTGTTCACACACGTTACACCTCTGACAAAGGGGCAGGAAATTTTCTCCTGGCCAGTTAGCAACCTTAGGCCCACGGGGAACCGAGATGGCTATTTGAGTGGCTCTCGGCCAAAAGCTGGAACCAGGGGCGTGTTTGCACAAAGAATCCTGGGCAAGAATGGGCAGCACAGAGGCTGGAAGAAAGTTCATTCTGGGACAACAACCCCCCTCCCCCAAGACATATTTCTACAGTTCTAATTTTCAGCAACTCCCCACATTTCCTTCAGCTGAGGCCTAGGGACTAGGCCTAAGCAACTGCATATTTTTTCTAGGGTAGCCAAAAATCTAAATCCTGACTCAGCTATTGGTTTTACTGGAAGGCTACTGACTGGGACTGAGGGGTGGGTGAGTCAAAATGGTGAGTCTACTCCACCCAGAATTGCTTGGTGACAAATTCTTTTGCCACGTATACACAACTTCTCACTCCACCGTCTTCTTTTAGCCATGGGGTTGACATCCAAGAATGCAATGAAACCCACAAACCCTCAAAGTCAACTGGGATGTGGCTGAAAAGCCTTCGAAGTGGCTATTGCCTTTGGAGCAATTCCCTGATTTCTAATTCCCCCCCCCCATTTTATGCCATATTTCTCATTTTAAAACAGTACTTTCCTAGTAGAAGCTTACAACATTTAAGCTTACAAAATACAAAGGCTTATAAGCAGAGGCGGAGGGCTTCATGTGGGGGGACATCTTGGGGGTGGAGGAGAATCATGACCCCACTTACTCTCCTCTCCTCGGTCCCACTCGAGTCCTCAGCCATCAGGCTGCTCCTGGTAAGATGGGCGTAGCTGGCCGACAAGTGCAGGTTTTGCCGGGGCCATTTCCCCTAAGCACCTCTGCTTATAAGTAACTCCTGGGGGGGGGGCGGGGAATGAGAGAATGGATTCACCAGCCCGATATATCTTGGGCTAACACATCTCCAAAACTCTCTCCATGACTTCCAAGTAAAGGAAGCCAACGCTTCTAAGGGCAGCGCAAAACGTTTAGACTTGGCCAACACAACAATAAACGCAAAGTAGCATAGTTATGACTATTTAAACCGAGGAGTGGAAACAAGTTCCCAGCTTGATGATCTCCCTCAGCAAAATATTTTGGACAGCGAAGAAACTCGCAGCGGAAGAAAGCTTTGACCTTCAGGTAGCTGACGCTGAGACGCAAGACAGAGAGCTTGTCCAGTTTGGAAATTATGTCTGGCGGGAAAGGAAGGAGGCTGGCCAGGTGATCCAATTCAGCATTCAAGCGATCTCTGTGTCTCTTGGAAGGATTGGACTTCCCGGTTCCAAGAGCAGGCCTCCTGTTTGTGGGAGAAAATGTGTTACAGAGCCCCAATTCTTATACCTTATTCATTATCTACCGTCAAATACAGAAAGAACCGCTGTATGCTTTGTTAATAAAATGTTAGTCCTGATCGGGATCAGCGTCAACATATCCTGAGGTGGGGTAGCCATTTTCTCTAGGGAAACTGATTCCTGTAGTCAGAGGTGGGATCCAGCAGGTTCTCACAGGTTCGAGTAAGGTTACCTATTGACTGATATTATTAGAGAGGGGTTACTAATTGGCGTTTTGCCATTGATTTTTTGCCTTAGTTAAGCCCCTCCCTCTAAGCAGTAGCGGCAGAACTTGAAGCAGTCTAGCAGGAGGTGCGCAGTGCATGGCAGCCTGTGCCCTGCGTGCATTCGTTCCATGCCAAGGACGGTATGGCTGCATCGCATGCCACAGCCCGCCCAGGAATGCCAGCCCAGGAATGCCTGGCCATACTCGTGCCCGGGCCAGCCCCATTGGCGCTACGCCACTGTTTGAATCCCACCACCATGGGAACCAGTTACTAAAATTTTTGGATCCCACCACTGCCTGTGGATCAGAGATCAGTTGTAATTCTGTGAGATCTTCAGGCCACAGATGAAGATTGGAACCCCTATAGGAGACCCCCATACCAAGCAAAGGGGAGCATTTATTCCACAACAAATGTTATACTGATTTGAAGCAGCAGATAGAGTTTTAGATTTAGACCAGGGAGAGACCCAGATTCAAATTCTCCTCAGCAATGAACCTGATTGGTCGACTTGGTCAAGTTACTTACTATCTCTGAATCTGACCAACCTCACAAAGGAGATGATAAAGATAAGATTGGATAAATAAATTGGCGGGAAAAGAAACTGAAAAATACTTAACTGTTTTTGGATGGGTTTCCGTCTTTTCCTCCCGGCATATAGACAGTCTCCTGGTGGAATCATTGCCTGGACATGAAAGCTAAAAAGCATAGCCCATGAAATGCAATTAAAGTCAACATTTTTCTTGTTGTGATGCTATAAACAGCTAGGCCAAATGGAGCCCCTCAATTACTAATATAGCAAGAGGTGTGACCCGATTTCATAGTTCAATATTGTACAGATTTTTACGGCTATATTTTAATGTCAAATTTGTATAATTTGTCTTTCTTTGAATAATTTGTATTTCTTTCAGGGAAGTCTAAATGGAGAGTCACTGGCTGGATTTGACCCTCCAAATCAGCTTTTTCCCTGGCCTTTTGATGATTGTACCAAATTTCAGACAAAATAAATTTCTACCACACACAGTTTAAATCAGTGATGGCGAACCTTTTCGAGACTGAGTGCCCAAATTGCAGCTTAAAACCCTTGTTGCTCCGCAAAGTGCCAAGCAGCGGCAATTTAACCTGAATAACACCTGCGGCAGAGGCCAGCCTGCTGTAGCCTCCAGCAAGTCCCACATGCGCCACTCTGCACCTCTCTAGCATCTTTGTCGCCTCTGCCCACCCCCCCACCCCCCAGGCAGCAGCCACCCGGAGCACAGGCACCAGGCCCGCCAGCCGAGTCCTCCCTGCTCACTGAGGTGCACGCACATCAAATCCAGCAGCCCAGGGCAGCCTAGATGGGGGAGGATTCCCCCCCCCACATGACGAACTCTGTGCATGGGTGCCCACAGAGAGGGCTCTGAGTGCCACCTCTGGCACCCGTGCCATAGGTTCGCCACCACTGGTTTAAATTGTTAGAAAAACAAAAAATATTTTCAAGCGGTAAAAATTAAGATTGGTAACGTTATAAATCTACTGCTCTCTTCTACGTTATTTATATAACAGATGTATAATATAAAACTGTCCTTCTGGTGTGAAACACTGTGTTGTAATGGGGCATCAGCAATAAAAAAAATGGCAGCTATTTCTTTACAGAGCCCCTGAAAATGGTACAGTCTGTGCAGAAAATGCCTGATGACTGCAGACACTGGTCTCCTTGCTTTATTTTATTATCTCTGAATCCCCGCAACAAATATCTCAGGGTATCATATATGAGACTGTCACATTTCATTCTTACATAAATCTCACGAAGCAAGACAGACTCAGAGGTAAGGCCATCTCGCAAACATTTCATGGCTGAGCAGGAATTTCAATCCAAGTCTCCTTGCTGCAGCAGTATTCACCATGCCACAGCAGGTGTGGGTAACATTGCCAATTCCAGGCTGGGGAATCCATGGGGATCTCTGTAGTCCGGCAATCAGTTGTAACTCTGGACCCCCCTTGGAAGCTGGCACCTCTGGGTGGAGGAACACACTACCAGAGGTGGGATCCAGCAGGTTCCCACAGGTTCCCGAGAGTAGGTTACTAATCATTTGTGGTATTGCCCGAGGGTTACTGGTGGTGATTTGGCCACGTGATTTTTGCCTTCGTTACGCCCCTCCTCTCAGCAGTAGCGTGCAGAACTTGAAGCAGTCTAGCAGGAGGTGCACCGGCGTGCGTGGCAGCCTGCGCCTGCGTGTATTGGTTTCCCGCCCAAGGACCGGCGCAGTGGCTGCGTCCTTGCCACAGCCCCGCCCAGGAATGCCTCGCCCCCACAATGCCCAGCCACACCCCCGCCGTGCCCTGCCCAGCCCCATTGGCGCTATGCCACAGTTTGAATCCCACCACCATGGGAACGTGTTACTAAAATTTTTGGATCCCACCACTGAACACACTACCCCATAGCAACGGCCAAAGATCAAGCCCAAATTGCAATCTTATTCTCATGATATGGGTTTTTTAAACATTTTTTTTGACAAAACATAACAACAAAGAGTAGGAAAAAAATGAACACAGTAAAAAATAATAATATACAAATACAGAAAGCCCATAAAGAAGTGGCTGCAACTTCCTGCGGCCGCCATTGCTGCCGGGGAAGGGGCAGCACGTATATGTGCTGGTTCCTTCCTCAGGTGTCACGGCACTTTGTGCCAGCCCTAAAACCTGGCCGGACCCATGGAACATCGCGCTGGCCGGTGGCGGCATTTTCAGCTGGCGTTGGGGTTAGCATCCCTGGCGTCCGGGAGGGCCGAGGAACCTTTATAAGGCTGTGCCCAGCCTCACCGAGGCCGGAGATCAGACCCCCATGCTGCACCTTACGCTTCTGTTAACCTTGAACCAATAAATTAATAAAAGGCTATGGCCGATCTTATTTCCCCACAAAAAATGTCTGGTTGTCTTGTTAATGGCTGTTTGCTAGTTTGGGGGGCAGTCGGTTCCTCCCCTCGGGCAGCAAAAGAAAGCACCCCAAAAAAGTGAAAGTAAAATCTAAAGAACAGGAGGAAAAGCAGAAAGGCAGCCAAATGGCTCACACACATAAATTACTGATCCTGGGTTGCATCAGAGCCAGAGGGTCTAGAAAAAGACCCAAACCTGTTCACCTGTCGAATTAAAGGTCTCCAAAAGTTGCTGGAGAGGCTGGGACCAGACCCGGCCGGCCCTAATGCCATCAACTGCTCAACAATCACTCCGTTCAGTATTGTGTGGCAGAGAGTGCTCAAAGGCTCGTCTGCTCAAAGCGCCATTTTCTGTGCAAGTCTTATGATATGATTTGTTAGTGTCATTTCAGAAGAAGAAGAAGAAGAGTTTGGATTTATATCCCCCCTTTCTCTCCTGCAGGAGACTCAAAGGGGCTGACAATCTCCTTGCCCTTCCCCCCTCACAACAAACACCCTGTGAGGTGGGTGGGGCTGAGAGAGCTCCGAGAAGCTGTGACTAGCCCAAGGTCACCCAGCTGGCGTGTGTGGGAGTGTACAGGCTAATCTGAATTCCCCAGATAAGCCTCCACAGCTCAGGCGGCAAAGCAGAGAATCAAACCCGGTTCCTCCAGATTAGATACACGAGCTCTTAACCTCCTACGCCACTGCTTCAGAAAGAAAACTATACATTTTTCCGTAATGGATTGTATTCTGGGGTTGGATATATATGTGTGTGTGTGTGAGTGGACTAATTTAAAATCTGAACTGCAATTCGGCTCAGACATATAGCTGCTTTCTGCTGAGCCAACCATAGGGGTCTGCAACCTGCGGCTCTCCAGATGTTCATGGACTACAATGCCCATCAGCCCCTGCCAGCATGGTCAAGTGGCCATGCTGGCAGGGGCTGATGGGAATTGTAGTCCATGAACATCTGGAGAGCCGCAGGTTGCAGACCCCAAGATCTGTATTGTCTACTCAGACTGGCAACAGCTTTCCAGGGTCTCTCATGGAGACGTCTACTGCCTGACCCTTTTAATTAGCCATGTAGAGGATTGAAGCAGGACCTTTGACAAATACCCTACAGCTGAGCCGTGGCTCCTCCCCTAACAATGAAGGAAAGAAGTATGACACGGACAGTCCGCCTTCTCCTCTAATTAAAGTTAAATCCAGCCGTTCTAATTTATTATTATTTTTAACCTGAATGTTTAACTTTAGGCATTATCCATAACAGCAAAGATATCTCAAGCAGTATCAGTCTATGAACCAGTAAAGTTCCTCTCAGTGGTGGGATCCAAAAATTTTAGTAACAGGTTCCCATGATGGTGGGATTCAAACTGTGGCGTAGCGCCAATGGGGCTGGGCGGGGCATTCCGGGGGTGTGGCCGGGCATCCCAGGCATTCCAGGGCCGGTACACTGTGGCAAGGGCGAGCCGATCGCTGGTCCTTGAAGCGAATTTCACGCGGAGTGCAGGCTGCCACGCGCGCCCGGTGCACCTCCTGCTGGAACTGCTTCAAGTTCTGCGCGCTACTGCTGAGAGGAGGGGCGTAACTAAGGCAAAAATCACGTGGCAAAATCACCCATTAGTAACCCCCTCTCGGCACACACAAATAATTAGTAACCTACTCTCGGGAACCTGTGAGAACCTGCTGGATCCCACCTCTGGTTCCTTTCCGCTGAAGTCTGACTAATAGGTTTTAGGTTCCTCTGAGGCACCAGCAGTGGTGGGATTCAGCAGGTTTGCACCAGTTTGGCAGAACCGGTTGTTAAAATGGCACCTGTAAACAACCGGTTGTTAAATTATTTGAATCCCACACTGGGCACCAGGATTGAAGAGTCCACTGCTCATGTGGAGGAGTGGGGAATCAAACCGGGTTCTCCAGATTAGAGTCCACCTGCTCTTAACCACTACACCAGGCTGGCTTCAGGAGGACGGGAAGGGACTTTGAGAAAAGGAACAATAAAAACACCAGGAAATAACAAGAGTTCCTTTGTTGCCTTAACTCTTTAGATATTTTTTTTGCAGGACTCATTGGCTCAGAGCTTTGCACCATGTGGTATCCTGATGTCAATATGAAGGAAGAAACAGAGGATTGATCCCACAGTTAGAAAGCCTGGCTGTATAGTGGACAGGATGTTAGTCTAGAAGGGAACAAGAATTTCGTGCTCAAGACAAAGGCAGACATGCTGGGGTTATGATCCTGCCACCCCCACCCAGCTTGAGTCAAGAGATGAGGAAGAAGCAGTGTCATCTCTCCTGGATCCAGAGTCTTTTATATCTGGCTGTTAACCTTGAACTCTGTGTCCAACTCTGGCGCCCCACAGCCCAACTCTGTGTCCAACTCTGGGGCCCCAGATGTCCAACTCTGTGTCCAACTCTGGGGCCCCAGAGCCCAACTCTGTGTCCAACTCTGGCGCCCCAGAACCCAACTCTGTGTCCAACTCTGGGGCCCCAGATGTCCAACTCTGTGTCTAACTCTGTGTCTGGAGCCCCAGAGTCCAACTCCGTGTCCAATTCTGGCACTCCAGATGTCCAACTCTGTGTCCAACTCTGGCGCCCCAGATGTCCAACTCTGTGTCCAACTCTGTGTCTGGAGCCCCAGAGTCCAACTCTGTGTCCAATTCTGGCACTCCAGATGTCCAACTCTGTGTCCAACTCTGGCGCCCCAGATGTCCAACTCTGTGTTCAACTCTGTGTCTGGAGCCCGAGTCCAACTCTGTGTCCAATTCTGGCATTCCAGATGTCCAACTCTGGCACTCCAAATGTCCAACTCTGTGTCCAACTCTGTGTCTGGCGCCCCAGAGTCCGACTCTGTGTCCAATTCTGGCACTCCAGATGTCCAACTCTGTGTCCAACTCTGGCGCCCCAGATGTCCAACTCTGTGTCCAACTCTGTGTCTGGAGCCCCAGAGTCCAACTCTGTGTCCAACTCTGGCGCCACAGATGTTTATGGTCCATGAACATCTGGGGCACCAGAGTTGGACACCCCTGGCGTAGGGAGACTTAACCCATGTTACTCGGCTGATGTCCTCTCACAACTCCCCCTCCAACCACTTGCAGGCCTTAGAAACTCAGGCGGGAACAGAAAACGTACTGGTCTGTCAATTCCTTTGGAGAATCTATGCCTTTGGGCCGTAGATAAGCACAGAGTGGATCAGCAACCCTGAACGAAGAGAAAAAACTCAACAGGAAGGACAGTGGCTCTACAGAGTTGTGTTGCAAGCCATGAAGGGCAGGAGGGGTGACGGCTCAGTGGCGGAGCATCTACTTGGCACGCAATCGGTCCCAAGCTCAATCCCCAGAATGGCCAATTAAAAGTGTTAGGTGGTAGGTGACGTGGAAGACTCTCTCAGCTGAGTTCCTGGAGGGCCTCTGCCAGTCTAAGTAGTGAACAATACTGACTTTAACGGACTGGTGGTCTGATTCCACATAAGGCAGCGACATGGATTCGTCTCCACCCACCCTAAAATGCGACAAGGCTCACCAGCTTGGGAGCTCGCCAATGCGCTTGCCTCCTCTTCTGCTTGTAGGAATTGATTTATAATCAATGTTAGTATAAACATGACTGCAAATGAAAAGGGAACCTAAGCTTCCCCCAAGGAGACCCTCCAAAAACAGTAACGGTCCCATAAGAATAGGAAAAAACCATACTGCTGCTTAAGGGTGAATTTTTATCTATCTATCTATCTATCTATCTATCTATCTATCTATCTATCTATCTATCTATCTATCTATCTATCTATCTATCTATCTATCTATCTATCTATCTATCTATCTATCTATCTATCTATCTATCTATCTATCTATCTATCTATTTATGGGATTTTTATACCGCCCAACCCCCGGAGGGCTCTGGGCGGTGCACAACACAGATTCTACATATAATATATACAGACAAAACCCCATTAAGTTACATTATGGGTCTCCTTCCTACCTTCTGCTGTCTTAGAAGGGAAATATCAAAAGACACCTTGCGCTGCAAGGTTATGTTCTTGCTCTCTGAATTCTGTAGAAACTATAGAGCATATGTTATTAAAGTGTCCCCTTTATGAGGAGGCAAGGAAAAAATGCCTGTCACATCTACTCCACAAGATGACATATTGTTCTGATAAAGTTTGTTGTGAAAAACTATTACAAGATCGGAAGGAGAATATTACTAAGTGGGTAGCAAAATTCTGTCTATTCCTTATGAAAAAGAAAAAAAAATGATCTGAGTATGGCATCCCCCTTAGATATTTTTGTTTTGTCTGGTAATTTTATGCTGTTTGGTGTGTCTACAAAGTATAATGATATATAGATGGATAGTGCTGGAATACGGGAGAGAGATCTGCATTCTTGTTTTATTGTAGATATTTTGGAGATTTGTAATATATTTGGTCATTGACTGTCAATAAAGTCTTCTTCAGTGTGGGTCTCCTTCCACTGGGCCTTTCCCCACTCCCTTCAATCCCCCCTATGCCGCGCACCCAGGCGTCCCCACGACCCAGCGCTCTGTGCGGGGTCGTCAAAAGGCGCCGTTCGGAAGAGCGCCTGGGATGCCGCGCGCTAAGGGGGCGCGACAGCGGCAGCGTCGAGGCGGCTGCGCTGTGGCCGCCCCTGCCGTGGGGAGGGAGGAGGAACCCCGCGCTACTCTCCTCAAGTAGCGCGGGGCTTACGGTAAGTGGGGAAAGGCCCACTGTCCCAAATTAAGCTCTCATTCTGGTTTCTTGCATGATGCTCTCCTGCCATCGTTTGTATTCTAAAATATACTCCAAATAGGTCTTGACTAGGCGGCCTTGCAAACTCGCTGTGCTGCTAGAGCTGCACTTGGTAGGAAGGGGCTAACTGAGGAGGGTTTTGTACATTTAAGTAGTTCACAGTGTCATGTAAAAAGACACTTTTTCAAGGCCAATCGCATGCCAACAACACCATGTAATTCTCACTGGTCCGTTGAAAACAGAAGCAGTCAACATTTGAGCTAAAATATTGGTCATTCTTTGCATTGCAGGTGTAACCCCCATGCTCAGAATGGGTTGACCCAGAAAGGGGTGGAGACCCAAAGCAGGAGAAGGCTGCAGAGCTCATGTAGTTGGAGGAGACAAGGCTACCAGACTCGGACCTTGGTTGTATAAGCCCTTAACACCTTGTTAAGGTAACTGCAATATTGTTGGGAACTACTGGGAAGGTAGTTGTTTATTTCTGCTATGTTGTAAATGTTGGAGTTTATTGTTTCAGGGTTTTTTGTGTTTGTAATGGGTGAGAGTTCTCCTGGAAACCTTCTATCATGTTGAATCCTGTTCATCAAGCCCTTGGAGTCTTCAGGAGCCAACCCACTTGCAAAGAAGAATTGGACTTGGCAGTATCAGTAGACTGTAAATATAAGGACTTGAAAATGCAACCTGAACAGGACCTTGAAGTGTGATGTAAAATGTTGATGTTATATGTTATATGTTAAGAAAGTAAACCATTTTGTTTTAAAAATTTGTTGTTGCAAACTCATTCCAAGTTCTGCCCCACAGAACCCACTCATAGAGGTTACACATGCGTTTTGCAGGATTGTGTAAGTCTTGGAAAGCACATCAGCATTCTCTCACAAAAGCAGGTTTACACCAGTCTGAAAGTAAGGCTACAAAAGTGGCAAGTCCTTTTGTGGTACCTTGCCATTCCAGAACCTCCCATCTCTTTAGTTGTTGGCTTTCTCTCTGGGTGTATCTTCAGAAAACTACAGATGAATAATGCATACTTTGCCACTCTGCCATACACACGCACACCCTGCTCAGCGATAGTTGTATACTTCCACAATAGCGCTTCAGTCTGCATCAGTTTATTTTCGTTTGGTTCCATTTCAACCAAACTATCTGAAAATGGACTGTTTGATGCAGTCCCAAAGAAAGTTTCGCAGCACATTCCTCAATAGTTATCAGTAAGAAAAATCTCCAAACTAATGAACTAGGACTGCCCCCAAACCATGTTGGTTTCCGGGACAGAAAATTCCAGCCTTTTCTCCCATCCCCAATATAAAAATTTAATAATGAACAAATTACATTTCTTTTATGTTTTATATCCTCAGCAACGGTAATACCACTAAGTTAGCCGGAGCAGAGAAAGAAACTCCTTCTCATAATTTAGGTTCCACTAATTACCGTGTTTCCCCGAATATAAGACAGTGTCTTATATTAATTTTTGCTCCCAAAGATGCGCTATGTCTTATTTTCAGGGGATGTCTTATTTTTCTCTGTTCTGTTCGCCAGGCATGCTTCCAAACAAAAACTTTGCTACGTCTTACTTTTGGGGGGTGCCTTATATTTCGCACTTCAGCAAAACCTCTACTACGTCTTATTTTCCGGGGATGTCTTATATTTGGGGAAACAGGGTAGCTGTATTTCTTAGCATATGTCTCAAACTGTAATATCCCAGCTCTTGAGACACATAAATAGATAAAGTGGGCAAAAACACAGAGGAGTAAAGAAAACACACTGGCTTACGCTCATCACCGGAACCGGAAAACCTAAAGGCCGTAATAAATATCTATCTTATCATTTCTTTTATGGAGCCCAGAATAGCTTTTCTTTGCCCAGTGGTAACAGTCGCTCTGTAGTCCTTTGATTTTTCTGCAGTTAGAAGAAAGCACAAGGAGGAATCAACTCTGAATAGGCTGTGTATTTTCTTGTTTTCATGACATAACAAGCCCGTTCCACATTTACTGCCACCCTGCCGTCCACCTACGTTGCTGGTTATTAACGACTGTTAGCATCCCTACAGCAAACTCCTCTGTTCCGGGCCGTTCTTGGTTCCCTTTGACCCTAACCTTGCCTAAGTGCTTATAAACATTCCCAGATCCTTTGCCTTCTTTTTGACCTAGTTCTTAACATTTCGCTTGCCTTAAATTATCCACCCATCGGTACGACACAACAGCTCTCTCGGGCCACATTTTTATTGAGTTCCTAGAAATATATTAGAGGGATCCGGGATGATGATGTGCTGAGGACAATTCACCTCCAGGTGATTCCCTGTCGACACTTCAGTTCTGGCTTGTAAAACAGTCACTTTCGCTGCGTGACTGTGATGAGTGAGAATGGCCTCCAGCGGATTGGGATGCAGAAAACAAAAAGCTCCTGTTTTCTGCGAGGATATATCATTACAAACGGGGAGGGGAGCTTATGGCAATTTTTTTTTCTGTGGATCTGTAACTTCTGTACACTTTCTCAACAACAACCTTTATTTGGCATTTAAAAATAGGTTCTAGAGCATTGCCAGACATTTTTGAAATGCAAATCAAGAGTACATTCAAAGCGCAGACAGGAAGACTATATAGCAGTATACATTACTTAGAAAGTTCTGTCACTTGTAAAAGAAATTTTGCTACTTTTTCCAAGAGCATGACATCTGTGTTGTTTAACAGAAGCTCCACAACAGAACAGTCAGAGTCACGTTCAGATTTGTCTAGGGCCAGCCTGGGAGAGAAATCCCTAATGCCCACATATCTCGGACAGTCAAGAATAATGTGAGCAAGAGTCTCCACTTGATTTTTACAGTGTGGACAAACCCGATCCTGGAGAGGTATGGATAAGTAGCGACCCTTTGTAATGGCCGATGGGAAGGTATTGGATCTGGCCCTTGTGATAATCCATCTCTGTTGGGGTTCAGTTAATAATTCAAGATATTTGGCTATGTGCCCCTGTTCCGGTATTATTCCGACAGAGAGGGGTGAGCATGATTTATTTGCTTGCCCCAACAAGATATGATATTCCTGTTCTAGAAGTTTACTTTTCAAGGAGTACACTTTCTCAATAGGCTGGTTTGAGGTTTGGGGGTTTGTGTGTGTGTGTTTTTAAACCAAGCAAAGCCCAGCGGGTCTGCATGGTGGTTCCGCTGGGTGTTCCTAACGCTGGTACCAGCAATTATACAACCAGTGCTGAAGTGAACAGAAATGTCTGTGGGGTGGTTTGAAATATACCAAATCCTGAGCGATATGAAACTGTCTGCAATCTACTTATTTCCAAAACAATCCAATCGAAACTGAATTTGAATAAGTCTTCTGGAGTAAACAACAGTAACAGGATTAGTGACAAAGTGCTATTTTGCTCAGTGCTGATAGTGTGTGATTGTGCGCACATTTACTGCTTTAATTCCCGAGTTTGCATTTTGTAATCCACACTGAGTCGCAGCAAGAGAGGAAGGCTAGGAACTAAGTTCCGCCAATAAATAAATTCTCCAAATGAAGGTTGCTTATGCTGTCCCTGCAGGCTCAAACCTCGCAGATGATCCATTTGTTTCTTGAAGTGCGTACTACGGAGACACATCTTTTATTCAGGACACGAATATACCTAACAAATTATTATGGCATGTGTTGGTTTAACCAGATCACGAAAACTGGGATGACAGTACGAACAAAGGGCATTTTTCATGAGTGATGAAAATGATACTTTCAATTCAAATGTAGCATTCACAAATCATTAATGTGGTCCAGAAAGAGGAGTGGAAATGGAAAGTAAATTCTAATTAAATCTAGATTTTTTACATTCAAAATAATATATGCAACACACACAAAAGCCTATATGAGCACAGCAGTTAAAAACAATCCCAGCTTACAATCCTATGTACATATACTTGGGAATATAGTCCTTGGAATTCAGTGAGAATTCTGGAAAACATGCATAGGGCAGAGATGTCAATTTTAAGATTGCTCAAAAAGTAGTGGAAAGGGAATCTCATTGGAAAAATTCACTGATTTTTAGTCTTTCCCATGCTGGATATTTTGTGCAGATTCTTTCAAACACAGAACAAGAGTCTAATTCTATAATGTAGCTTCATATTGTAAAAAAGATCATATATATTTTGCACAGCCATGAACTGTGTTTTCGTCCCACCTATACTGGGACGAAAAATACGCTAGCCCATTGGTTTCCATTTTGTAACACACACACACACACGAACCTGCACACACACAAATCCACACTGGGGGAATCTTTTCATATTCTAAGTGCCCTTTTCTTGGAAATATTTATACAACATTTATCCTGATGGGTGCTGTGTGGTTTCTGCGCTGTATGGCCGTGTTCTAGCAGCATTCTTTCCTGACGTTTCGCCTGCATCTGTGGCTGGCATCTTCAGAGGATCTGGCTTTGAGATTAGAAACTAGATCGAAACTAGATCCTCTGAAGATGCCAGCCACAGATGCAGGCAAAACGTCAGGAGAGAATGCTGCTAGAACACGGCCATATAGCCTGGAAACCACACAGCACCCAAGTGATTCCGGCCGTGAAAGCCTTCGACAATACATTTATCCTAATGATTAACAAAAAGAGAAGCAAATAATTGCGCCACACAAGAATTATACCATGCAAGAATTATCAGACAAAAAATAAATAGGTCCTCTGTCCGACAAAAAATGGTGGAGAGGAGACTGTAGCTTTCTCCTACTGTGGCTCACACACATGCCTCTACTTTGTTCCGAAAAGACTATTTGCAGGGAGGAATTCTTCTGTCAGCCCGTTTCGATCTAGTTTCTAATCTCAAAGCCAGCCTCAAATTTCTGCTGACCTTTAGCGATCTAGACCTACTACTCAACAGAAAGCTTCTCTGAACGAATGGCTAAACTGCTAAAACCTATGGAGGTCTGACAAATGTCTGACAAAACTTTTGAGAACAGATTCTGCAAAAATACATGTCACTGTTCGTATTACTGTGATGCCCAGTAGTTGGGATTAGCTGTGCGGTAAAGCTTTCCGCTGCTTTCCTCTGGATTCTTGAACACCATTAAGTAACTTCTTTTGGGCGATACTATGTACAGAGCAAGGGTTTTCAAACTGTGTTCCTAAGAACTGTGAAGTTCTCAGAAACTTAAAATGGGGTGGGGGGTCTTTGGCGAGAAGCTCAGCAACACCCCCCAAAAAACAGCTTGTTTGCTACTTTAAATCTTTTCCAATATTCAGACCTAGACAAACAGTGCACCCTTGACTGTGCCCAGTTTCAGCAACATGGCTGAATGCAACATACCGTGTTTCCCCGAATATAAGACAGTGTCTTATATTAATTTTTGCTCCCAAAGATGCGCTATGCCTTATTTTCAGGGGATATCTTGTTTTTCTGTGTTCTATTCGTCGGGCATGCTTCCAAACAAAAACTTTGCTATGTCTTACTTTTGGGGGATGCCTTATATTTCACACTTCAGCAAAACCTCTACTATGTCTTATTTTTAGGTGATGTCTTATATTCTGGGAAACAGGGTACATACATGACCCCAGAATCCTCTACAATGTTGAAAGGTTTCATGGCAGATATGAAGGTGGCCACAGATCAGAGTGGACTAGGCCTAATAACAGAATAAATACTAATGCTCCTATTGAAGACAGAGATCCTCTGGCTGGGTCACGGGGAGAGAAATGGAAACTTCCAGCTGTCGGTGTTAGCAGAGGTCCCTCTGGTACCGACCTCTTTGGCCTGCAGCTTGGGAGTCTATCTGGATTTATCTCTGTCTATGGAGAACCAGGTAGCCCATGTTACCCGGGTTGCTTTTTTCCACCTTCGTCAGGCTCGGCGGTTGGCTCCCTACCTCTCCCAGGCTGACTTGGCCATGGTGATCCATGCGATGGTCACCTCCAGGTTAGACTATTGTAACTCGCTCTACGTGGGCCTTCCCTTGCAGCTGACCCTGAAACTGAAGCTGGTCCAGCATGCGGCGGCTCATCTTCTTATAGGTGGTTCTATAAGAGACCGCATCTCCGCCATACTGCACCACCTGCACTGGCTCCCAGTGGAATTCCGGATCATCTTCAAGGTGTTGGTGTCGACCTTTAAAACCCTTCGTGGCCTGGGGCTCTCATACCTTTGGGACCTCTGACCCCATATGTCCCAAATAGGCCTCTGCGTTCTGCAGAGGTGAATCTACTGGTAGTCCCTCGCCCCTCAATGATGTGGCTAGCCTCTACCCGGGCCTGGGCTTTTACGGCCCTGGCCTCTGCCTGGTGGAACACTATTTCTCCAACTGTTAGGGCCCTCAATGATGTGGCTAGCTCTACCCGGGCCTGGGCTTTTACGGCCCTGGCCCCTGCCTGGTGGAACACTATTTCTCCAACTGTTAGGGCCTTGAGAAGTTCCGCAGGGCCTGTAAAACTGAGTTATTCCATCGGGCCTTTGGGGAGGCTGGCTGTGGATCTTGCCGCCCCCGTGACACCCCCCTCCCCCGATTTCACCAGTACCATCTCTGGCCTTCTGCCAGGTCCCCTCCCGAATGTAGGATCGGGCGCTGCAAATTATTTCTGTGTTTTGCTGCTGTTGTGTTTTAAATAATTTTAATGCTTATATGTTTATATTTTATCATTGTATATTGTATGTTGCCTTTTTGGCCTTATTGTTCACCGCTCAGAGCCCTTCAAGGGTTGGGTGGTATAGGAAAATTAATAAATAATAATAATAAATAATATGTCAAATTAACAAAACTTTAATGCCTAACGAACAGTTTAGAAATTCTATTAATAAAACCAGATGCATTTTGACCACAAGATCACAAATTATTAAAATACCTACCATAAAGTAAAATTATTCAAAATATAAAATACAAAATTTCTGACCTGCGCTTTAAAACACTTACAAGAAGTAGGGCCGATTCATTAGCCACTTTATTATTGGGATAGATTATGACCATCAACATTATTTTTCATATTGTTATTGTTCACGGTCCAAATATCTCTGGAAGTAAGGTCAGAATGAATTGTAGCTCTATAGTGCGTATATCCACATCCAGGAAGCAACATATGCCCTACTTCTTGTGAGTGTTTAAAGCCTTGGTCAGAAACACTGTATTTCATATTTTGAATAATTTTCCTTTATAGTGTGTATTTAAATCATTTGTACCACTGAGGAAGGCATTGTAGGTGAAACACACAACCTATTCGTATTTATTCTACTATTACACCTTCCGACGGTCTTTCTGTGTTAGAATTAGGCATCCCTATCTAATTCTTCTAACTTTTCTTCCCCTTTTTAGTTCGGTCAGGGTGGAATAGGGCATTTAAAATCCAGTTTCATTAATTAAAAAAAACCTCTTATACATTTGCTTTAAAAAACTTTTATGGCTAAAAGCTTGAATAGGAGCATTTTGGTATTATGATCCAGTTCATTTGTTTAAGTGCCATGCCGGTTAGTTGTCTTCTACAAAGTTTCTGATCTAAAGTCGACCATACTGTTGTAAACCAACACTTTAGATGCATCTGCCACGTAAACAGACAAGACAATTTGCCATTGGATAAACTATTTACCAGCAAAATTTAGTTGAAAGAAATCTTCACTAAATAGCTGCACAACGAAATATACACTGTATTTATCCAAAGGAAGTTTAGGAGCTTTTCCCCCATATATACTCGCAAGAAAAAGCAGGAGGTGGAATGTCTTACTTTCTCATATAAGTAAGAAATATGTACAGTAATAATTGCTTGTGTTTAAAATTTTTAGGAAGGGGTCATCTTACTTTCAGAGTTCTCTTCCTTTGCGTAAATATAGTAATTTCAATGTGCTAACAGCTTAAAGCAGGACAATCGTCTGACTCAGAATCGGATATGATACTTTTTTTAAAAAAAAAAGTGTTACTCTTGCAAAGGCAAAGCAAGAAAGAAAAGCCCAGTTCAAGCCTTTAAAAGCAACAAGGATTTTTTTCTTATAGTTTCTTTAAAAGTAGGATGTCCTATTTTTCTAGGGTTTCTGCAAAAAATATCTGGGCTGCTTTTTAATCTACACATCCTTATTCTTTGCCCTGCCCCAGCAGTGACACTAACAGACTGAGAGATATCATAGTGATATTCCCGCCCTAAAATTTGCATGGTTTTATAAAATGGTATAATGTGGTATAATAGAAAGAATCAGATTAGTTAATTTAATAAAAACGTTGAGGATAATAAAGTTACTTTACACCCTTTTCAGCTGCAGGTAAGGAAAAAACCAGATGGAGTAATCGCACTTCTCTGTGCTCATGGAGAAGTAAATCCATATAGAGAAACGCCACTGAAGTAATGTAAGAACGATTTCTCAGCAATGTATTTAAAGCTTAATTCTACGGCGGTCCATTTAATTTAGCTACTATTCACGTTTCTGCTCAACTTTTGCATAAATCTCCCTTGAGACTGTATGGCCACAATCCCATGACACTTAGTCGGAAGTCAATTTAACACAATTACATGGGATTTACTTCTCCGTAAGAACAGAGAAGTGCGATTACTCCATCAGGTTTTTTTTCTTACCTGCAGCCGACAAGGGTGTAAAGTAACTTTATTAGCCTCGACGTTTTTATTAAATTAACTAATCTGATTCTTCCTATTATGCCACATTATACCATTTTATAAAACCATGCACATTTTAGGGGGGGAATATCACTAGGATATCTCTCAGTCTGTTAGTGGCAAGAAAGAGTCCGCGAAAAGCATTTCGCACTGTGTAGGCAAAGAGAGAGAAGATGCAATAAAACGGGTACTTCCTTTTTCTTTTCTTTTTTAAAAAAGTCTATGTAAATTATAAACAAACAAGAGAAGCTCCCAGCGGTTAATTTCTAAACTGAGGAGTTCCGGCTGTACTGTTCCATACCTTCATAACACTGCTCCTAGGCTCCGGTTGGCTGAAAGTTATTCATTGGAAAAAGAAATTACTTCTGTATGGCCTCAGAGGTACAGTATATTCCTCTCCTGGACTTAAAATCAGTTCAAGGGAAATATATATATGCTAAAAAAAGCCATTAACAGCTATTTCTGTTGTAGATCTTTTAAGACCAAACCGGTAGCAGATCTACCCAGAATCTCACTTCGCCCGCTGCAATGGAACTTACTCACAGGGAAGCAACTTGAGGATCGCGCCGTAAGTATCTGAATATTTTCCCCCGCTTCAATTAACCTGCGTTAACGTCTATTCGATTCCCTGCTTCCAAAAAATATCACCCGTAAATCAGTTCCAGGCAGCGCAGGGTTAATTCTTAGCAAAGTTTTGGAAATCCTTTAGGTGCGCTGCATCGATTCCAATATTGGAAAGAACTCCGCTCAACCATTACCCAGAAGAAACCTGATGGATCTCAATGGGTATCCTTAGAGCGCAACCGGCTTCGGGCGCTGGGCAGCCAAGAGATGGCCGGATCGAGTCCCCGAAAGTCCCGCAGTTTGGTCCCCATCTTTTCAAGGGCCGCTCGTCCCCCCCCCCCCCCCCATCACCCAGGGCCAGAGGAGCGGCACCTGCTCGGGTGCGCGGGAACCTCCCCCAAGTGCCGGGTGCTTCCTCGCGAGTAAGGGCCGCTTCTAAAGGGGCAGGCAGCCCCCTCCCCCTCGGCGATGTCTCCAAGCTACAACAGCAGGTCTCCCCCCCCCCGTTTTTGGAAAGGGGGGGGCTCTGCTGTTAAATCCGAAGTGGCTCCCCTTTCGTCCAAACGAGCAGACACCTGCAGGCAGGCAGGCAGGCTGGCCCCCCCCCCCCCCCCCCTGCAGCCTCCACGATGCCCTCTGCAACCCCGGCTGCGGAGAATTGGTCCCCCCACCCCGGGATCTTTTGCAAAGAAGCCCCCTCCCCAACGCCCCCAGCCAGGCTCACTCACCGCAGCTGGGAGGGAAGCAAGCCCCGGCTGGCACCGCCGCGGGAAGGAGAGCCACGCAGGCTGGAGCCGCTCTCTGCCTGCCTGCCTGCCGCCGTGTCTGGCGGGCGCCTGGCTGGAAGCAGCCCCAGCGACGAGCGCAGCCTCCCCGCCCGCCCGCCTCGTTCGCACGCGATGCGCTCCGTCTGCCGCCGCGGCCAGGGGGCGCTAGGGGGCGCGCGAGAGACGCTCCGGAGCCCGCGCGCTCCGAATTCGCACGTTCCCACGGACGCGCTGCTTGCAAGACGCTTTCCAGGAACTTATACCTCGCCACTGGATTTTCCGGCCTGGAATGGCAAAACCCGCTGGCACGGAAAGTGGATTGAACCAGTGGTGGGATCCAAAAATGTTAGTAACAGGTTCCCATGGTGGTGGGATTCAAACAGTGGCATAGCGGGCATTCCGGGGGCAGGGCATTAATAATTTCTCTGTTACTGTAAAAAACTCTTACTGTTAAAAAAAAGTTCCCAATTTCCAGCTGGTATCTTTCTGTCCATAATTTAAACTCATTCTAGCAAGTCCTATCGTCTACTGCCAACAGAAACAACTACTTCTCCTCTAATTGACTGCCTGTCAAATACTTAATGCTTTCAAATACTTCATTTTGTTTCTAGAAATCAAAAGAAGGAGACTTTCCTTAAACGAGGAACTTTACCATATTTCTAAAACATGTTTTTAAAACAGCCCAACAGGGAGAATTATCCCATTTTCTACCTTCGCTAACCAGCCACATAGGAAACAACAGGACTTTAGGATTTTTGGACCTAGTGGAATTTCTAATGGAAAAGCAGACCCAATTAGTAACCCCCTCTCGGCACACACAAATAATTAGTAACCCACTCTCGGGAACTGGTGAGAACCTGCTGGATCCCACCTCTGGATTGAAAGTGCATTATTCGGTATGCGTGAAAGAGCCCCCAGGAGGGTCGGCTTTCGCTGCGGAGTAAGCGAGTAAGCAAGCTGGGGCTTGAGGGATGAGGGAGGGATGAGTTTGATGCTAGGAGGCGGCCTGTGTGCAGGATGACACGGGGATCCCCAAGGTTGCCAACCTCCAGGCGGGGCCTGCCCATCTCCTGGGACTCCAGGAGACAAGAAATCTGCCCTCCCCCCTCCCCAAAGAAATTGGATGCTTTGGAGGGTGTGGGCTGTGACACCCCCTATTACATAATATACAAAAAATTTAAATATACAGAGATTTAAAATAGATAAAAGACATTCTACGTTACAACACTGCACGAAGTTAAAAAGGAAAGAGTTTATGCAATCACAGTAAAAATTAGCACCCTTTCTTTGGAAGATGGATCTTAATGGCTTTCTGCAGAAATTTAGCTACACTCTCACACATAAAGCAAAATTTAATATTTCGCTTAATACAAAACTTCACTATTTCAAACATAA
Source organism: Sphaerodactylus townsendi (assembly GCF_021028975.2). Taxonomy (NCBI): domain Eukaryota; kingdom Metazoa; phylum Chordata; class Lepidosauria; order Squamata; family Sphaerodactylidae; genus Sphaerodactylus; species Sphaerodactylus townsendi. The sequence continues at coordinate 8,642,234 of NC_059435.1, read as the reverse complement.
TGAATATACTGGTGGTTGTGGGTTTTCCGGCCTGCGCGGCTGAGATCTGGTAGATCTTGTTCCTAACATGAGAAGGGCGGAGTGTGTAACAGACTTCTCTCTGTGATACACCTCTGAAGATGCCAGCCACAGATGCAGGCTAAATATTAGGAGCAAGATCGACCGGACCACAGCCACAAAGCCAAGAAAACCCACGACAACCAGTTGAGCCTGGCCGTGAAAGCCTTCGACAATACATAATGAATAGAATACATGCAACAAATAATATCAGCCAAACCTCCCTGTCGTTTTCTTGCCTTTTACATTCTGGGGGCAGACTTTCTAATTAAGTCTTTAGATAACAGGGCAGTCTACAACCCAGTGGTGGGTTAAAATCGAAGCCAAACTTAACGAGTTGGGCATTTCCTTGGAGGACCTGCTAATGTTAACAGAGCAGGAGGTCTATGGGGCTATCAAGAAGAGACTTTTTGATAGAGCATTTCAACAGATGCTAGAGGAAGCTAATAAAACCTGTTCCCCGATCTCTCTGGGAATACCTGCGGATAGATTAATTGTAGCCCGGTACCTTTGTCTCCTGGTTGAGACCCGGTGGCTCAGAGAAATCACCTTAGCTAGGTGTAATGCCCTGCCTTCTGCCTTTAGCCTTGGACGCCACCTTGGAACTCCACATAAAGAAAGGAAATGCCCGGGTGGCATGGGTTCTGTGGAAACAGTATCTCATATGCTGTTGGATTGTCCTTTTTATGAGATAGATAGGAAGAAGAACATAATCCCTTTCCTGCATGGAAGTGAAGGCATTACAGATAAACAGAAGGTTATATATCTTTTAAACAGCCACAACTACGAGCTGTTGGAAGCGGTGGCTAAATTTTTAAATGGTGTTATTTTAACTCGTCAGAAGTTGTAAAGGCTGTTATTATCTTGCAGTGTTAATGTTAAACTATTTATATGCCATTAAAGGTATTCGAAATCGATAACAGGGCAGTCCTCAGTGCTGGGGTGGGGGGGACCAGGAATAAAGGCCTTGGTTTGATCAAGATGGTGCTGCCGTGCTTTCCAGCCCTGGGGGAGAAATAGGCAGCCAAAGAGTCCTGGGTTGCAGTGGGAAAGGGGTATCTTTGTTGTGTCTAACAGCTGTGATCCCTAAACTCATTTACTTGGAACAAAATCCAGTTTTCCTGTGTGCGACCTACCCGGGATCCAACCATAATCCGGAGAGCCCTGGCATTCAAGCACTCTTTCCTGCCCCCCCCCATCTTAATTACTGACTAATTAACTATCCCTACTTAGCTAATTAAGTAAAAAATATATAAAGTTTCCCCTTTCAGTCGTGTCCGACCCTGGGGTACCACTGCAAGCAGTGATTTCACAGGCAAGCCGTTTTTGTGGGGTAGTTTGCCATTGCTTTCCCCGGCTATTCTTTACCCACTAGCCATGTGCTAGGTACTCATTTACTGACCAAGGAATGGATGGATGGCTGAGTTGACCATGAGCCAGCTGCAGAGGTGGGATCCAGCAGGTTCTCACAGGTTCCCGAGAGTAAGTTACTAATTATATGTGTGTGCTGAGAGGGGGTGACTAATGGGTGATTTTGCCACGTGATTTTTGCCTTAGTTACGCCCCTCCTCTCAGCAGTAGCGCACAGAACTCGAAGCAGTCTAGCAGGAGGTGCACCGGTGTGCGTGGCAGCCTGTGCCTGCGTGCATTCATTTCCCGTCCAAGGACCAGCGCAGCCTCACCCAGGAATGCCCCGCCCAGGAATGCCCAGCCACGCCCCCATCATGCCCCGCCCAGCCCCACTGGCGCTACGCCACAGTTTGAATCTCACCACCATGGGAACCTGTTACTAAAAATTTTGGAACCCACCACTGGCCAGCTGCCAGGATGTCTGAACCACAGGGGGCTTGAACTCCTGGCCGTGTGAGTGGCGGTGCAAGCACTTAACCACTACGCCACGCAGCTCCTTACTTAGCTAACACTGGGCGGCTACTGACCCCTCCCATGCCTCCTTCATTTGCTTTTCCAATCTGTATGATCATTACGGATATCCATTAATAGGATTGCCAACGGGGGTGGGTGGGTGGGAAATTCCTGGAGTTGTTGTGGGTGGGGGCTGCACGTGGGATTTAGTAGGGCATGCAGGTCATCCTCCAAAACGGGCATTTCCCCCAAGGGGAACTTTCAGTTGCCATTCTGGGAGGTCTCCAGGTCCCATCTGGAGGTTGGCAACCCCAGCCCCCTCTCTGTTGGAAGAGACCTGTGCAAACTGCAGCAACTCTTTTGCGGGGGGGGGGGGGGACAAGGAAGAGAGGACCTCCCCCATCTGTTCTATTGCCACTGATTCTTTTTATTCAGGGAGTCTCTTAAGGTATGAGGGTATTAGAAAACTGCAAGTGGGGCCCCCCAAGAAAGTTGCAGGGAGGGGCACTCCCCTTTGCTCCCTTACCGCTCCCTACTTCACTGCTCCTCCCCAGTGGCGTAGCGCCAATGGGGACATCCGGGGCGCCTTGTCCCGGGCACGCCCTTGCAACTTCTAGTATTGTGAGAAAGAGAGAGAAAATTTCTCTCTGTCAACATTTTCTACCCCATGCATAATTTCTTGTCCCTCTCCCCCCTCTCACAACAAACACCCTGTGAGGTGGGTGGGGGTGGGAAAGCTCCAAAGAACTGTGACAAGCCCAAGGTCACCCAGCTGGCATGTGTGGGAGTGCACAGGCTAATCTGGTTCCCCAGATAAGCCTCCACAGCTCAAGTGGCAGAGCAGGGAATCAAACCTGGTTCTCCAGATTAGAGTGCCCCTCCTCTTTACCACTACACCGCCCTGGCTCTACACTACGATAGCACCAATTCATGCTTTACAGCACAGGTGTCAAACTTGCGGCCCTCCAGATGTTATGGACTACAGTTCCCAACATCCCCTGCCAGCTTGTTTACAGAATACCTATGTTTACAGAATACTGGGGTTGAGTACGAATTCACGCTGCGCTTCAGTCAGATGTCAGCAGGCGTTCATGCTCAGATCCTGTGCACGTGGTGCCTGGGTTTTTTAAAAAATATTTTTAATTGATATTTTGGAATTATTACAGATTTATATTGTATATCTTATATTTCATCCTCCATACCCTTTCCCCCCCTTTTCCCCCTCCCCCCCTTCTTCTCTTCTTTAGATGCGCAGCAGCAGGTCCATTCTTTTCAATCTTCTTGTCCATTTTTCTTCTGTGATTCCAATTTCGTTTAACCAGTCTTTGAATTCCACCCAGATCCACTTCATATCTTTTTTGTTTTTCTTGCCATATTTGGTTTCTTGACATTATGTCAAAAATTTCTAATTGTATTTGCTCCCATATATATTCCAACCATTTCTGTATTGTCCAGATTCTTTTGTCCTTCCACCCTAATGCTATTACTGCATGGGCCGCTCTGATCATGAGTTTGAAAAACTTTATCTTTCTTTGTTCTATTATTATATAATCCAATATGCCTATAAATAATAAATCTATGTTTATGAAGAAGAAGAAGAAGAAGAAGAAGAAGAAGAAGAAGAAGAAGAAGAAGAAGAAGAAGAAGAAGAAGAAGAGGAGGAGTTTGGATTTATATCCCCCCTTTCTCTCCTGAAGGAGACTCAAAGGGGCTTACAATCTCCCTTTCCCCCTCACAACAAACACCCTGTGAGGTAGGTGGGGCTGAGAGAGCTCCAAGAAGCTGTGACTAGCCCAAGGTCACCCAGCTGGCATGTGTGGGAGTGCACAGGCTAATCTGAATTCCCCAGATAAGCCTCCACAGCTCAGGTGGCAGAGCGGGGAATCAAACCTGGTTCCTCCAGATTAGATACATGAGCTCTTAACCTCCTACACCACTGCTGCTCCTGCTCTTTATTTTTACCTTCACACGTGGTGATGGTTTGACTTGGAACCCTGGAAGGCTGGAAGAAGGGACTTCAGCTTTCTCCTCGGGGTTATGTGTAGATGAAGATGGGGAGGGGTTTGGCCCATTTGATAGACACGACTTTCATCTGTAGGCCAAATAGCCTCCCTGTCTGACCATTTAAGCCAGGATGATGGCATGGGGATCAACGGAGGCCTTTTCTCTGTGTGTGCCGTAGTCCTGGTCCAAACTGGGTGCTCTGCACCAGAGTAGTGAGGAGTGGGAACGGAGGAGAATGTGTACCTTGCAGTGAGTGTACTGGCCCATTGCATGAAGAGAATAAGATACAAAGAAGGAAGAGGTAGCAAGTACAGTGGTGTAGTGGTTAAGAGCAGGTGGATTCTAATCTGGAGAACAGGGTTTGATTCCCCACTCCTCCACCTGAGTGGTGAAGGCTTATCTGGTGAACCAGATGTGTTTCCCCACTCCTACATTCCTGCTGGGTGACCTTGGGATAGTCATAGTTCTCTCAGAACTCTCTCAGCCCCACCTACCTCCCAAGGCGTCTGTTGTGGGGAGAGGAAGGGAAAGGAGCCTGTAAGCCACCTTGAGTCTCCTTACAGGAGAGAAAGGTAAATAGGTAAAGTTTCCCCTTCAGTCGTGTTCTGTTCCAATAAACCACCACAATGCTGCAGATTGTATTGTCTTGTTTAGCAATCTGTGTTCCTCTGGATAACTGTTACCACATACTGGAAATGAAGATGTTGCTTCAATGATTTGATATAAAATTGTTTTGTTCCAGTTAACAGCTGCAGTGGGAGAATGGAGGATACCAGTGTGGTGTATAGGTTAAGAGCAGGTGGATTCTAATCCGGAGAACTGGGTTTGATTCCCCACTCCTCCACCTGAGTGGCAGAGGCTTATCTGGTGAACCAGATGTGTTTCCGCACTCCTACATTCCTGCTGGGTGACCTTGGGCTAGTCACAGTTCTTTGGGACTCTCTCAGCCCCACCTACCGCACAAGGTATCTGTTATGGGGAGAGGAAGGGAAAGGAGCTTGTAAACCACCTTGAATTTCCTTACAGGTGAGAAAGGTGGGATATAAATCCAAACTCTTCATTTTAAGACTTGTGTATGCTAATCTGCTGATTGTAATGTGGCTATGAAGTTCTGCTTTGTAGAAAAGAATAAACCTTTGAGGTGACCCTGTCACGTGGATTTTAAATGTCCTAAATCAGAATTGGAGCTTTCTACGGGCAGTCTCAGAATATAATTTAGTCCAGATTCTGGAGGGCAGCATCTTCATTCTCTGACCAGCCTTGAAAAGTCTAAAAAGGGGGGAGGTACACACAAAATACACCTTGCATCCAACCGCATGTAAGTATAAATCAAGAATAATGGTAGGATTGCAGAACCGTTTGGTTTCTTGTGACGATGCCTATTTTGGAAAGGCCGTATTGCTCACTTTCATTGCCCTAGAACATTTTTTACTAGTGGGGAAAAAATAAACAGCTGCAAGAAGTTCCAGACATCAGAAGTCTGCTTAGACTTTTTCTGCATAACTTGGCAGAACCCTGCAGTTTATATTCTGTTATCACTTTCATCCAAGGAACAACTGTAAAATTGCCTGCACCGCAGAAGTGTAGCAAGGGCTTTTTGCAGGATCACTGGTAACAATGACATCCAAGATGTACTGCAGGAATGAAATGCAGCAGAAGAAATGGGGGGGGGGGGGTTAGAAGTTGAACTTCAAATGTGTAGCCCCCATCTCCTATTAGCTCCTATTGGAAGCAATGGGGGATCGGGGCACCCCCTTTGGGAGTCCATAACTTTGGATCCCCTGAACCAAACTTCACCAAAGTCTTATAATGTATGTCCAAGAAGCAGAGACCTAATGGCTAGGCTCTGGATGATCAGCGCTAAGGGAACAATATTACTGACCACCATGGTGGCATGATAATATTGAACAACTGACTGTGGTCTGAGACATGCTTTTTATAGGAAATCCTTGAACAAAGGATCCTTCCTGCTGTTCCAGGTGAGTGTATGGTCTTGAGTATCAGACCACTGAGCTGTTGGCTGACCCATTATCTTAATGGGTTTTGCCTGCTGTTGAACAGCCCTTAATGGCCGATACAAAATAAGATGGTCACAAGGGGATGAGTCACCGGAAAGGTTTAACAAATATAGACAATAGAGAACTGGTTTTGCTCAGGTGTGCTGTTGTTCATATTCAAATGTTGTTTCCTGAGTATGGGCCAGGCACTAAGTTGTGGGTGGGGGAGTCCTTGAGGCTCCCTCATGGGAATTGTAGTCTATGAACATCTGGAGGGCCATAGTTTGAAGACCCCTGGTCTAGGGTCACTATGCGGAGTCAGGAAACGACCAACTGCCTCTTTCAGTCTGTTGCCATGACAACCCCATGAGGAGTCAACATAAGCCAACTGCCACTTGAATTTCACTTTTTACCATCAGAGGCAGATTCTGCCCCCAAAGTTGGCGACTGGAGCTGTTGCTGTTAAATCTGGATCCATAACAACCGGTGCTTGAAAGGCGGCCGTGTGCTGGGATTTGATTCATGTCGAGGGGCACCCTGAGAGAGGGAACAAAAAGACATTGATTGTTTGGGCTGCTAGAGGACAGGTGATGGGCGCGCTTTGAAATGTGTCTCTCTTGGCTCCCAGCAATTCTGTGGAGCCTTGGAGTGGCCTGCCTTTTCCTGGCTGTGAAAAGAGACTGAGTTGGATCTTCAGTTTTGGGTTACTTCTGAGATCCTCCGCAGCTGTGGGCGAAAATTCTTCATTTTCATCGGCAAAGAGATATTCTTCTTGGTATTCTTCTTGGTTCTTCATATAAGTCTCTGCCAGGAGTTTAATTTGGTGTGAGATTTTGTCCATCATAAATCGATATCGTACCTTTACTTTCCAATCTTCTATCATTGGGATAGAGTTTGTTCTCCATTGTTTCGCCAAGGTAAGCCGAGCTGGTAAGATTAAGTAAAATAAGAAATATAATTGCGTACTTTCCATTGATTTTTCCAACATAGCTGGACCAAAGAGCTTTCTTCTTACATCTTTTCTTGATTATTTTTTTCTATCTCATTATGCACTAATGTCCAATAATTTTTAACTTTAGGGCAGTGGTTCTCAACCTGGGATCCTCCGCAGCTGTGGGCGAAAATTCTTCATTTTCATCGGCAAAGAGATATTCTTCTTGGTATTCTTCTTGGATCTTCATATAAGTCTCTGCCAGGAGTTTAATTTGGTGTGAGATTTTGTCAATCATAAATAGATATCGTACCTTTACTTTCCAATCGTCTATCATTGGGATAGAGTTTGTTCTCCATTGTTTCGCCAAGGTAAGCCGAGCTGCTAAGATTAAGTAAAATAAGACATATAATTGCGTACTTTCCATTGATTCTTCCATCGTAGCTGGACCAAAGAGCTTCCTTCTTACATCTTTTCTTGATTATTTTTTTCTATCTCATTATGCACTAATGTCCAATAATTTTTAACTTTAGGGCAGTGGTTCTCAACCTGGGATCCTCCGCAGCTGTGGGCGAAAATTCTTCATGTTCCTCGGCAAAGAGATATTCTTCTTGGCATTCTTCTTGGATCTTCATATAAGTCTCTGCCAGGAGTTTAATTTGGTGTGAGATTTTGTCCATCATGAATAGATATCGTACCTTTACTTTCCAATCGTCTATCATTGGGATAGAGTTTGTTCTCCATTGTTTCGTCAAGGTAAGCCGAGCTGCTAAGATTAAGTAAAATAAGACGTATAATTGCGTACTTTCCATTGAAACTGAATGGTGCTATGTGTTTTGAAGTATCTAATATTTTTTAACATTTGAACAGGACCCACAGGATAATAGTATGATAACATGCAAACATGTACTTGACTTGGAGATTATTTTCATATATATGTATTTTCCTATTGCTTCATAGGAATAACAACATAAACAAAAATTTCTTTGTACCAAAGTTATACAAACCTATTGCTTCATAGAAGAATTATATACAGAAAAATCATTTCATAATTAACAACAAATGTTAGGTAACAAACAATATTTTAGTCACAATGTAACACAGCAATTTTCAGGTCTCATTCAAAGTATTTTACTGTGGTGTAATACACAGCTAAATTCCCATTCATAATACTTTTGTCCAAGTCAAAATAGACATTTCATTCATAATAGGTAACCACTCTTTGTAGACTCAGTCCATTCATGAAATTGGCTCTCCAGCTGACGCTATCCAAGAAGTTGCTCATAGAAAGTCAATTCAAGGACAACCTTGTAAGGTAGGATGTATATTACAAGCAAGCCGTATCAACAGGGAGATTCACTAAAACCCCTTACCGCCAAAGGCTATGCATATGCAACAGGAATTGTGTTGACTTTATAGACCATATTTTACTTCATTGTCCACTTTACACAGTACCCAGAGTCAAATACTTGTCACCCCTGCTACTCAAAAAAGAGTATGCATCTGACTTGCAAAAGATTACCTTTTTGTTGGACAGCTCCAGTAGTGATGCAAACGATGCAGTCACCAAATTTTTGGATTTGTATATAAAACAGCGCTTTAGGAGCAAATCCTGAACATCAACCTTCTCTACCTGTACATTTATTTTAGCTTCCCTCTACTTGGTTAAGTGGATCTGTGTATATAATGTTGTTATGCCAATAAAGGTTTTTTGTTTGTTGTTTGTTGCAAGCAAGCATCAAACAGAACGCATCGCGCTTGATATTGCGTTTTCGGCTTGATATTGCGTTTCCTCAAACCCAAGCTAGGAGGCAGAGGGAACTCCTTATTTGGGCAGTGACACCCCCCAGACCCCTGGTGTAGCCCAACGTAATCAGGTGTCACGTGTATGTATTAGGAAAGCACTGTAACTTGCAGCAGGCCACAATCGTCTGGTTGGACACCGACAGTTACAGTATGACGTGCCAGGCACGCAGTCCCCAAAGCAATCAGCGTTACTTAACCAGCAGATAGAGAACACGCATTGAATATTGGTGTTGCACGCTGACCAAGAGACCCAATTTGTAGTGCAGTACAACGTTGATTACTGGCAGGACTTAGAAAATAACAGTTAGATGACCAACGGTGCTGAACATTTTGCATTTCAGTTACAGTCCGAGACCTGGAGTGGCGCATTTTCTGTCTGAAGGCGCGCCAGAAAAGGATGGAGGTGGCACTGAGGAGGGTCGAGAAGGAGCAGTGTAGCACGGAGGCAGCGGTGAGGCTCCTCATGGACTTTTGCGAGCAGCGGCTGGGGCCCATAGACGAGGCATCCGCAGATGCCCAGCAATGAACTGTTTTAAACTGTTTGTAAATATTCAGCTGTTTGGGGTGTTTGGGTGGGTTGGGGAGTTAGGGTTCTCTGTTTACTGTGGGTTGTTGTACGGTTGTTTGTTTCTGTGTTATAAATAAGTCCTTCATTGCAAATCACATTCCTGTCATTGTTTGCAAGTGGGGGTGGAGTGGCGCTGTTCCCACCAACACTCGTCAGCTCCCCGTATAAGTCTTCCTGCTCATCACAACGCTTAAATGAGATAGCATGGGGAGGAAATGCTCACGGCAGATAAAGTTAGTGTGCGTCCAGCAAACATTTTGAATAAATAGAAATGTTCAGAAGTCTCCAAGCCTTGTCGGTAGAGGCACTGAACATAAGGTCAAGTTCAAGTTTCCCCTTCAGTCGTGTCCGACCCTGGGGTCCCACTGCAAGCCGTTTTTGTGGGGTAGTTTGCCATGCTTTCCCCGGCTATTCTTTACCCCCTAGCTATGAGCTAGGTACTCATTTACCGACCAAGGAATGGATGGATGGCTGAGTTGACCATGAGCCAGCTGCCAGGATATCTGACCCAAAGGGGGCTCGACCTCCTGACCGTGTGAGTGGCAGTGCAAGCACTTAACCACTATGCCACGTGGCTCCCTACTGGACATAAAAGGGCACCAAAGGGTGCCTAACAGTAGATGGCAAAAATGCAGAAAGGGCACACCCCTCCCCTTGCCTGAAAAGGTGCCTGGTAGGGCATGGTGCAAGATCAACAGGGGCATGCCCCCCTCTACCTGCCCCCCAAGGGTGGCTTATAGTGACAGCACAAAGGCAGGAGCCCCCCCACCCTTGCAAAAAGTTTCGGCTGACAGCGGATTGACCACCCTCCACACACTTAGGATTCGAAACGCCCAATCAGCAGACCAGTGTTTGCTGTCCCAATGTCTTCATTTACCCTGCTTTCTGGACTTCTTTAATTCCCAGAGCAGCTCATAAGAAAAAAATACAGCACAATGCAAAGACAGTCAAAATATAATACAAATGTTCCATGAGGATTCCCTGGGGACCTGGATCTAAGCACCACAGAGGGGTTCCTTGCCACTTCTCGCTTCGTCGATGGTAGTCAGAGTTGGGTTGAAGGGTGTGACGTTGAGGTTAAGATGTGAAACTGGGATCGTTCGAAACCCCACTCTGACATGAAAATGTGCCGGGTGACCTTGGGCCAATCGCACGCTCTTATTCTCGACCCTGGCAAGTATCTGGATAGATGACTTTTGAGGAATACCAGGGGATGATGCAGACGCAGCAATGGCAAACCACCTCTGAACATTCCTGTTCTTGAGAACCCTGTGGTGGTGCCATAAGTCAGCAGAATTGGATCAAAGTGTGATGATAGGGTGACTGGCAACATCCAGTTGGGTGGTAAAGGGTGACAGATGGAGGTAAATCCAGGCATGAGGCAGCCATCTCCCGGCTGCTTCCTGGAGAGCCTGTATTTCATTTGTGTTCTTCTCAGCCAAATATAACCCTGTCATACAATACAGCAGTTCTTTCTCCCTTGGCAGCCTAGGAGTTCTGTAAGAGGAGGAGGAGGAGGAGGAGGAGAAGGATGAATTCGATTTATGTCCCCCCCTTTCTCTCCTGTAGGAGACTGAAAGGGGTTTACAATCTCCTTGCCCTTCCCCCCTCACAACAATCACCCTGTGAGGTAGGTGGGGCTGAGAGAGCTCCGAAGAACTGTGACTAGCCCAAGGTCACCCAGCTGGTGTGTGTTGGGTGCTGAAGGGTGTCAGATGGAGGTAAATCCAGGCATGACTTTTGCCCAACCCCTTATCTGTCAAACCTCTTACCCTCCCCACCCTGCATGTCATGAAGTCAATCTCCACCCCCCTCTTTCTCTTTGTTAGGCTAGGAAGTGGAAAATGGTACCTGACCTTGCTGGGAAACTCTCTTAGATCAAGGGGTCCCTGATTCTAAATGCTTTAAATATACTTATTTCGGTTTGTATCTGGAAATGTTGTGAGCCGCTTTGGGGGAAAGGTGGCATCCAAGACAACTAACTCCCCAACCGCATGTTTCATGTTACTTTCGCCTATATATACAGAGAAGCGTTGCTGCCATCCGCTCAGAGACTCATACAGAGCCACATTCCCTCCCTCTCTGGCAGGCTTGCGGCAGCTCCTTTCCTCCGGGTCACGAAGACCCGATTATCCTCGAACCGCTAACCGCGCATACCCGGCGTTTGTTTTCAGGTGCATGCTGGGAGGCGTAGTCCGTGTCCTGACCCCCGCGGGTGGGAGGCGATCCGCGGAAACTACATTTCCCGGCATGCCCCGCGCGGCGCAGCTCTCCCCCTCCGGGCTCATGGGTCCTGGCGGCTCGGAGAGGCGATGGAGGCGCCGGGCCGGCCAGGATGGTCCGCTCCCTCGACAACCTCAAGTGAGTCTGTCGGCTCGAAGGCAGGACATGGAACGGGTGTTTGTGTGAATGCGCGCTGACACGTGTCTATGCGCTCTACGGGAAAGGAGGTCGCGTGGGGGGGCCCAGAGTTTTGCTTGTTGACAGCGTTTGCGGAGCCTCCTTTCCGCCCCTCAGGAGCTCCGAGAGGCTGCCCGCCTCCAGCCCCAGGACACGCGTCAGAACCCTTGCTGTGCCTGTGCAACTGCACGCGTTCAGACGTGACGCCCGTGAACCGAGATGCTTTTATGCGTGGGCCTCAATCAAAACATATAACGGTGGCCTTCCAGATGTTTGTTATGGACTACAATTCCCATCAGCCCCTGACAGCACGGCCAGTGGAACATCTGGAGGGTCAGAATTTGACACACACCCCCTGGATAGGCGCTTCTGTTTGACGCGTGTATAGAGATGATGGATTTTAATATTTGTAGTGATTCTTATGTTTATATTTTATAATTTGGATTTGACTTGATTATGGATGTGTGTGTCTCTGGGACCCTGGGTTCAAATGCCGCACTCATATCATGGGAGCTGACTGGGTGAACTTGATCCAGTCACTGTCTCTCAGCCTCCCCTTCCTCGCAGGATTGTTGTGAGGGTAAAATGATAAAAGGAAGGAACACAACAAGGCTGCCAGAGCAAGAAGGGGGGATATAGAAACACGTGTGTATGTGTGAGAGAGAGAATGCCAGCAGGCCCCACAAGAGCTTACAGTGCGAATCTCCGTGTGCTTAGGAGTAAGTCCTCCCTCGCAGGTAGGGTGAGGATTGCTGCCTGGCTCTACTTCTATGGGCAGGCTATCCATCTGTGGATTCTTGGAAGCACACTTGAGCCCGTGCATTTTGACTTGGAAGTCTGCGTTCCCCCACATACCTGCCCATCTCTGCCCTGTGGAGTCGTGCCTGCCCTTCCGGCCTCCCACTTTGTTTGCTCTTGAGGTGCGTGGCGTTCTTGGATGCATTCCACAGGCCAGTGATGGCGAACCTTTTCGAGACCGAGTGCCCAAATTGCAACCCAAAACCCACTTATTTATTGCAAAGTGCCAACACGGCAATTTAACCTGAATAACCCCCTCAAGCAGGGGCCAGCCTGCTGTAGCCTCCAGCAAGTCCCACATCTGCCACTCTGCGCCTCTCTAGCATCTCTGCCGCCTCGCCTCGCCCCCCCCCCCCTCAGGTAGCAGCCACCTGGAGCACAGGCACCGGGCCCACCAGCTGAGTCCTCCCTGCTTGCTGAGGTGCATTTGCATCAAGTCCAGCGGCCCAGGGCAGCCTAGATGTGGGGAGGGGCGATTCCCCGCCCCCACATGATGAACTCTGTGTGCGCGTGCCCACAAGAGAGGGCTCTGAGTGCCACCTCTGGCACCCGTGCCATAGGTTCGCCACCACTGCCACAGGCACTAATGGGCTCTTAATGCAGCCTGTGATTCACCACAGTGGACAGACTGGTTTCCGGGTGCCCTGGGATTGAGTTGCTGTTTTGATGCCCCTAGAACAGTGGTGGCGAACCTTTGGCACTCCAGATGTTATGGACTACAATTCCCATCAGCCCCTGCCAATTGGCCATGCTGGCAGGGGCTGATGGGAATTGTAGTCCATAACATATGGAGTGCCAAAGGTTCACCACCACGGCCCTAGAAGTTTAAACAGGTGTGCATGACAGCCCATAATGCCCCTGTGTTAGATAGCTTTACAGAGTACTGGACAAATTTGGACTGGCAGCCTGTCACTTCAGCAGCTGATGTCAAGAACCACTGAGTTTATTTGCTTATTTGTACGCTGCCTTTCTTCCCAAAGAAGAAGAGTTGGATTTATATCCCCCCCTTTCTCTCCTGTAAGGAGACTCAAAGGGACTGACAAACTCCTCCCCCTCCCACAACAAACACCCTGTGAGGTAGGTGGGGCTGAGAGAGCTCCGAAGAACTGTGACTAGCCCAAGGTCAACCAGCTGGAGTGCACAAGCCAATCTGGTTCACCAGATAAGCCTCCACAGCTCAAGTGGCAGAAAATGGGAATCAAACCCGGTTCTCCAGATCAGAGTGCACCTGCTCTTAACCACTATGCCACTGCTGCTCCTCAAGATCCAACGAAGCTCACAGCATTCTTCTTTCCTTTTTTTATCTTCACAACAACCCTTTAAGGTACGTTAGACCAAGGTTGCGACTGGCCAAAAGTCACCCAGTGAGTTTCCACGGCAGAGGGGGGACTAGGCCTCATTCGTACTCTTATGCCCTAATCCAGTGATGGTGAACCTTTTCAAGACCGAGTGCCCAAATTGCAACCCAAAACCCACTTATTTATCGCAAAGTGCCAACACGGCAATTATACCTGAATACTCAGGTTTTAGTTTAGAAAAACCGGTTGGCTCCGAGGCACGCGTTACTCAGGAGTAAGCTTAGTGAAGCAACCGTGCAACGCTTCAAATGGGTGAATCATGATCCTAGGAGGGTTTACACAGAAGCAAGCCACATTGCCAGCAACCGAGCTTACTCCGAGGTAAAGGATCATGCCCAAGCCAGCCTAGATGTATGTGTGGGGGAGTGATTTTCCACCCCCTCCCACATGATGAACTCTGTGTGTGAGTGCCCACAGAGAGGGCTCTGAGTGCCACCTCTGGCACCCGTGCCATAGGTTCGCCACCACTACTCTAATCTATACACCACGCTGGCTCTCATCCTCGTGCTCATCTTGTGAGCTTCCAGGAGGAAGTCCAATTAGGTCCTACTGGGCCCTAAGAGCAGCTCGGGCGTAAACCATTTTGTCAGTTCTTATGTGGTAACCCAATAGGGTTTGCAAGACAAAAGATAAAACAGAGATGGCTTGCCCTTGTCTATCTCTGCATAGCAACCCTGAACTTCCCTGGTCTCCCATCCAAGTACTGACCACGGACAACCTGCTTAGCTTTCAAAATTGGATGAGATTTGTGATGGAAAGATTCTATTGCTGAAGCAAGGAAGCCACACAAAGAAGTCCCACAAGGATGGTAAAGGGCTTTGGTCCCAGGAAATGCCATTCACATTTGACCAGTGGAATTCAAAAGTTTAGATTTACCTCGTGGCAGGGCAGAGTTTTCCTGGGAAGGTAAAAACAAAGGATTTAGGATTCCACCTGAGGGGTTTGACTAGGAAGCATCTGTTACAGTATCCAAAATACCTGTACACATCTTGAGAGCAGACAAGTAGATCAAACTGATCTAGTCTGACAGCTGCTCCTCCCAGCACCTTGTCAGAGCCAGCTGAAACCAGTCAGCTGTTTTTCATTATGATTGGTTACTTGTTATATAAAAGAAGTGCTTGCTTACCAGCACTAGCTCTTAGGGCAGCGTTGGCGAACCTATGGCACGGGTGCCAGAGGTGGCACTCAGAGCCCTCTCTGTGGGCACTCATGCACAGAGTTCATCATGTGGGAGGGGGGTGGAAAATCACCCCCCCACACACACACATCTAGGCTGGCCTGGACATGATCCTTTACCTGGGAGTAAGCTCGGTTGCTGGTAATGGGGCTTGCTTCTGAGTAAACCCTCCTAGGATCGTGAATCACCCATTTGAAGCGTTGCACAGTTGCTTCACCAAGCTTACTCCTGAGTAACGCATGCCTTGGAGCCAACCGTTTTTTCTAAACTAAAACCTCAGTATTCAGGTTAAATTGCTGTGTTGGCACTTTGCGATCAATAAGTGGGTTGTGGGTTGCAATTTGGGCACTCGGTCTCAAAAAGGTTCGCCATCACTGTCTTAGGGATGGCCTATTGCTGCAGGGCATGCTGCCCGTTTGCTGTTTGAGTTCCTGTATGCACTGTAAATATCTGCACTGTTGATAAAGTTTTTCCTCCCAGTTAAGAGATCAAGGAGGATCAAAATTGGTAGCCATAGATCGACTTCTCCATAAATCTGTCCAAGCCCCTTTTAAAGCTATCCAGGTTAGTGGCCATCACCACCGCCTGTGGCAGCATATTCCAAACACCGATCACACGTTGCGTGAAGAAGTGTTTCCTTTTATTAGTCCCAATTCTTCCCCCCGGCATTTTCAATGAATGCCCCCTGGTTCTAGTATTGTGAGAAAGAGAGAAAAATTTCTCTCTGTCAACATTTTCTACCCCATGCATAATTTTATAGACTTAAATATTTATTAATCAAGTTGTTGTCCCTGTTGTTCAAACATTCAAATGTGTGTCTTTTCATCAAACGTCTTTAGAGGCGGTAATGTTTTAAAGACTATGAGTGACATCTCTTGGAGCAAAAGGAGAGTAATTTATCTTCATGTTGTCCTCATATAACCTTCTTAGTCATCATTCTTCCAGCTAGAAATGTCATGATCCAAGCTACTTGGTTGCTAGGGCCAGTGCCAGGATCTGAGGCAAGAGGGTGAATCAGATTGAAGCAGGAGTTAAAGCTAGAATTATAAATCCACGCATTTGCCCAGCTGGAAGGGCGAGATACTCAAGAGGTGAGGCTGCGGCAGGGACAGGGATCAAGTACAGGGCAAAGGGAAAAGCGGGCATGTGGGGGCATAACATGTCTTTTGAAACTGGCTACGGCTGCGGCAGAAATTAGGTGGAGTGAGAACATAGCCAGTGATCAGCAGTAGAGTTAAGGATGGGATCTGTAAGTGGAAAGGAACTTTCTTGCTTCTTTACTCTATTTGAAGCCATTTGCCATCTATCTGTCACAATTTTGCAACTCCACAGGCATTTGGGGATGCATGACCCATTATGGTGGACCCCCCCCCCCCCAAATGCCAACAGAAGGTCAGAACATGATTTTTTTTCAACAAGGAAAAAATGCAAGATTGATAACTCATGATTTATTGGTACCAACAATGGGCATATAGATTTTTTTCTTCTACTAGCAATATTTAGATACATTTTTATCAGAAATCCTTCATTTTGATTACACATTGTACAATAGACAAGGCACTAAAATGTACGCCTAACAGTCATCCTCATTACAGATTCCTGACTTGAATTTAGAGTCTCCATCTTACTGCAAAATAAATATTATTGGACAGTTCTTGTATCTAATTATTCCATCATGTGACGTGAGCTAGGTAACAAAGATCCTCCAAATTCCTTAAATACAACCACATGAAAGTGAAGGATCCCATAGTGTAAAACCAAACATAAGGCGAAACCCCATATTTGGGAGGTGGGAGAAGTTTTTAGCATTTTCCACAATGTAATTTAGAAAATAATTCTGCAAGCAGCAGAAGCAACTTTGGTACTAAATCTGAAGAGGTGATTTATGTCTGCGTGCAGAAGTGTGGGAGCAACTTTTGAAAAAGCGATTCCTTCACTTGCAATCTCAAGAGTAATACTGTCCCAAAAGGACTCTATCATATGATTCGGACAAAAAAAATGGACCTACTGTTAAAAGCCTGCTGGATAAAAAATGGCTTTTGGTGCTAAAAATCTCATCCCAGTGTTGGAACAGGAAGGTTACTTTTTTTACATAAAGGATATGATTCCAGGTGTTTGGTCCTAAAATACCTTTTAAGTTTCTCCAAGAAGTGGGCACCCAAGAATCAAAGATACAAGGGAGTGAGGGATCATCCATACGAACTCAGATATAGAGCTCATACAGACAAATGAACAACTTGGTCAGTCCAAATGTGTGATAAAACAGACAATAGTATTCAACCACCATCTCACACTGGAAAAGGGAAGAGAACGCTGTTCACACAGCTGACAATGTTGCACCAATAAGGCAGATAGTCAAACCCAGTGCCCTTAGAAACATCCTGTACCCTCTTAGGTCGTGCCTTATATTTGGAGGAGCACAGTGCTACGCAGTTACTTCACAGAGGGCAATCAGGAAACTAGGTGACAAGCGGCTCTAGCTTGTCACCTATTGGTAAGGTGACCAGATGGTCACCTTTGTGATCCGGGATGGGGGTAGGCAGCTGTGTGCGTGCGGCTGCAGGAGCACACTGCCTTCTGTGGCACTACCGTTTCCCGCCCTGTGACAGGGCGGGAAACGGCAAGCCCCAGAAGGCCATGCTCCTGCGGCCGCGCGCATGGGAGGCTGCCGCACTGCCTTGCGCCCCAGAAGGCAGTGCGGCAGCCTCCCAAAAAGCGGGACAATTGAAATAACCTGCGGGACAAATTGTTAGAAGGCGGGACTGTCCTGCCAAAAGCAGGACGTCTGGTCAGCCTGCCTATTGGATGCACACAGAGGTTAATAGGCTACCCTATTGTAAAGGTAGTCCCCTGTGCAAGCACCAGGCTCATTACTGACCCATGGGCTGACGTCACATCACATTTACTGGGCAGACTATGTTTATGGGGTGGTTTGCCATTGCCTTCCCCAGTCATCTACATTTTCCCCCTAGCAAGGTGGGTGCTCATTTTACCAACCTCAGAGGGATGGAAGGCTGAGTCAGCCTTGAGTTGGCTCCCTGAAACCGGCTTCTGTTGGGATCGAACTCGTGAGTTGAGCTTGGACTGCAGTAGTACAGCTTACCACTCTGTGCTACGGGGCTTCTATAGTAATGATTTAATTTTGATATTGTTTACCTGGGCGTATTGCAGAATCAGCAGGACTGCTCAGAACCAATCCAAGTTTCAGGGCTGCGGGCTGCCATTTCAAATTAGAAACGCCAAGAGTTACAAATTGATCCCGACGTGATCCCGATGTCGTCCTGCTGCCTCGTCTGACTTGGGCCTCCCTCGGCCCCGCCCACATTGTCATGACATGGGCAGGATCGAGGGAGGCCCAAGTCAGACAAGGGGGAGGCATCTGGTCACGTGGGGGGCTGATTTTGCGCCCCCACGTGACCAGATTAGTTGCGCCCGGGGACCTGGGGCCGATACGCCCCTGGTTATAATCTTGAGTGTGCATACAATTCAGTGCCATGCAGAATCTGTGGATTAACTGCAATGTTTCCTTTTCCTTTTAGGTAAGGAGTGCATTTCGGTGAAGAGGCAATTTGGCCCGTCTAGTTTGACGGCAGGGTCATACTTTGCTTCATGTCTCTACAGGTAGGAGGAGTCTTTAGTTTGATGCTTCAAAAATCCAATAAAAACAACAAAAATCCTTTCAATGTATTGTCAAAGGATTTCACAGCCAGAATCCACAGGCTGTTGTAGGTTTTCCAGGCTGTAAGGCTGAGGTCTGGTACAGTAATGACATCTCACCAGGACGTGCCTCTGAAGATGCCAGTCATCGATGTGGGCGAAATGTTTGGAGCAAAAGTTACTGGACCAACAGCCACACATTCCAAACCCCCCCCCCCCGCCTTTCAACTTTATAACTCCAAAACTAAAATTATCAAACTTTTTAAAAAAAGTTTCCTAAGCAACTAGATTTAAGTCAAGTAGCACCTTACAGACAAACAAGATTTTCAGGGTATGAGCTTTGACTCTCAAAACCTCACATCCTGGAAATTTTGTTAGCATCTAGCATGCTACGGGATTCAAATCTAGCTGTTCTACTGAAGACCAACGCAGCTAGCCTCTGAAGCTTCCCTAGAGAAGAAGATGAAGGCCCACGATATTAAAAAAAGAGCTGACGTAGAAAAAATGTAGGAGAGCAAAGCCCCTCTACCTCCAGTGCTGACAAAACAGGCTATACGTACCCTTTTATAACACGGTGGACAGAATTCTCCCCTTACCTCTGGGTAGAAGAAACAGTAATGACGAGTCCAACGTTCGAGTCTCAGTTGGAATAAATACAGATGACATGCTTTAAAAAGTACCTTCTGCCATCTGGCTGGGAGCAATGCCTGTTATTCAACCTATTTATTGAATCTCCCAGTTGGAGGAGATCCAACTGATACTCTAAAAGCTCCAAAGAAAGATGTAGTTATACTACCTGCAATCTAGCCAAAGGCTGCGCTGAAAGAGGCAAAGGACTCTCAAAAATTCAAAGTGGTTTCCTGGTAGACTTTCCCCACCAATCATTGATGTCAAAGGTGGTTTATGTAGCTGCTGATCAGAGAGGAAGAGAGGGCCTTTTCCCCAAGTTTGGAAAGCCGGGGTGTCCTTGCTCTGCCTGGTTAAGTTGGGCTTTAGCGGTTACCTTAGTTTGTAGGACATGACGCTGCTGCATTTGTGGAAAGTATATTAGAGCTGACTGTATGGCACTCAATTTGACCAGGTGATGTTCTTGTCCAATACCATGTAGCTCCAAAGCTACAGGTCAGCCCCTGATCATCTGCCCCTCTTCTTTGAAGACTTGGCATCCCTCATTATCTGAATTTGTGATGGTATCAGGGAGAGCCATCCAGTTAATTTCTGCTTATGCGAGGTTGGCATGGGAACTCAAACTTGCTCTTTCCCCAAGCTACGTTCTTGTTAAGTTAAGAACCCCTGCAGAGGTCTGGAGTGGCCTACAGAATGGAGACCGTGCACCAAACCATGCATTTTTCAAGTGGGCGAAGAACTCCACGTCTGCTGTTTTTTGCACCACTGCCGTCTTATCTCCCGCCATGCATTTCTTCTTACCATGGCTACAACTGCCCTGACCTGGACGACCTGGGCTAGCCTGATCTCGGAAGCTAAGCAGGGTCAACCTTGGTTAGTCGTTGGACGGGAGACTATCAAGGAAGTCCAGGGTCACCACACAGAGGAATGCAAGGAATATCTGAACATCTCTTGCCTTGGAAATCCCAAGAGATCTCTGTAAGCTGCAATTTGACAGCACTTTCAACCATCACGTCTACCACTGCCACCAAATGAGATGTGTGCTGAATGGGAGACGTTAGGTTTTTCCCATGTTGATCAAGAATTTGTATCAAGTCAGGGAAGAAGATGGTATTGGTTTCTGAATGAACACATCCAAAGATCATCCAGGTAGGGATGTATGACTACCACGACTGTCGCCTTTGTAAATGCTCTGGGACTGAGGATTGTTTCTATATGAGCCCTTCGGGGATAGGGCGGTATATTAAATCCAATAAATAAATAAAATAAAAAATAAACCAAACAATCTAGATAGTTCTCTTTGGGAGTAGAAAGGGAGAAAGGTGTGGCTGGTCGAAAGGGAATCCAAATAATAGCACTGGGATGGAAGGATAAGAAGAAATGGACTATTTTGAAATGGTTAGAGTATATTTGGGAACAAATACAAATGGACATTTTCGAGATAATGGCAAGAAATAATCTATGGCAAGATAAACAAAGAGAAATGTTGAAGATATGGACACAGTTCGTGGATTGGATGAAAGAAGCTGGAGTCAAAGAAGAAATATGGGAGAAAAAGTACAATGAATGAACTTATTCCTGCTTACTTAAGGAACTGAGATAGAAAACAGGGTGGAGGGGGAAACAAGGGGGAAAAGTAAGGTTTGGAATATGTAAATAAAAATGTTCTTGGATAATGTATAAGTGTAACAAAATTTCAGACTATACAATAAAATTATTTTTAAAAAAGAAAGGGAATCCAAAGAGCAAATAGACATATTGTGCTGTAACACTCCCCAGACACAAAGAGCGATGTCATGGCCGATGGAGACATAAAAACACAACAAAAACTAGTCCCAGTAATCATAACTCAAGTTATAGAGAATCTAACCGGTAACAGCACAGTTGTCCTGACAGATACTAAAGATCTCACAATCTAGTCTGACAAAGAGGAATGAGAAACACTTACTTTGGATTCAGTTGAGCAAAAGGAGTCTCGACGTCTTTTGCACATGAAATAATAATCGTCCTTAAACTCTAACGAGTTTTGAGGTATCGGATCTCCCCAAGGAGGGAAAATCCCAAGAAAAAAAGGAGCAATGGATGCAATCTTTGGGAATGAGGGCATTTAGAAGGCTTCTTTCTTCCCTTCCTTTCCCAAGGACAGAATTGGTGAATTATGGACCTCGTATTTTTTAGATGCATTATTGGCGATGCAAAAAGCGTTATCCCTTTTCCAGTAGTGGTTTATATGCAGCATGCTCCTATAGTGGGCACTCCAGTTTGTACCCATGATTTTAGATCCTAGGGAACTGAATCCACTTCCAAACCAGACAGAAGGAATCCCTCATGATTCCTTCCTCTCAGTGAAAGCACTAATTTCATTTTGGCAGTTTATATCTTACCGGTGCCCCAAGACACTGGTGTCTAGTTTTCCAGAAGTCCCAAAGAGTTGCGAAATGCTCCCAAACACAAAAAAAGATACAGTCACGTTGCAACAGCACAAACCAGTAAATAGCAATCCTAAAAAGGCGCCATGGAGGCTACATAATGATACAACAAGCTGTACAAGATAACAGGAGAACGTGCTGGCGGAAATGTCTCAAAACCAGCCAGGGACAAGTACCAGCACAAACATGACATAATTTCGGAGGTGGGGAATAACGCACCCACCATTTCTCTGGATTGGTGATGGGAAATCTACAAAACGATGCTTGTGAATTGTGCAAATGATCACCACCCCACCCAATACTTTTGAAGACTTCCTGACAGATCTAGAAGAAGAAGTAGAGGAGGAGTTTGGATTTATATCCCCCCTTTCTCTCCTGTAGGAGACTCAAAGGGGCTGACAATCTCCTTGCCCTTCCCCCCTCACAACCAACACCCTGTGAGGTAGGTGGGGCTGAGAGAGCTCCGAGAAGCTGTGACTAGCCCAAGGTCACCCAGCTGGCGTGTGTGGGAGTGCACCGGCTAATCTGAATTCCCCAGATAAGCCTCCACAGCTCAGGCGCCCGAGCTGGGAATCAAACCCGGTTCCTCCAGATTAGATACCCGAGCTCTTAACCTCCTACCCCACTGCTGCTCCAGAATGTGTAGCATGTTCCAGTAAAGAGGCATGTGATACAGCTAGTTTCCAAACACTCGCAGGGAGAGTTTGCAATTGGTTTATGCAGGCCCATTGCTACCGTTGAGATTAAATTTGTACACATAGTGTGGTAATCGGAAGCAAATTATTATAAATGGCGGGCAGGAAAAAATATTCCCTCTTCTGCGCTAGTACAGGGCCTTATTTTAATTTCCATTTGGTCACTGCACAACATACTCCATGTTTTCTACAATCAGCCATAAATGAAAATTAGCTCAGCATTTTACTTACAAATACCTTTTAAAAAGTGATTTCCTGATTGCCCAAGTTGGCAGTGTATCATTCTGATAATGGTCGAATCCCCACTACGGTCTTAGCCAGGTTTCAGAACACAGACTAACCAGGTTTGAGGGACGACCTCCCCGGTCAAATCCACACTACCATCTTAGCCAGGTTTCAGAACACAAACTAACCAGGTTTGAGGTCGTTTGTGTTCTGAAACCTGGCTAAGACGGTAGTGGGGATTCGACCAATGTCGATTCTCAGAAGCGAATGAGGGTCGGCCCTTTTTAGGACTTGGATGGGAGCCAGGCGACAATGGCAAACCACTTCTAAGCGTCTCTGGCCTTGAAAACCCTGGGGGGTTGGTATAAGTTGATGGCAGCTGGCTGACACTTTCCACCACTACCACCAATTTTTGGGAACTCTTTGGCTGAAGAAAGCTGTTCTTGGCCACTTAGCTGCTACATGGATGGGTTTAAGAAGTGCTGAGTTCATTGCTACCATGCTCTTTTCTACAGCAGCGCGAGTTGTACATCCTGGTAACACCACTAGCTGCTCAACAGTCATTTTAAACATGCATACTGTTTTCCTCTGAAGAAGTAAAAAAGCAAAGCAATGCTACGAATGCAGTTAAGATGCCACTGGGGGCATCTAATGACGTAGAGATGATTATTCCGTTTCCGGGGGTGGGGGGATATATGTCAGCTAATGCTGACTTTAGTCATCATAATTGGACAAAACGGCAAACGTAGTCGTGGACATTCTGTTACCGGTTTACCAAAAATCTGAACACGTTCTCCTGTCCTGTCCTGTAATTTGAAGGGACTGTTTTCTCTTGCCACCCCATAAGGCCACACGCACGCAATACGCAGCAAAGCACATTGGCCTTTGTGTGCTAACACGGGACAGAGCTGTAGCTAACTGTGGTTCCCCGGAACATGGGCACTGCAGCTACAACTCTGCCGTGTGCAGTCATATTTTTACATGCAGGCATACATGTAAAGAATATAATGCACGGCAGCACTGAGTTGTATCGCATATCTGATCTGTCCCGGCAGTTTGGTTTGCGCTTGTTTCTCCCATCTTTTTCCGGCTCGTTCCAAAACCCCATCTCGTACAGGCAGCGAAAAAGAGAGCACAGTGCCAAGAGGGCAAGCCATTCACAGAGACAACCGGACTGAGTGAGTTGCCATCAGAGAGCAAAACGTAGTGAATATAACCAGACGTTCAGATTTCTTGCCAGTGAATACACTAAAGCCTAGTTCTCACTGAGGTAGTCAGCAGGAACGAACAGTTCTCCACACTGCCAAAAAATGCCCTGCATCTAGAAAACTAGCTGCGTCGTCTTCTTCTGACGTCCTAGTTTTCTACAATCAGGGATGATTTTGCATAGAAGAGGGCGCAATCTCGTAAACCCCCTCCTGCAGTCTGAAGTTGTTCAGATCTGACACAGGTAAACATGATGTGTACACATAAAGCAGATCCTCCATGTTAAGTTTTTGATGTTCTTGCAACTCTGGGAAAGGTACGAGCAAGAGTTTCGTCTGTGGCTGGCAAACTGGTCAGGCTCTACAGTGGGAACAGAGAGCCAGGGCATTAAATGAATAGGCAGCAGAGGTGGGATGAGAATGCTTTTTATACAGGCTGGGGTCCAGCAGAAAGCTAACCGTGAAAACGTCTGGATTTCCCTCCGCGAGAGTAAAAAGTTGGAGGGTTGCCATTTCCTTCACCTCCCGCTGACCTCTTCTAGAAGGTAAACTGGGTATGGGTCTAGACCAGTGTTGGCAAACCTATGACACAGGTGCCAGAGGTGGCACTCAGAGCCCTCTCTGTGGGAACGCGCAGAGTTGCCCCCCCCCCCCCCCCACATCTAGGCTAGCCTGGGCCTCTGGGCTCGATTATTAGCATTAAACCTAAGACCTAGTTTTGGGGAAGCAGTGTAGGTAACCCTGTTAAGTGCTGTTAAACTCCACTGATTTTCATGCGAAGAACTAAAGTGTGTTCCTTTACCTGGGAGTAAGCTGGGTTGCTGGAAATGGGGCTTGCTTCTGTGCAAACCCTCCTAGGATCGTGATTCACTCGTTGGAAGAGTTGCACGGTTGCTTCAAAGCAAAGCCACCAACTACCACCAAGCTTACTCCCGAGTAACGCACACCTTGGAGCCCACCGTTTTTTCTAAACTAAAACCTCAGTATTCAGGTTAAATTGCCGTGTTGGCCCTTTGCGATAAATAAGTGGGTTTTGGGTTGCAGTTTGGGCACGCAGTCTCGAAAAGGTTCGCCATCACTGGTCTAGACGAGGGTCCCCAACCTTTTTATGCCTGTGGGCACCTTTGGAATTCTGACAAAGGGTGATGGCAACAGCAATGGGAGGCAGAGCCATATAGACAGAAGAAGTGTAACTACAGGAGAGGAAAAGGATAATTTGAAAAGAAAAATGAAATGGGAAGGAAGAGAGAGGGGACAAAACAAACACTGTGGGGGCAAACACTGCAGGACTGCCTCTCCATGTACTGCCCTGTGAGGTCGTCGGAGGGAAACCTGGCTGGAGGTCCCTGGCCCAAAGGATATCCAGCTGGCCTCTACGAGGGCCAGGGCTTTTATGGCCCTGGCCCCTACCTGGTGGAATAAGCTCCCAAGTGAGATCGGGGCCCTGCGGCGATTGAACGATTTCTGCAGGGCCTGCAAGACGGAGCTTTTCCGCCAGGCATTTCCATCTAGCCCAGGGGTCTGCAACCTGCGGCTCTCCAGATGTTCATGGACTACAATTCCTATCAGCCCCTGTCACCATGGCCAATTGACCATGTGGCAGGGGAATTGTGGTCCATGAACATCTGGAGAGCCGCAGGTTGCAGACCCCTGATCTAGCCAGCCGGCCTGACCTGTTATCACCGTGGCCTCCCGTAGGTGCGGAAGGGTCTTCGCCATCTGTGGTTGATTTGCTGTTCTATTGGTTTCATGATTGAAACTGGTTTTTATTGTCTTGCTGTTTGCCACCCTGAGCCCTGTTGGGGAGGGTGGGATAGAAATGGAAACATAATTTTTTTTTAAAAAAAAAAGCTGTTGAAACGTTATTTTAATTTGCCCAGCCAATTCGATCTCCAATGGCCAATCAGAAGTCCTGTTAGTTAAGTGGCACACCCCCTTTCTAAAAATACTTGGTAGGTACCAGGAAAGTGCAGGTGGGCGGCATGGTGGCACCATGTTGGGGACCTGTGTGCTAGATGTCCCTACCCGCACCCAGCAATGTGGCTGAGTCACTGTGTGCCCATTAGTAGACCTGTCACGGGCAGTGACACGGGCAGTGACACGGGCAGTGCCCATTAGTAGACCAGTCACGGGCAGTGACTGAGGCAGTGATTCCCAACCAGGGTTCCGTGGTACCCTGGGGTACCATGAACACGTCCCAGGGGTACCATGACAATGCTACCGCCTGCCCCCCCCCCATCGGAATCAAATGGATTTTGAAGGGGAGGGGTTGGAAGCCTCATGGGCTCCCTTTAAACAACATTGAAAAACAGCATTGTTTTATTTGCCTAAATTTGGTGTGGATGGGGGGGGTAGATTTAAAGGGAGCTCTCCCTTTAAATCCCCCCAATCCATGCTGAATTTAGGCAAACACACAACACAGCTGTCAACGCTGCTTTCCCTCCCCTCCCCTCCCCCTGCTTGCCACTCCCCCCACCTACAGGGCAAAAAAGGAAAAAAACTCTTTAAAAATGCAAAAAAATATCAAATGAACCTCAAGGGTATCCTGAGATATGAAGAGCGAGGTCAAGGGTACCGCGACATCAAAAAGGTTGGGAAACATTGGACTGAGGTATGAAATCCAGCCCTCCCCTTTAAAACCGACAGAGATTTTCCAGCTTTGGGGGCCCACAAATGAATATTTCAAAGCCCAACTGAACACCTGCATTATGGTCCCCCCTAAACTGAAAGTAACCATCACAGAGAAGACAAATGGATTTTGAAATGGCATCCTTGTGCCTATTTAAAGCCTCACAAAGAGCACTTAACACCAACTCCGCCTGCAAAGAAACAAAACCTGTTTTAAAAACTAAACACCACCTTTTTTTTTTTTAGCTTTTCCTTACTGTCTGTCCACAGGCATTCTCACAGCCATTCAACTACAGATACCAAATTCACTTGAGCGAATCCCGACCCTTGTGTTAAGGGAGCCCGCTGGTTCAATCCCACCGCCCGGGTGCTGCCGGATTCTCTAGGGTGAATTGGGGTAGGGTCTGTTAAAAGAAGAGACGGGCCACTCCTTGGCAACTGTCTGGAGCTTTCGCTCCCAGTACATCTTTTTTTTGTTGAGCACTTCCATCTTGATCCGGTGCTCCTCTTCCGCCATCTCGCACTCCCGCTCGATCTGCTGGATCTTGGCCACGTGCACCTCGTTCATTTGGATCAGCTGCAGCTGCAGGATGGACATCTGCTGGTGGTGCTCTTCCTCGTGCATCTTCTTCAGGTCGCTTTCCTGAGCGGCCTTGCTGCGGAAGTTTTTACTGCCCGTGAGTCTGACCGCCGAGCAAGACGGCTCGGACTGCGAGGTCCCTTCACACACCTGGTAGTGGACGAGCTCTTTCTCTTCGTCGCACAGTTCTCTGTTTATGACGGTGAAAGGTTCTAGGGAAAGGCAAATACAGAATCACATACAGCAAAACAACCAAAAGTAACATTAATACAGCTCAAAATAACCATCATTTAATATCCAAATCCAACACCTTTATTAGGCATAAAACCGGTGTGTGTCAAGAATTCCAAATACAATAAGAAGATCATTATTGCACAACTTGCAGTACACAGAGTAAAAATATAGCAACAGCTTCAGAGATTTCAACATTAGAGTTATTTAGAAGCTTAGCCATTTTTATCTTATCAGAAAGGAGCATAAATCCTGCTGGTAATACAGTTCTCAAATCAGTTCTAATGTTGTTGTATTTTGAACAGTGAAGCAGAATATGAGTAAGTGAACCAGTTGTATTAGGACAAAATCGACAGCAACGCTCATTTTGTGGAAAATTAGAGAAGCGACCTTGAAGATGTACTGACAGAAAAGAGTTACACCTTGCTCTAGTCATGACCCATCTGCAATTGTAATTAACAAGTTGTTCCAGGTATACAGCAGGGCTAGATTTCTGAGGGATAATCCCAAAGAATATTGGAGAGCAAGAGCTTTGCGCTTTGCTCAGGAGATATTCTTGATCAAATAATCTAGTCTTTAAGCGATGGTAAATCTCCGGAGCGGTGAGCATTTGTAGGGCCTCCCAAGAGAAGCCCAAGGAAAATATCTTTTTTTTCAATATGTAGCCACCATAATTTAATATAAAAACTTTCCTTTATGGAAGTACCAATTGTATCAAACAAGAACTTGGCATCCCGTTCAGAAAAATCCTGATTAGAATTATCCAGAAAATACTTTATCTTTTGGTCATCTGTCCTATCCACATTAGCAGATGTGAACAATACTCGATGCTTATGCTTTAAATATATCCTATTTGGGCAGTGACACATAGTGTACGCTAGCATTTCTACTTGTGCACTATTGCAAGGGTATAAGCTTTAAGTCTTTGGTATTTTCTGAAACCTGCCCTTAAGTAAAGCAGATGGCAAAATACTAAATCTTGCTAAGGAAAATGCACGCCTTAATTTAGGATTGGTCATATAGAATAAATAATGAGACTGTGATGGAAAATAGTTAGCTGAACTATGTTAGCTAGAAACATGTGATATTATGCAACCAGTATTATAAGGAAGCTGAAGTATGTGAACATGGAGTTTACAGACTTCATCTCAAAAAGGGGCGTGTCATGGAATGATGCTATCGCTACAGTAAAGGGAAGTCACATATGACTGTGAAAAGCATCTTTGCCTTTTGGTCTCCTTGAGGGAGGACAGGAAGCCATACAAAGGTGCCAGGTTGAAACGTCAAAGGCCTAAGTTACCTCATGGCCTGAACAGAGTATTCCTGAGAAGGGGAAAACAAAGGTTTTTGAATTCCATCTTGAGACGTGGTCAGAGAAGCATCTCTGGGCCATGGGATCCCGGAATGGGGACAAAGAACCGAAAGGAATGTAACCAGTTGAGCAATCTCTTACTGCATTCATGTTTTATTTCTTTTATTTCTGTTTTTCAATAAAAATCGTTGAGACCTCAGCTGGTTGGAGTTATTGGAGAAAAGAACCCAGGTTTTACTGAAACAAGCGTGGCTCTCCCAGGCTTGGTTTCATGATAGAGACATACAACTCTTTACTCCAACTAGAGATTGATTTACAGGTGAGCGAGTTGAATTTGCTGCTATTAAAGATCTTCTGCACTAGCTAAAACACAGAGTACAGGCCATGGTGGGCCTATTCTGGATGGTTCAAACTAGCCCATTCTTGTCAGATCTTGGAAGTTAAGAAGGTTCGACCCTGGTTTGTACGTGGATGGGAAACCACCAAGGAAATCCAGGGCTGCTACGCAGAGGTAGGAAATGGCCTCGCAAACCCTATTGCCATAAGTTGGTTGTGTTTTGTTGGCACTTTTCACCCACCACCAAAGGGACCAGGTTCAGGACCAAACCAGTTGCCTGATTTTTTTTTTTTTTTTACAATTCAGTTCCCATGTGCCTGAAAACTCCAGACCCAGAATTTCTAGAGCATGCCTGGTTTGGTCCTAAGCTATGGACTGGCTGTGTGGACGTAGGGGGAAATCATTTTCCCTCTTTCTCTTATTCTCAGTCTGTGCCTTACTGGGAAGCTGTTTTGAACAAGATCACTCCACAGATGCCAGCACGAGGTCATTTCAAGAAAGGGGTTCAGCTGTTAGATACTATAGGGTGGATAACCCTTTTATCTTAACACCCCACTGAGAAAAATTTATTCATTTATTAAAATACATATACCCGCACCTTTCCTTTCAGCTCAAGTTTGACGTTCGCTTCCAGTCTAAGGAGACTTCATCCAACTTAAGCGGTTCTTTTAATGCGGGAAGAGCTACATAGGCTGGAGGAAAGCTACTAGGACAGTGGTGGCGAACTTTTGGCACTCCAGATGTTATGGACTACAATTCCCATCAGATGTTATGGGCTACAATTCCCATGGCCAATTGGCCATGCTGGCAGGGGCTGATGGGAATTGTAGTCCAATAACATCTGGAGTGCCAAAGGTTCGCCACCACGGTACTAGGAGGATGGTTGGGTCTACTCCAAAGACTACTGTATCAGCTAAAAATGAGGCTGCATTTGCTAAAGGCAACTGAAACAACACAACAGTGTGCAAACCTCCGGGTTCTCCCAAACTAAAGAAAAGTTCTGGAGAAGCCCAAAACTTGCACATCTTTTTGTGTCATTTTGGCTGGTCTTAACCAAAATGTATAACCTGGCTCATGTTTTTGAATTTTTCTTTGGACCAACACCGGCTAGCTGGAATCTCCAGCTACATCATATGTATTATAGTACGTTACTGAAGCATACCATCAGATGGCAGCATTGCCTTTGATAGGAACGTATACTATTTTCCATGGAAAGATACCTTTTCCCCGAAAATAAGCCTTACCCCGAAAATAAGCCCTAACCAGTGGTGGGATCCAAAAATTTTAGTAACAGGTTCCCATGGTGGTGGGATTCAAACTGTGGCGTAGTGCCAATGGGGCTGGGCATGGCACGATGGGGGCGTGGCTGGGCATTCCGGGGGCTGGGCATTCCTGGGCGGGGCTGTGGCAAGGACGCAGCCGCTGCGCCGGTCCTTGGGCGGGAAACGAATGCATGCAGGTGCAGGCTGCCACGCATGCCGGTGCACCTCCTGCTAGACTGCTTCAAGTTCTGCGCACTACTGCTGAGAGGAGGGGCGTGACTAAGGCAAAAATCACGTGGCAAAATCACCCATTAGTAACCCCCTCTCGGCACACACAAATAATTAGTAACCTACTCTCGGGAATCTGTGAGAACCTGCTGGATCTCACCTCTGGCCCTAACGCATCTTCTGGAGCAAAAATTAATATAAGACCCTGGCTTATTTTAGGGGAAACAGGGTAAAAAGTGTGGTCAGCAGGAAACGGAAAACACTTTTACAATTAATAAAAGAACCAGGTATAGATTAGCGGAAGCAGCTCAAAACTACAGAAACATCAAATGTTGGCTACACAGTATATCCAGCAACTCAGATGACGTGCAACGACTGACTTGTATGTTTAATATCTACACAGACGTTTAAGCCATTAACACAATATGAATAGACAACATGTAATGGAATAATAATTCTCAAATGTGGAAACAGGTCAGACAAGTCCCCTTGGTTTCATTTTGGTTCGTTTCATGGAAGATATTTGTGTCCACTTCTTTAGCATAATCCCTGATGTCTTGCCCACATTTCTACAAGATCACCTTCCCCTTGACATAATTAATGTTCATTACTGTATCATTCAAAATGAAGGTGCCTCATCAGACAGGTGGCTAAGCAATTTTGCAAACACAGGCACACGCACAACGTCACATAGAAAGCTGCCTTCAGAACTATAATAAAGAAATCAGCACCTTCTCCTTACTTCCTTCATACAGGACTTCTTGTTTCACAAAGGTAAGGAGTGAGCTTACTTCTCATTTCTCTTCTCTCTTTCCTTCCAGCAACAGCCCACGAACCCTGCTAACTGTATAACCAGATACATCCCTTCCTCCTCCCAGTGGTGTAGCACCAAGGGGACAGTGTGTGTGCATGCGCGATGCACCGGGTGCGTGCCAGTAGGGGGAGTGTTGGGGGCATTCCAGAGCAGGGGTGTGGCAGGGGCACAGTCAGAGGTGGGATCCAGCAAGTTCTCACAGGTTCCCGAGAGTAGGTTACTAATTATTTGTGTGTGCCGAGAGGGGGTTACTAATTGGTGATTTTGCCACATGATTTTTGCCTTAGTTACGCCCCTCCTCTCAGCAGTAGCGCACAGAACTTGAAGCAGTCTAGCAGGAGGTGCACCGGCGTGCGTGGCAGCCTGCACCTGCGTGCATTCGTTTCCCGCCCAAGGACCGGCGCAGCGGCTGTGTCCTTGCCACAGCCCCGCCCAGGAATGCCCAGCAACGCCCCCATCGTGCCCCGCCCAACCCCATTGGTGCTACGCCACAGTTTGAATCCCACCACCATGGGAACCTGTTACTACAATTTTTGGATCCCACCACTGGGCGCAGTTCCCCCTCGCTCGGGCCCTGCCTCCCCCTAATATGCCAGGCCTCCTAACGGGCCCTCCCAACCCTCTCCCTATTCCGCCGAGATGCAACGATGGTTGCCGTCATCATTCAAAATGTTGTTATCAAAAAAGGGACGGGAAAAAGGATCGCTGAAAAAAATAAAGGCTTAAAAGAGGAAAAGAGATGATGGTACAGCCCGAACGAACCATCTGACAGCAGGGGAAATAACTGTTTTGGAACCCCTGCCCACCTGCTGAACAAATTAACAGTGCTGGGCTTATTCTCTGATAAGTCTACTTGCCAGGCCCCGCCATTCTGGGCCTGCCAAAACACACAAGACGTGCCTGGGCACGTCTGGCTGCAGCTGGACTCGTATTGGCATTGCCCAAGGCCAGAGGCCCTGCCTTTTGTTACTGCAGTGATGTAGTGAATGGAGTCCACCGACTCTCCATCATTGCCCCTTCCCCGGGAGAAGACAAGCCATTCCCAAAACAATGTATCTACCGCAACTGTCTTCAACTGTCCTTTCTAAGGCTGATATGGGGAATGCAAGGGTGGGGGCTATTTGATTGTAATTGTAAGGTTTATACTGGGGGCCAGGGAGCTGGGACCTCAGTCTCAGCTACCTGGCCATAGGGGCCAGACGCAGTTCTAATAAAGCTCCTGAAGCCATTCTCGTGTCTTCTTATTGACTGGGGTACCAAACCCTTACCCTACTGAAGACAGTGGGCTTAAAAAGATTTAATTCTGCTTGGAAGGGCCCCATAGACTGCTTGCAGTTGGCAACTTTGAAACTGGCGCTAGAGAAAGAGGAATGGATGAATGGGCTTACAAGGGATTTCTTTCCGCCTACGCAGAAACTACAAGCGCAATTTATTAGAGCTACATATCTGACCACTACACTATCAAGAAACCTAAGAATAGCTTATACTTCTATTAGATTTCAATCAATGCCTTCAGCAGTGCTTAGTGGTAGATACACACGAATACCATTTTCTCAGCGCTTTTGTATCTGTGGAAAACAAGAGCCTGAGGATCTCTTTCATTATATACTCTCCTGTCCTTTATATTCAGAAATAAGGAAAAGGTTTTTGAAGCCAATACTACCTAGGACAGCCTTTTTGTCCGATGATGAGAAACTGATTTTCTTACTATCTGATATTGATTCCTATGTTTCCTACAAGATGGCTCTCTTTGCCCTGGCGGGTAGGAAATTACGAGCAAAGCGCTGTTTGAACTGATGTTCCAAAGTACTGGAGGTTAACTTAGACTAGCTGAAGAAGCTGCAAAAACATCTGACGTGGAAAGTATTTGATGGGGCATTTTAATTTAGAGATTGCGAATACAAATAATTTATATTTTAATGTAAAACTAAGTTCTTGTTTTAATTTAAATGTTTTAACTGCACGTATTTCTGTATTGTTACAGCCAATGGCTCAAACAATAAATACTTGACTACGAGCGCAATTCGTTCAGGTCTACGAAAGAACCGTACCTTGACTGGAAGTCTCTGGCTGATATTCCGAATCTTCGTCTGGCGGATTCTGCAAAAAGTACACTTGCTCCGGCACCATGCTGGCGATCTTCTCCTTCCTTAGGACGTGATTACCAATGAGGGGGCTGATACTCCTTTTGACCTTATCTCGCCTGTCGTGGGACATTATTTTCTTGGTCCGCGCCTTGATGTTTTCCCAGCATTTCTTCAGCTGCTTGAAGTCCCGGAGCGAAACGCTGGGCTGAGAATTGTACTCGTGCGCCAGGGCCTGCCAGGTCCTCTGTTTCAGCGCAATCGTCCGGGCGTCGCTTTTCTTGCACTCCAGGACATATTTATATTTCTCAACCAGGGCAAGCAGCACGCTCTTCTCCACTTCGGAGAAGTACTTGGCAGGTTTTATCACTTCGTTGTTTTGCATTTTCTGTGGCTTCTCCAGGGTGCCAGAAAAACCTAGGAAAACAAGCAGAGGACTCTTAAGAGTAGAAAAAGAAAAGAATGCTTTTCACAGGCATCTCGTGTTTTGTTCCTGTTGAACACACAAAGGTGTGCTATACTGAATTGTACCATTGGTGCATCAAGGTCAGCATTGCCTTCTCCAGAGGTGGCCAACTTATGGTGCTCCAGATGTTCATGGACTACAATTCCCCTGCCCCAAATACGAGGAAGCTAGGACCAGGCTTTTGACTTTCCTTCCTGCTAAGTTTAAGGAATACTCTGTTGCTGGGAAGGTTGCATTCTTACTAAACAACTCTTCTTCTGTGATTTTAAATTCTGTAGCTAGGTTCCTTTTAGGAACTTTGGAATAATACCTGTGATGGTTTTATGTATGGAACATTTGCCTGGATAATGCTGGTTGTTATATTGGTATTATGCCTAATAAAGGTTTTATGTATGTATGTATGTATGTATGTATGTATGTATGTATGTATGTATGTATGTATGTATGTATGACTACAATTCCCATCAGTTGGCCATGCTGACAGGGGCTGGTGGGAATTGTAGTCCATGAACATTTGGAGTGCCATAGGTTGGCCACCCCGGGCAGCTCTGCAGCCTCTCAGGCAGAGGGACATGCGGAATAATGCACTTTCAATCCACTTTCACAAATGTTTGCAAGCAGATTTTGCTATTCCGCACAGTAAAATCCAGCTGCAAAGTGCGTTGAAAGTGGATTGGAAGTGCATTAATCTGCATGTGGAGAGGTGCCCTTACTGCGGGTCTTTTTAACTGAAGATGTCTGGGATTGAACCTTCTATATGTCAAGCAGATTCTCAACCAATGAGCCATTACCCTTCCCTAAATGCACACTTGAACACATGACAGTGTAGTATACAGACTAGTCTATTGAGGTCAGTATTGTCCACTCAAGCCAGGAGCAGCAGTGGCGTAGGAGGTTAAGAGCTCGTGTATCTAATCTGGAGGAACCGGGTTTGATTCCCAGCTCTGCCACATGAGCTGTGGAGGCTTATCTGGGGAATTCAGATTAGCCTGTACACTCCCACACACGCCAGCTGGGTGACCTTGGGCTAGTCACAGCTTCTCAGAGCTCTCTCAGCCCCACCCACCTCACAGGGTGTTTGTTGTGAGGGGGGAAGGGCAAGGAGATTGTAAGCCCCTTTGAGTCTCCTGCAGGAGAGAAAGGGGGGATATAAATCCAAACTCCTCCTCCTCCTCCTCCTCCTCCACTGGTAGCGCCCCTCCAAGATGTCAGGCAGGGTTCTTTGACGTCACCTGATATCTGAGATTGTTTCAGTGGAGATGCCAAGGAGCGAACCCTTCCGCATACCAAGCGGATGCTCTTCCCCAGAGCTCTGGTCCCTCCTTCAATCATCCATCAGGCCACTGTTGGAGGCAGAGCAGATTAATCCCTGGTCTTTCTATCCTGATGCGAACACTTCAGGCTGTGTTGTTTTGCAAAACATTTCCAAAATATCAGAGGCCACAATCAGACAACTGAGCCTGTGCCTATCCGTCGTTTGCAAATGTTGCCTTGTCCACACTGGAAGTCAGTTGCACACTAATTGGAACAGGCCAACGATCATACAACCACCCCCCGGCATGTTTGGATGCAGCCCTCCTAATCTTGGTACTAAGTTCAGAACAGTGAAATATTATTCCATGTGCCGTAAAACCAATTCACGTTACTTACCGCCACGCGTTGTCACGGCCACTAGCTTTTCCCAAAAGCACTCTAATGCACATGTGTAGGATAAAACATAGCTTCTGTTCAGTTACAAGAACAGTTAAATTGAGCCTCCAAGCTTAAAGGCAGCATACCTCGGTATATTAGGAATAACAAGGCAGAACCACTGGAGCAGCAGTGGCGTAGGAGGTTAAGAGCTCGTGTATCTAATCTGGAGGAACCGGGTTTGATTCCCAGCTGTGGAGGCTTATCTGGGGAATTCAGATTAGCCTGTACATTCCCACACACGCCAGCTGGGTGACCTTGGGCTAGTCACAGCTTCTCGGAGCTCTCTCAGCCCCACCCACCTCACAGGGTGTTTGTTGTGAGGGGGGAAGGGCAAGGAGATTGTAAGCCCCTTTGAGTCTCCTGCAGGAGAGAAAGGGGGGATATAAATCCAAACTCTTCTTCTTCTTCTTCATGCAAGTTTTCCAAGGCTGGCCAAAAGGGGAGACACCGGACATTAGGAGTCAAAATCATTCAGTGCCGTCCACGGAAGGCTTTTTGGCAGCTCTTTGCCAGACAGATCTTCTCCCGGTCAGACTGACTATCTACCCTGGGAGGCGTCTTGTCTACCCTGTTGCCAAAAGCCTGAATAATGAGAGTAAGGCCTTCTCCACCCCATTGCAGGGCCAACACAGGAACACAGGTCACCAGGAAGGCCCTACAGCTCCATTCTGCTTGCAGAGCTGCATTCGATTCGATTTCAAATACCTTTAATGGCACATAAATAGTTTAACATTAACATTGCAAGATAATAACAGCCTGTACAACTTCTGACGAGTTAAAATAACACCATTTAAAAATTTAGCCACCGCTTCCAACAGCTCGTAGTTGTGGCTGTTTAAAAGATATATAACCTTCTGTTTATCTGTAATGCCTTCACTTCCATGCAGGAAGGGGATTATGTGCTTCTTCCTACCTATCTCATAAAAAGGACAATCCAACAGCATAGGAGATACTGTTTCCACAGAACCCATGCCCCACGGGCATTTCCTTTCTTTATGTGGGATTCCAAGGTGGCGTCCAAGGCTAAGGGAAGAAGGCAGGGCATTACACCTAGCTAAGGTGATTGCTCTACGCCACCAGGCCTCAACCAGGAGATAAAGGTACTGGGCTACAATTAATCTATCCACAGGTATTCCCAGAGAGATCGGGGAACAGGTTTTATTAGCTTCCTGTAGCATCTGTTGAAACTCTCCATCAAAAAGTCTCTTCTTGATAGCCCCATAGACCTCCTGCTCTGTTAACATTAGCAGGTCCTCCAAGGAGGTGCCCAACTCATTAGCATAAGCATAAGCATAAGCATAAGCATTTTATTGTCATTGTGCACGCACAACGAAATTTACAGCAGCATTCCTCGATGCACACAATTTCAGACTCATACAATTTCAGACTCATGCAATTTCAGACTCATACATCATCATCCTCCACCCATCCCTACATAGCCCCAAATACATCAATATGAAGCAGCGGAGTTTAGCATAGCCACAGCTCTAGAGTAGAAAGTTTAGCATAGCCACAGCTCATTAAGTTTGGCTTCGATTTTAACCCACCACTGGGTTGTGTGGAGGATGGAGCGTCCCTGGGATGTATAGTCCAGTTCATCTTGATTAAAACAAATCCTGGCCCAAAACTTGAATGTACGGCACCAGGCCAGAGCTGCCTTCCACCGGCAGAAGGAGACGGCTTCAACACAAGACGCTCGAAGAGTGTTCAGGGTCAGGGGAAGACCCCTCGCACTGAAGGAAGTTACCTCTACTGGTGAAGTGGTCCCAAGCTGGAGCTGAACGAAAGGTAACTTTATTTATTGATTTATTTTTAAAGGTATACCCCGCCCTTCCCCTGGGGGCTCAAGGCGGCAACAGTTGCACACTAATTGGAACAGGCCAACAATCATACAACCACCACCACCACCACCCCGGCATGTTTGGATGCAGCCCTCCTAATCTCGGGACTAAGTTCAGAACAGTGAAATATTATTCCATGTGCCGTAAAACCGATTCACGTTACTTACCGCCACATCATAATAATACAATAAAATAATAATAGTTTAAAGAAGTTTAAAACAATACTAAAAGGGCCAGATGGCGACTTACACATGTTAATAGATCCCACCCCCCTCCCCTCCCCCAGGAGGCCAGGAAAGATGTTAACCCAGCTGGCCATCCGGGAAAGCCCGGTGGAAGAGCTCCTTTTTACAGGCCCTGCGGAAACTATTCAGGTCCCGCAGAAGGCCATTGCGTTCACATCCTGCACGTGAGCTCCCCAAGGCACCTGGTGGGCCACTGCGAGTAGCAGAGAGCTGGACTAGATGGACTCTGGTCTGATCCAGCTGGCTTGTTCTTATGTCCCGCAGGGCCCTGATCTCAGATGGGAGCATATTCCACCAGGTAGGGCCAGGACCGAAAAGATTTAGATCAGCGTTTCCCAAACTGTGGGTCAGGACGCAGAAGTGGGCCGGAAAACCTCTGAGAAAAGGGTTGTGCGCCAGCCCTCCTAACACCCACTACCTGGCCCTGTTAAAGGGAGATTTCAGGTATTTCCCCTGAGACCTTGCAAATGCAAACCACGCGCTCTACCACTGAGCCACAGCCCAAAGTCTGCCTTTGCCAGTGCTTTTCTGCTGATTTCCCATAAAACGCTCATCAATTCCAGGGTGCCTCCATTCCAACAGGCAGGTTTCCTTCTCTCGATCATTTTAGCAGCAGAAGCGTCTTCCTGCATGAATCCAATCCACTGTGTAGGTAGACCAGAGGTGGGATCCAGCAGGTTCTCACAGGAGTTCTGAGTAGGCTGACTAATTATTTGTATTACATGCGAGGGTGACCGATGGGTGATTTTGCCACGTGATTTTTGCCTTAGTGACGCCCCTCCTCTCAGCAGTAGCGCGCAGAACTTGAAGCAGTCTAGCAGGAGGTGCACCGGCGTGCGTGGCAGCCAAGGCGCCTCGCGTGCATTAGTTTCCCGCCAAAGGACGGCGCTAGCGACATGCTGCGTCACGCTGCCACAGCCTCGCCCGGAGATAATGCCCGCTTGAATGCTGGAATGTTCACACATGCGCCCCTATCGTCTGCCCCGTCCAGCCCCATTGGCGCTACGCCACAGTTTGAATCCCACCACCAGGGGAACCTGTTACTAAAATGTTTGGATCCTACCACTGAGGTAGACCAGCCTAATCCTGTGCATTTTTAGAAATGCAGTCTGGGTCCTCACCGGGATCCTGCGGTGGGCACACATTGAACTGGCGCTCCATCCGCTGCATTCGCTCCGAGTGGCGTCCTGGAGCAGCAGTGGCGCAGTGGTTAAGAGTAGGGGCACTCTAATCTGGAGGAACCGGGTTTGATTCCCCGCTCTGCCGCTTGAGCTGTGGAGGTTTATCTGGGGAATTCAGATTAGCCTGTGCACCCCCACACACGCCAGCTGGGTGACCTTGGGCGAGTCCCAGCTCTTCGGAGCTCTCTCAGCCCCACCCACCTCACAGGGTGTTTGTTGTGGGGGAAGGGGAAGGAAAAGGGGATTGTCAGCCCCTTTGAGTCTCTTTGCAGGAGAGAAAGGGGGGTATAAATTCCAACTCTTCTTCTTTAAATCCCAAAATGGTCTGGAGCCATCATATCTAAGGGAGTGTCTCTCCCATTATGCACCCCCCCCCCCCAAGAGCACCTCGATCTGCAAATAGTAATTTACGGATTATCCCTGGCCCAAAATATGTTTGGCTTCAACCAAGGCCAGGGCATTTCGTATCCTGGCCCCAACTAGGTGTCTGTCCTACGAGACTAGGGCCCTGAGGGACCTTACACAATTCTGCAGGGCTTGCAGTGTATGGTTGGGACCAAGGTAAGATCTGAAACTGACCTCCATAATAATTTGGCCTCTTGCCATCTGTTCGGGGAATGTTTGGGAATTTTAATACTGGGGTGTAGTCTTTTAATCTATTTATACTGCCCTTGTTGTCGGTTTTAAATTATTTGTATCCTTATTGGTTGTAAGCCACCCCGAGTCTGAAAAGAAGTAGGGCGACATCTATATATATAAAAAGCAAACAGTGACTTTGTTAGTCACTCCCTATACTTAAAACTTGGCTGGCCGGATCGCCCTCTTGCAAATTTTTTCACATGAGCAGCGTTCCTTCTCCTGCTTGGGAGCAGAGTAATGGGACCTTCAGCTAATGCATGAAAGTCCATACCTCGGAGCCAGGTGTAAAACATCTTTTCCTGAAGCACCAAAGGTAGCTATAGATTCTAGCTGTGTTTAACTGTCACCCTTAGAATGGGTTAGATTAGCAAGCCTGTCTGTGGCCTGAGGGCTTGGGATGAGGGCTTAGGATGTTAGACGCTTCAGATGAGGCAGAGATGAGCAGTGAAAACAGTAAATAGGTAACACTGTTAGGTAACTTAAAGACTTGGAAGTGAAACACATACACACTGCCTGTGTGAGACGTCCGGAGCTGAGAGTCCCCCCCCCAAGTCCCACACACTGCATGGAGTAACTTTCACTCTCTGTGCTCCTCAATCTTGACCACTGCTGCCACACAACACACATCCAGCTCATCCCTCACACAATTCCTCACTCTGCCCTCCCTCACATCCCAACCACCACTTACCCAGTACTCTTCCTCACCTATATTAGCCACAGCCTCTCTTTTACTTCAAAAGCGAGGCTGGAGTTTGCCTTTTTTTCTTCCTAAGAAAATCCGCGGGGTGGTGCAACCAACACTACTGGCCTCCGCCTCTTTTGCATCGCAGTGGCCCTTTAAGAACTCAGGGAGCTGGCCTCGATCTGAGCGCCGCACCACCCTGCCTCTGCTGCCTGACTGGGATAGCCTGCTTGCCCCAGTTCTGCCTTACCCAAGCCAGGACTGTTCGTGTCAACCAGCCTCATGAACATCGGGATTCACACTCTGGACAGTTCCGTTGTGGAATGGAAAGGGTTACCTTATACTAAAAACACAAGGCACCACCATATAACAATGTGAACTGAAAAGGGAAAGAGGGATTCCATTTGACCACCCCAAAAGGCTATGCTGTGGATCATTGGACCTGCATGGATATCTGTGTGGGTTGTGGACTGTGATGAGAAAGACAATTGCCACAGCAACGCGTGGCTGGGCCCTGCTAGTAAAGATATAATAAAATGAAAACTAATAACAAGAATACTATCCCACTGATTTAAACAGGATGTACTACCAAACAAGCAGGCAAGGAAGACCGCAGCCATCACCAGATTTCCCCGGTGACCATCTCCCCCTGGTTTTTCCCCATCTAGGAAATGTTGACTTCCTAGGACAGAAATCCTTCTGCCTAAAGGAGTTAGTAAAATCCTAGTGAAGTTCAGCACAGCTCTGAACAGCTACGCATAGGATTTGCTAATAAAGGCAACAGGTCGACACTGAAGAAAAGTCACATGGCTTGTCTAAGGATGAAAGGCAACGTTTTCCTGCACAGCAACCACCCCGAGACACAAAGCGAGGAAGGTCGTACCCAACACGGGATTTCAGAACATTCTGATTTCAGTGGGGTGTTGTGGGGTTTCCAGGCTGTATGGCCGTGTTCCAGTAGCCGGCCACAGATGCAGACAAAACGTCAGCAGCAAATGCTACCGAAACACGGCCACACAGCTCGGAAAACGCACAATGCCCCAGTGATTGTGGCCTTCAACGATCCATTCTGGTTTCAGACAGCCAGATTGTGATGCACGCTGCTAAGCAGAGCCCAAGCATCAAACCTCATGGAGATTCTCCTACGTTTAATCGGTGGGTGGGAGTGGCTTTGAATGTTAAGAGAACGGTCGACCAAATCCTGAGATGCTGACCCAGTGGTGGGATCCAAAAATTTTAGTTAACAGGTTCCCTCGCCGTCCCCCCCTCAGCAAAGGGGGCAGAGGCGTACCTAGGCAAACCTGAGCCCTGGGCAAAACCTGAGTTGGACGCCCCCCCATGGGCAGCCACCCCACCACGACCCCCCAAATTTTTTTTGCACCAGGTCATTTCTAAATCATCATCACATTATAGAAAATGCCCCAACTCACAAATCTGAACACAGCAAGGGTGAAACACGCAGGTTCTTTGATAGAGACTGGTGAGATAAAAAAAGAATGCGAAATTGTGCTATTGAGAATCCAAAGGAATCATGCGGTGCCTGAGAAGGGATTAACCCAGTTCAAGGGAGTTACATTATTAGTC